>NW_021318852.1:3302648-3308818 GCF_001605985.2 Dendrobium catenatum
GAAATTTTTTTGGGGTTCATAATAGAGCCCTGCATTGGGTACCCATACCCACACCCACCCATGTATCCATCCATACCCAATTGGTATGGGTGGGTATGGGTACGCTCATGACCTTGTGGGTGGGTATGGGTGGGTACTCAACATCGGATGATAAATCAATTTACATTGTTAATCATCGTATATCTTATATTACTACAATCCTCACTACGTAATGTCCAACACTTAACCACACTGTGACTATGATAAATTATGATATGCGTCTTGAAAGTTTGCAATCAGAGCAAAGGGAAACAAGCCTCAAGGCCATTAGTTCGTGGCAGATTGCATCCAAAAAACATGAAAAGTGGATGTGTATAGGTGGGTATGGCATCCCGAAAGTCATCATGGGTGGGTAAAGCTCGTCCGAGTGAAGCATGAGTACCCAAACAGGACCTCATGTAGGGCTTTGGTTCATAACCCATCAGCTCCATTAAAAAAATTTATACATTGGATAGAAATATGACTACTTTATGTTATAATCTCTAATAGGCATTGTAGTAATGAAGCATCCATAGAATTAGTATTATGGTCATAACTTGGATTGCTAGTAGGAGTTAGATTGGTTGGCATTATGTCATCCTCCTCATTGGCTATCACTTGCTCTAATGGTATTATGACAATGGCTATAATTTGCAGATATAGACATAGATAGGAGAATAATGTTGAATGAATATAGAAATTTAATTGATGAAGTATTCAAGTTCATGTTATGTTTTTGTTTTGGTTGGAGGACTTGATATAATGGATTGTGGTCCACCAATATGATATATTTCATCTAACTTAAAAATAAATTTATTCTTATTTGCCTTTATAATTTTGTGTGGAAGAGTATGAATATTTTGAGGGTGATACTTGAGTCAACAACCATTCTTCATTTTCCACTATATATCTTACTAATTTTACTGTTTCCTTTTCAATCTCCACGATACGACATAATAATATTGATATTTAAATCACCTATAGAAGAAAATTGCTTTAAAAATACACAAGCAATACTATTATTTGATTTACATAAATTTTGAATGAGGTTTGAATAAGCTTTGAAGTTGGTTTGAATAAAAGATGAACCTTCTTCATATGCTTGGAAGTGTATTCAAATCAAGATTGAACAAGGTTTGATTATTGATTAAAAAAAAAAATTGAAAAAGTTCGGGCTTTTTTTGGAATTGTTTAAACCAGTTCAAATTTGGTGAATGAGATTCGAACTTCATTCAACCTTGTTCAAATGATATTCAAATATTTGTTTGATTGTTGATCAAACCTATTTCTTCAAACCCTCTCTTTGGCTCTGCATTTGGAGTTTATCAAAAAAGAATTAAATCTTCACATATTCTCTTCCTCATAATTAATATAAATCATTAAGAATCCATTTTAATCATACATCATAACATCATTTTAACATTAAAATCACTAGCTCATAGATGCTAATGTCTGCTTAAACAGCTTCACTTGATTTAACTACATTATTGTAATTTTCTTATCCAATTTTATGAAGAAACTTCATAAGAAAGAATAAAGAAATCGACCATAGTTATGGATGAAAATATAAGTATGCATGGTGAAGATTAGGACATTTTCTTTTCATGTTTAATGCATTATATAGTTTGATAGGGATACATGCTTTTTAAGAGTACTTTTATCTTAAATAGGCTTGGGGGGGATAATTTTTCAAATTAAAGCATAAAGGAGATATTACTTTAAATATGAGAATTATGAGATAGACACCAAATGCCTTAAAATAAGATCCACAAAACTATTAGCCCCATTAGCCTTGGAGTAGACCCATTAGATTTTCATGATAACAAATACATGTTTGATGTATCTAATGTCTTCATTTTAGTGTTTCAGGACTTCATAGGTGATTAAGCCAAATCATGAAAGAAGCTTCACAAGTTGGTGTGAAGATGGGGTTTGGGGTATTAATATTTGTGTGAACACTTGTAATAGTTTAATCACAACAAATGTGCTAACCAATAAAATTAATACATGCATAATTCATTCACATTATCATGTATTAACAACCTCATTTTAACTTTATTTGAAACTAGCTTCATTCATGGCAATATATACTCACTTAATCACTTTGTGGTTTGCATCCTATTTATGGTAAGTTTTATAATTTATGTGTAACTTCATGACACTCAAACCTTTATACTCAAGCATGCTTCATGTTGTCAAATTCAAAATCATGTCTTGCAATATTTTAAAAGAAAAGGAAAACTCTTCATATATAACTCACTTTCTATATATAACTCAATGGCTATGTCATATTATACATTAATTAAATTTTCTGATGCATAATTACCTAGCTACCCTCTCTTTTTTCCTTGGTTTGGCTAAAATCTTTACGGTTGAAGTGGATTAGGAAACTTCCTAATGCATGTGGTCGGCCCCCATATCTACTTCATTATAAGTTGAAGTGTTTAATTCTTGGGGCCCACTTGATTTCCTAATTAATTTAAATTAAAACTTGAGTTAATTTGATTAAATTAAGGACATCAATTTGAATTATTACGTAACTAATTTTCTCCTCAATTCCCTTGAATGCATTAGATTAAAACAATTTCAATTCAGCCTTACTCTTGTATGGTGCTGAAGTTTTTATGCTTTTCTCTCCTCTTGGCAAATTGCTTTCATCTTCTATGGGAGGACACCAAAATTCAGCCACTTCTTCTCTCTGGGATCTCCAATAAGTTAAAGGTTATAAAATTCATTTTTTTTTAATTAAACCACTTTTCTTGGAGATTACTTGGAGGAAGACATTTGAGATTATTATAGTCTAATTGATTCAAAATGTACTCATGCATAAACTTTGTTTATCATTGGATTAACTCCTAAAAGAACTTTATATTTTTATATGATTTTGTGTGATATCTCATCTCATATACTTGTCTCATACAAAAATCCAAAAATATTTTGCATAATCACAAGTTGTGTTGTTAACTAGTTTTTTTATTTTTCAAGTGCTAGTTTTTGCAACTAGCTTTCATCACCTTAGTACCTTAACTTTAATTATTTTTGTTTGATTTCTTTGCTGTATCATGCTCATCATATTAGTGTTTTAAATCATATTTTTCAGATTATATGAAACCGAAAAAGATTCTCTATTGGTGGTTGATTTGGTGGAAACTAGGTTACCCAGTCTACACCCTATTTGGCACCTTATTTTGATTTGTTTTGTAAAATTTTTGGTGCTTTAATTTGTATGATTGAATATAATATTTTCATAATTTGATTTAATTTACTTATCATTCATCTTTGTTTCCATAAGTTGCAAAAATAAAATATTTTTATTATAGACATCTTTCGAACATAAACTTGTTTGTGACTCATCATTGAGGCATATTGGACTTGTTGTTAAACATTGCTTGTAACTTTTGATTGGATCACCATTGGACAAACTTGAATGTTTTTATATGAGATATTTATGGTGATTATTATCTAATATTATAAAGTTATAAAATTATAAAAATAACTCACTTTGTTTACAATTTTAAGTGAGACTAGTTGCCTTTCATTTCTGTGTGTTTTTCAACTAGTCTTGTCATATCTTTGAGCTAATTTGAGTGGAACTTTTGGAGAACTTTGAAGTGATTAATTTTTTAATCATATTAAAATCCAGAAAAAAATATTTTTATAAAACAACACATTTTCATAAGTATTCATGTCACATATTTGCTTATTATAGCTAGTCTTTTAAAAATTGCATTGTAGCTTAGTTGCTTATGTTTTAACTTTGAAAAATCATATAGAAATATTTTCATATCAAATTTCACTCTTACACACACACACACACACACACACACACACACATATATATATATATATAAATCATTTTTAAATTATTGCTCTTTTGTTTACAACACAATTCACCTCCCCCCTGCCTTAGGTTACCATAGTGTTTCTCAAATACTACCAAACTCCTGAGTGCATCCTAGTAACTTGTGTTACACTATTCAAACTTTTATTAGTGTCATTATTACATTAAATTAGCTTTATTTTAGAGTAATTATTGTAGTTGTAGTGAACTATTTGCCATTAATGTTTTTTCTTAGTCTCTTATGAGAACATTAATATATATATATATATATAGTGTTTTCTTGCATATCATTTTATTGCATTCAACATCATTTATGTAATCAAGCTTCCTAATTCTAATGAGCTTCATTCTTAAATATTTGAAATGTATAATATCAAAATAAATAATACTAATATTGAAGTGGGTCAACTTAGAAACTAGAATGAGAATATGAAATTTTCTTAACTTATTGAATTAACCATCAAAATGGATCTTCTTTTAAATTAAAATGCATCTAGCCCTATTCATGTCCTAGTCTTGTTAATCAACTAACTAATCTAAAAGATTCCATTTCACATGTTGAAGAGCATGTTACTCTTATTATTTTCTGCTGCATTTTAATTGTGGTGTTTGCATAAGTAAGAAAGGATCGTTGTAAATACTAAAAATGGGTTGGCTATTAAAACATAATATCCTACACAAGAAGGTGAGCCGATGGACTTTTCTTTAAAGATGATTTATGATATTATCCCAGTTATAGTCTTTATAAATGACTGATTACACCAACGGGTAGAGAATGATGACTTTTTATAGATTTAATTAAGCTATATGTGATAATAATTAATTAATTGTATATGATAATTGATTAATTAGACAAGTGATAATTAATATAACTGATGACCAACTGGAAATCAATTGGTATAAAATATGTTGAAAATATTATGTTAAAGCTGGATGTCTTGCCTTGTTAAATTATATATTGATGCATGCATGCATTAATAACACTGATGATATTGAAAGTTACAC
Organism: Dendrobium catenatum; assembly: GCF_001605985.2. NCBI lineage: Eukaryota > Viridiplantae > Streptophyta > Magnoliopsida > Asparagales > Orchidaceae > Dendrobium > Dendrobium catenatum. The sequence continues at coordinate 3,307,513 of NW_021318852.1, forward strand.
AAATATCATTGATAGTATTAGATGCATTGATAATACATAAATAGATGATGCATATGAATTGATAAAATAGATTCTTTTAGTGATTTATGAAAGATTTCTATGTCGTTATTTTACCAATTTATTATTGATCATTTTGAGTTTTAATGATAATATTTGGTCATTAATTATATTAATTTCTATTGATTATATTAGAATTAGCATTTTATATTAATTCTTTAGTCATTGCAATGAAAGTTTTAATGTGTTTTGAATTACTACTAGGCTTTTGAGCTCATTTTATGAATTTAAATAATTTCAGGCCAAGGAATGAGTTAGGTCCAGTTGGAGTGAGGTTGATAGAAACCCTCAGGTTTTCTTTAGATGTTTTTATGGATTTCTTCTAATCTTTTATAATCAGGAGCTTGTGATATAATAGTGGTTGTAGTGATCTCTCGGCTAGTATAGATGACATTTTGGGTGAATAAATAGTTAAATATCTTAATGTATATGCTTTTAGTTTATTTTTCTAGTTTTTATTTATATTAATGATTTATAGAAGCTTTAGTATATTCTTAAAATGTGAAATAGTCAATTCTTCTAAATTTGATTCTATGGCATTACAAATTGGTATCAGTTGGAAGAATTAGATTGTAATTAGAGATATATAAATTGCTTTATGAGAGGGTGGAAGCTGGGTAGTATAGATTTATCATTTATGTATTTAATTGATTTAGTTTGATGAGTTCTGATTTATGATTGGTTTTGAATCAATTTAAGTTTTGATTTTATGAATTTTTTTGTATTGATTTTTGTCCCCAAATCCTTAAGATAAATATAGGGGATGACATTTCTCTAAGGTGGATAGATTGTAATAATCTAAAAACTTTTTAAATTATTTCTTTTTTAAATTAAAAATTTGAATTTTAGCCTTGTGACTTATTGAAGTAGAGAGAGAAGGTTGTTCAGGGCTTTTTCATCTATCAATTTTTTTAAAGATTTTTTTATTTATTGTATGTAATTCAAATCACATTTTAATTTTCAATGATTTTGATTATTATATATATATTATTGTATTGAGCACAACTAATTATTTCTTACTGCATTTTGATTTTGACATTTGCATAAGAAACAAATGCAAAATGAGTTGACTGTTAAATAGTATGAGGTGGGATAATGTGCTTTATTTTAAAAATAGTTTGTGGTGTTATTCGGCCAGTTGTAGTCTATAATAAATGATCAATTACACTAACGAGCAGAGAGTGGTGACTTTTTATTGATTTAATGAAGTCACCTATGTTGAAACTCGTTCACTATGAATTAGGTTATT
>NW_021318852.1:3308921-3315097 GCF_001605985.2 Dendrobium catenatum
TTAATTCAGGAAGCAAAAATAAAACTTTAGTGAATTTTTCTAGAAAACATTTTTCAACTACAATTTTAAAAGTAAAAACACAAAAATAAAAAGCAGCGAAAAAATAAAGACACGAGATTTATAGTGTTTCGGTCAAAACCAGACCTATATCCACTCCCTGGAGGCACCCTCCGAGTATTGCACTTATATCACTAGTGACTCTCCTTTAGCACCAACAACAAGGCGGTGAAGCCTTTACTAAAACTCTTTTCACCACTACCTGGTGCGGCAGAGAACCGTCATCCTTTTACATTATCTCCAGTGTTGGTAGAGAACCTTCGTCCTTTTACACCCTCCCGGTGTGGGCAGAGAACCCTTCATCCTTTCACACTCTCCTAGTGTGGGAAGAGAACCCTTCGTCCTTTCACACTCTCCAAGTGTGGGCAGAGAACCCTTCGGCTGTTCATATATCATTGATAGTATTGGATGCATTGATAATACATAAACATATGATGCATTTGAATAAATAAGATAGATTCTTTTAATAGTTTATGAATGATTTTTATATCGTTGTTTTGTCGATTTGTTGAATTTTATATAAATTATTGATTTATAGAATCACTATAATGATTCCCTACTTTTATTATTTAATAATTTTTAGTTTTGTTGATAATGTTTGGATATTAATTATGTTGACTGCTATTAATTACATTAGACTGAACATTTTATATTGATTCTTTAGTCATTGTATTGAAAGCTTTAGTAAGTTTTAAATTATTGCTGAGATTTTGAACTCATTATGTGAATTTTAATAATTTTAGATTAGGGAATGGGTCAGGACTAATTGGAGTGAGGTTGACAGAGATACTTAGATTTTCTTTAGATTTTGTTATATATTTTCTTTTATTCTTTTGTAGTGAGGAGCTTATGATAGATTAGTGATTGTAGTGATATCATAACTAGCATAAATGATAATTTGGGTGAATAAATAATTAAATATATTAATGCATATGATATTAATTTTTTCCTGGTTATTATTTATATTGATGATTTATACAAGCTCTAGTATATTCTTAAAATGAGAAATATATAATTCTTTCCAATTTAATTTTGGGGGGTTACACACTATTATCAGATTACTAATTTTTTAATATATGTGCTTACCTAAGTTTTTGTCCTATCTTTTGTTCATTAACAATCAAGGAGTAATATAAAAAATTGATATAATAAATAAAAAATTGTTAAATTCAAAAGTAGCAATAACTTTAGAATCTTATGATTTAAGAAAATATTTAAGATTTTTGTTAACCTTCCTTCATTTGACTAACAGTATTGTTGTTAGGCCCCAAGTCTTATATATATATATATATAGGCCCCAAGTCTTATATGAGAAAAGTGGAGGGTTACATTAGGTTATCAATAGCCAATGTAAAACTTATCGTAGAATCATGACATGAATCCTTTAATACATTGTGTTAATGCTAGGGCATTCCCTAAAAGTAACATTTTGTATGGCTTGAATACAGTGACAAGTTTGTAATGGCCAATACACAGGTGTATGGGTGATATTAAAAATGTTGCAAAAAATGTGCTTGGTGTATAAGAGGGAAAAGCTCATAATAATAAAAATAGTTAGTCGTGGAATCAAAATGTTAAAGAAAAGATAAAAAAATATGAGTATTTGTTATAAAAATTAGTTTATATGTAAATTTTTTTATAATTGAGAAAGATATAAAGTGCCTATAAGGGGTTTAAGAAAGCAATATGTTATGCAAAGATTTTAGCTTTTAATGATTTATATAATAAATTAGATATATACTAAGAAGAGTGAAAGATATATATATATATATATATAAGTTAGCCAAACAAAGAGATAAGAGTGATAAGGATTTAATTCAAGTGAATTGTATTGAAAATGAAGATTAAAAAGTGCTTTTATTAGAAGAGTATATTCAACAAAGGTGAATGAGATATTTTCTGAACTTCTTAATGAAGATCATGAGAATGCGATTGACTTTAGTGAACTTAGCACCTTAAATGAAAATAAAAATTTTATTTTGATCGGCATATTAGTAAAACTGAAGTAAGAGAGGATTTACAGAAATGAAGTGTGGATTGCTATTATATTGATGATATTCTAATAGAGGTGTAGAAATGCTTAGGAGATGAAAGAATTTCTTTGCATATTAAATTTTTTAACATTATTTTAAAGCCTAAAAATATGTCAAATGAGTGGAGAATGAATGTATTGATTCCTATTTTTATGAATAAACGTGATACATAAGATTATGTGAATTATAAAAGAATTAAGTTAAATTGTCATACTTTAAAACTATGGGAGAGAGTTATGGAGCATAAGTGTGATACTAATGTTTCTCAAGATCAATTTGGATTCATGCCGAGTAGGTCTACTATGGAAGTTATACATTTGTTGAGAGGTTTGATAGAGAAGCATATAGAGAATAAGAAGGATCTACATATGATATTTATTGATTTAGAGAAAGCATATAATAATGTTCCAAGAGCAGTGCTATGGAGAGTTCTATAAAAGAAAGGGGTTAAGAATGCTTTATATTCAAGTCATTAAGGATATGTATGCAAGTGTTATTACTTGTATTCAAACACAAGGTGGTTTGACAAAGTAATTTCCTATTTCATTTGGATTGCACCAAGGATTATCCTTAAGCAAAGAATCATTGCAAGCAAAACATTTTTTTGAGTTTACTTTCAAAATTATAAATACTGTTGGGGCATCTGGTGAGAGTTAAGATGCTAAGAAAGTTCTTCAACATGAAAAAATACTTTCATATCTTAAAGCTGACAATCTAATAAGTGATAAAGGTTTAAATCAAGAGACTAATTTACAAAGATTTAGTGATATTCAATGGTGTTCACATTTTCATACTTTAATACAACAACAACATCAAGCTTTTGTCCCACTACGTCAGGTTGGCTACACGAATCCTTTTTCTCCATTGTGTCCCTTTAAAAGTCAAATTCTCATTTAAATATAATAAAGAATGATCATTTCTAATATTTTCTAACCAAGTCTATTTAGGTCTACCTCTAATTTATTTAACTTAAGTCAAATCTAATACCTTTACTTTCCTTATCGGGTCTTCGGAAAGCAACCATTTTATGTGACCAAACCATCTAAGACGACTCTCTCTAATCTTTTTTTTTACATTCTAATCTTATCTTTTTTTCACACTTTAATCTAAACTAAAAAATAAATGGGCAGCCAAACCTCAGTTGGTAGACCAGCAAGTTAGTTGACCCAATATCCTGCTTGCATGAATAATAAATGATTGAAATTTTATAATAGTATTCTATTGATTTTTTATCATTGATAATTGTATTATTAATTATATTGATTATTTATACATATATCATTCATCACTTGTTAAAAATGTTTGTTTACATAACATGATATGACTTACAAACTAGAAATATTATACATTATGATTCATGTACATAGCTACATTATGGATGTCAAGCCAAAAATACATAAACTATCTCTCTCTCTCTCTCTCTCTCTCCCTCTCTCTCTCTCTGGATAGGCATGGAGGATAAGTTATTAATTCTGTTGCAGTTACCATCTTCCTTTCTTTGCAATAGTAGTATAAATAAGCTTCTCCCTAGTTGTAAAGTTTCTCCCCTTGTTGGAATGAAAAATAGAAGAAGCTCCTCCTTCCTCTTAACGAAGTGGAAGACCTCCACTGCAAACGCATGAGTTCTAAGTCTCTATTTAAAGTGATAGCATGATCAAACTTGAAAATATTAAATTAATTTAAGCTCATAACATTTTATAAGCACAACCTATACAGAAAATGTGAACATATCTTTGCAATCTCAATTCACTATTTGCAAAAAATCACTACAGGAAAAACGTAAAAAACCGACGATTTATATGGTAAAACTGGCGGTTTTCAAATATACCGGCGGCTTTAACGCCACCGGTAAAAATGGCGTAGGAAACACTTACCGGTGGTTTATTTTCGGCGGTTTTATGAGGCGGCAGATTTTCGGCGGCTAATACCGCCGGTAACTACCGGATTTGGCACCGGCGGTGTTCCGGCCGTTAAGCTGCTAGTTATTGTACCGACGGCAAGACAGTGCACTCGATCGAGCGAGAGGTGGGCGGAGGCAATGGCAGAGCTCGTCCAAAGAGAGAGAAGGAAATATTAGAAATGAAATGCGAGGGTCGGGCCTGTTCATTTTAGGGCATTTACCGGCGGTCACGACTGCCAGTATTTTCATCACTTATCAACGTCAGTCTTCGCCGCCGGTAATATTGAGATCCAACGGTTTAACCGGCGGTTACAGGACCGTCGCTATTACCGGCGGCCTAACGTTACGAAACCCCCGGCTATTACCGGCGGCCACACCGCCGGTATTACCGACGGTCCTATAACCGCCGGTCAGGACTGCCGGTAATCAGCGTTTTTCCTGTAGTGAATTAAATTTTTTGATCATATCTAAAAGAGATTTGGTAAGGAGAAAATTTTAACTTCATAACTTTAATATAGACAAAAGCTAAATTGTAAAACTGAAAGGCTTCATTTTATAATGATGTTCACATTTTTTTTTCCAAAATGTTTGATATTTTACAATGTTAACCTATTAATAAGAACTCTTGCATTACAATTTGATCCTAATTTTATTGAACTTAGGCCTAAAAGCTTGTGGTTCGATTTATTTAGTGCACTTTTATTATTATTATTATTATTAATCTGTGGTGATAACCAAGAACTTTTGCTAAAGAGCTCAGGTGTAACATATGAACCTTTATTATTTTTACATTTATATTTATATACATGTAATTTGAAATTTATATTATTTTGTGTGTGAGCTACCATTCTTATTTTATACCTCTTTTTTTACATAATAATTTTTTTTTAAAATTTTTTTTACACCTCATAATAAGTTAAGTATTGCAGAGATGTGGATGTTTAGGAGGATGAATGGCTTTAATTTTAGAGACTGGATACGAAATAAGCATGCACATGTAAAGGTTAGAGTAGTTCCAGTGGAATATAAGATTAGAGAGAGTCACATGAATGGTTTCATCACACAAAACGGTGGCCTTATGATAACCAAATTAAGAAAGTAAATGTATTAAATTTGGCTTATGTTAAGAAAGATAGAGATAGACCTAAAAAGATTTGATTAGAAAATATTAGAAACAACCATTCGTTATTAAATTTAATTGAGAATTTCTCTTACCATGACAGTGGGGAAAAATGATTCATGTAGCCAATCCCACCACATAGTGGGATAGAGTGTTGATGTTGTTGTTATTGTTCTTTTTTTTATATATATTTGTAGAATTTTTCACCCATTATTTTATATCATTGTGACATGCTGGTTAGCCTATTCAGCACCAGACATACTGAATTGCATAGCTTTAAGGTTTAAAGATTTTGTTCAAAGATAGTAATGGAGGAAACAACCACTCCAGATCATAATAGACATATCAAGACTGGTGAAAAAAATTATGTATCACCACGCAGATTTTAATTTCTCCCTCTATTGTAATCGTAAACGTGGCATTGAGAAAAAGTACAGGTCTCAGAGGCCGACACAATATTTCTACAATGGAATTCAACTATCAAAAATAGGGTTTTGAAAATTGATATTTCTCTATATTCAAACATAGTTTAAGAATAATTCATACATTAAAAGTGAAACATGAAATTTAGTAGGAATTTATGTTTAAATAGAAACTACGTTTTTGAAAAAAGTTTATTCATTCTTTTATTTAGATATGCACAAGAAAAATATTATATCATCTTAAAAGACGAACATAAATCTCCAGAAATCCAAAAGTTAAGATAGTTTTTTATAAAAAGATTTCATCATTCTAAATTAAATAAGTATCAGTAATAAATTATAGTCTGAAAGACAATATCACATACTACGAGCAATTTTAAGATTCAAAATGTTTTTTTTTAGATATCTGCATTCCAGATCTCTTCCTTATTTATTAAATAAAACAGGTTTATTTTGTTCGGGGTTCTCGAATTCCTCGGAGGCAAGCCCTCATAGTTAATATTACATCACTAAGGAGGGATACTCCTAAGAAATTCATCGTATAAAGCAGTGTTGTCATACCTTTTGATTACAAAGTAAAAAAGACAGGATGAAGTAATGAATTTTCAAGGAAAAGCTCAATGTTGAACATTTATTAGCGATCA
>NW_021318852.1:3315197-3385423 GCF_001605985.2 Dendrobium catenatum
CTCTCTCGGCTTGGGATCGGTATATGCAGAGGAGGAAGCTCGACGGGATGGAGAGGAAGTGTCGATACAGCAGGAGTTTGGCCTGGGAGGAGTCGGACGTGGCTCAGGTGGTGGAGGTAGAGGGGAAATCTCACGGGGAGTGGAGTCGAGCATGGAAGAGAGGTTGGAGAGTGTGGAGGCGTCGGTGTCTTAGCGGGAGAGCAGCGACGGGAACGAATGGAAGAGGTATCGGGAGAGGCTTGTGATTGTGTAGAGTGGGAGAGCAGCGATCGACTTCGTTTGGGTCGGTATTCGGTATTTAACGACGCGAATAAGTCTTCTCGAGCGGAGTTTGAGCAGAAATCACGGAGAACCGACTGGAGCGGCGCCGTTTGCAGTGGGATTTCGGCACGACTTCGTGGATCCATCGGGTACGAGGTTTGTACGCTGTTCATTTTTGCTTCTTCTACCTTTTTGTTCCTTTGGGTATAGCATGATGGTCAACAACTTCACCTTTCCTAAACAAATCACAAATAACAAAATATTTCATCACGTTGATAAATACAAAACTGTCCAATACAGCCTCTAATTCCAGGCAAATTTAAATATTGTTCAAAATGTCTAACACATTGAACGAAATGATGAATTTAACAAATTTCAAATTTATTTTCTTATTTTAAGCGAAGTCCTAAACATCATCAAGGAATTTGCTGCCGTGTGTATGTATCCTCATGGACAAAGGCTGGTTGGGTACTCTGTAGAGGTATCTGAGGTTTTCCAAATGTAATGCCTTGGTTCTGTGGTAGACACATTGACTCTGAAGTCTTGGATGGTTGCAGTGCCAAATAATAGAGAATACCTAAAGAGACACTTGCAAGGGAGAATATTGCCCCTCCTGAGAATACTCCAGGCTTCACAATGTAGCAATAATCATCAAAGTTGTTCTGATCCACAGATTTCAGATCATTGAGTGCAACACCAGTCAATAGTAGAAGAAATGCTATTATGAAAGTAATCCTGAGGGACAATAAACCAGAGAGTTCTGTTAAATATGAAAGGCTCTAAATTATACAAAGCAAATAGAGAAAATTTGCTATCAGAATAAGGTTTTGCGCACTCATTTCTGATTTGCAAGATAATTATTTGAGTTATGTAAGATGATATATCTGATCTGCAAAAATGTAGTTGTGTTGTAAAATGAAAGAGATGTCTAGCAATTTGATTGAAATGCCCCGTAGTTTTGAGCATATGGATATCCTTATTTAAAATTTTTTTTGGTTCAAAGAAGCTAATTTGGGATGCTGGACCTTTCAACTGATGAAATGCTTTGATATACATGCAGAGATGGATATAGTTCTTGTAACTAAAACTAAGATTATAAATTAGTTCTCATGATATCATTTGGATAACTGACCAAAAAAATGAGTTGTTGTAAAGTTATTGCCATGAGAGGTCCAGCATGTTTAATTAATCATGATGCTAGTTGCACTTAGTGGTGTAAACGACTCGAGTTGAGCTTGAGTCACATCTAACTTGAGCTAGATTAATTAATCATGTTTGAACTAGAACTCAAACTTAATTTTATGAGTTTGAGCCTACTCGTAAGCCGGCTCTTTTATAATGAAAGAGAGAAAATGACTATGGTTTAAACTATTATTATGATAAAATTATAAAAAGAATGAGAAATTAGAAGATAAATAATAAAGAACAATTTGATAGAAAAAAATATATAATTTTTAAATATTTTAATAGTTTTATACTTAAGCTCTAGAATTTAAATAATATTTAAGTATATTATATAATAATATTTTTTAAACAAACCAACCTGCGAGCTAATGAGTTGAGATGATAGCTCAATCTAGGCTCGTTAGCTCATCAAGCTCAGGAAATATTTATTACTCTTGCAGAGAAAGAACTTGAGATTAGGGCTCATTTGGGTGCTCAACTGCTCATAGATTATATATATTAGAAAATGATGATTTATTTTTCATATATATTTGAGTGAGAAAATACAAACATCACCTTTAAGGGATTTTGAAAGTATTTGTAGAGTTTAAAATCCATATTAATTTCTAATTATATCCAACCAAATGACAATCTGAATATTCATTTTTTTCTCAAATGATATTTTCTAATTCCAAGAAACCAAATGAGCTTAGAAGATTTAAATTAATAAAAATATTTTATTTCTATTATAAAAATCACTCGCCTTATTCCAAATGTATAGCTCACATACAGCCATTGGCAAACAAATCATGGGTGGATTAACGAACATGCTTTCATGCCATTTTTTATGTCCACGAATATGCTCCATATTATATGCAAAATATAGCTTAACAGACATTTGGCTCAAAACTTACCAGGAAGCAACGAATGATATCAAAGCAACAGTCCAGTTTGTGTCGGAAGTATTTGCATTTCTCTTGCAGCATATGCAACCAGCAATAATACTTATAGTTGCCTGAGCTATCACAACAGCAATAGCTGATGCTAATCCAAGAAAAACAGTAGGGCTATCGGGGTATCTACATTGACCTGGTATTCTTACAACCACATCAGAAGCCTGAAAGAATATTGAAGAATTTCGTTATCAGTGCGGCAGTTAACAAGCATAACTAGAGTGAACTAAGCCAAGCTCATTCTCAGCTTGATTAATCATTTAGTTATATATATATATATCAAGATAGGAGTAGAAAACTTTCTCAAATATTTATTAATTGAAATTAGGGCACCCACAAAATCAGTTACAGAAAAGTTGGCGCAAAATTAAATATAGATAAAAAGAGCAAAAGGTAAATTACAAATTAATTATGTTCCAGTTACAAAGCTAGTAAATATTTATTTAGGTCACAAGCAAAATTCAAATCTCCGACCTCTACTTTAGGAGTCACAGAGCATGTCGTTTGAGCTAAAACTCTTTGGTAGATGGGCATTCAGTTAAACACTTAATATGAAGTTTGATATAGTATTCAGCTAAAAGGTTCCAACTTGGGCTCAGTCAACCTTTAAGGTTAACATTCAACTCATTCAAATGGCCTAAAGCTAGAGAAGTATTTCAATATCCTTGTCAATATTTTGTTCCTTCTATTTCTAAAAACAAAAACATACATACAATCACTACAATTGGGCTAACATCAAAGGAAGTTTTTGAAATCAAGAAAAGATTTAAAGTGGAATTAAAATATTGTTTACAAATCATATCATAAGTAGATGGAAGTTGTGGGCTCCGAAAATTCATGCCCCGACCTCTCCTCTTTCAAGGGAGTTTTAACGAATTAGGTTCGAGGATAAATTTTAGAAGGCATATTGGGTTTGAAATAAGACAATACCCATAGATTTCGCCCTCATTTTGTGAGTACTTTATGATCTGATGGTTTTCTATAGATGCGAGCTCCTACAGTAGCAGCGTGGGTTTGGGTGTTTTAGAAGTTTGATATTTAAAATTGAAATTTCACCATCTTGCACTTAAAGTGGATGTTGGGGGAATTGATGATGAGCCCGATCAAGATCTCATGGTTCCGTCGTCCCTTGCCATCATGGTCCTTGGTCTACTTAGTCAGAGGAAGTAGTCGACCCAACCAGACAGATGGATCTTTGTTGGCAGCCATTGCTTTGTCTAAGGGTACCTTGTAGAGCTGGGGTGAATATTTGTTTAAGGAAACATTTCAATCTGCCTTAGTTGGCAAAAGGCTTTGTGCCCCATCAATCATATCCTATTGATTCATATATCAAGGATTTAGTGTAATTAGCGAGAAAATGAGCTCTGGCCATGACTGTAATAAAATGGTATCATTTGGCGGCAAACCACCTAGTTTAGAGTGCCCCGGTCATAACCATTTACATGCAGTGACATTTGGCGGCAAAACTATCAGTTAGAGAACATGTGCAACATCCTTACTGATAAAAGACTATTTGAGAATGAATCTTAGTGATATTCTCGTCTAAACATTAGCTTTTTATGAGTTGAAGTGATTTTCAAACTTGTCCATCTTGACAATCAATTGCGGAGTGTGAATGAGTTTTCGCTTTAAGTTTAGGTGATTAAATTTTAATTGAATATATTGAATTTTTGAAGATTAAAGTTTTAAAACTTTTATTTAAACATAAGCCCATAATTATTAACTTTGCAATTTGGGGAATTTCTTTGAAATTTGCGTGAATCCCTCTGGTTGAGATTTACATTCAATGCGGCCATCATCGGGGTGATTTTGTAATCACTTTAAATGTTCATATTTTTATGAGTTTGAGAGGCATTTTGAATATTTAGAATTGACTCATTCAGTTGAGATCTACGTTCAACACAACTATCATCGGGGTGATTGGGTAATTTTATTTTATTGTTTGAACATTGTTGACTCTATTTGATTGTCAAAAGAGGACCGGGTTCATCTCCTAATTTTAGATTTGTCGTATACATATCAGAACTGAGAGCATGCATTTTGATGAATGAATTTCTTTATAAAATACTTTGAAGACCTAATATGAATGTATAAAATTCAAATATTCTTATTGATTCAATGAGCGACAATCCCGAGAGTTTATGTTTTCAGCAGTGAATATTTCTTGTGATAAACCTTGAAGGACTAATATGAACGTATAAAACAAAATATTCTGGTTGGTGTTATGACTATTTATTTGTCCGATGGTTCAAGTCGTGTCAACTCTGATCCATTCAAAGAGGAGGATCGTACTTGATCCTAAGTTCACATTTGACCTATATATATATATGTGTGTGTATGTTGTATAGTACATGCACATAATATATTTGCATGCGATATAGATTATATATATAGTGTATGTGAGTAATGGGACAATACATATACCTGATATATTTGCATGCTTATATGCGTATTTGTATATTTGTATGTACATTTGCATAATTAACATACTGCACCTAAATGATAGATATGATGTATATATAAATGAGAAATAATATATTTACTTGGCAGGCATAATTTGTCTATATGATAATTTGTATGCTTGTAGAATATGCATAATACATTCATAAGGTATATTGACATAATACACATACATAGATAAACAATGCATTTATATGATTGATATGTTGCATTATGTGCTACCACAGTACTAAATGCATTTTATACTTCTTCAATATACATGCATGCTATCTTTGCATGATTGTTGGTATATTTACAAGATACATTTAGATGATCAAAGGTATGCATGAATATTATGTAGTGCGCCCGTGCGATTAGCAGTATACATACATGCCACTTAATGTATTTGTATCATGCGTTTGCATGTTCCTGGTATCTGCGCATTATATAATAGGGGCTCATAAGAGATACTATCTTTCAGTGATTTGGCGTGATGTGCACACTTTAATTAGGTGTCGTACAACCGTGACACATAATAATACACTGTTTTGTTTCTTTTTGAAGACGGATGTTCATGGTACGTACGAGCCTTATAACTTTAACAGCTAGCGCGCACGCTACCTAAAGTACTTGTGCACCTGTGACTTGTAATGTGATTGACGTTTCTCATTTTATTAGGAAGCGTTTAACCAGAATAATTACCAGGGACATGCGGGGATTCCTACATGTTACTAATTAATGTAAATACATTTTCGTAGGAAAGGTAAATAATTTTTACTTTTACCTCACCCCTTTTTAAGATAATTATCATCCGTATTCAGGTGCATTTACGCTTGTATTTCACCCGCTGATGAATACTAGAGGAATCCAAATCCAGAGCCTCAAAATGACATCTTAACACATTTTTAACATGGATCCTAAGTTGGTGGGGCCGCAGGTGTATCTTCCATGTCTTTTAGCAAATGAATCCTAAGCTAGCGGGACCTATAAATAATTTGACTTTTATATTATAAATAGGAGAGAGACTCAATTTATTTTTTCACACTTCATTTCTGCAAGGAGTGTTGCTAGAGAGTTTCGGTGTGTGCAAGTCAAGAACTAAGATAAAAAAAAAGTTTGGTTCCTACCTGTTGGTGAACAACTAATTCCCTTACATGTTCATTATAAGATGTATTATGTTATGTTCTAGATTCTCTTTTATCTTTGCTTTCAGTTTTAGGAATATAGGATATCGTGCATTTTATTTTTTTGTTGACTTAAAAATTTAGGTGGATTTTAATTTCTTTAAAATTCTCTAAGTTATGAGCTTTGCTGAAAATTTTGGCAACACCCTGTCATCATCTCTCCATAGGGGGCCACATCGGGGTCTATAAAGCCTTCCCTCCTACCAAGAAAGATAGTCACGGTAAGTGTCAGGTGACACCACGGCCATAATTTCGTTCCCCATTCGCTAATAAAAGCGATTACGGGGTCTTCAAGTACCTGTTTGAAAGTTGAAACACATCATTTATCCACCTATTAAGAAAAGAAGTAACAGACACTTAATCTTTTTTTCATATATAATAAATTTTCCCGCTTGCTAATAAAAATGATCACGAGTACTTTTGTTTCATGCATATGAATTTCCCGCTTGCTAATAAAAAATGGTAACGGGTACTTATATTTCATGCATATGAATTTCCCTGTTAGTTAATAAAAATGGTCACGGTTACTTATATACCATGCATACTTTCTCTGCTCACTAATAAAAGTGATCTCATGTACTTATGTTTTCTCACTCGCTAATAAAAGCAGTCACGAATACTTATATTTCATGCATACAAATTGTGAAATACTAGTATCGGGTTTATACTTTAGGTGTGCGGTGACCAAGGCAACGACGACAGACAGCGGCGACGATGGGAAACCTTAATCTTGGAGGGAGGCCGATAACTTTGAGAATGGAACCGAGAGAATGCCGAATGGAGAGGGGGAATCGGGTTTTGCGTGAGAGTGAATTGTGAGGGAGTGAGGAGGGAGTTATGAGGGTTATGAGTGTATGGGAGGGATATTTTAAGGATTTTTTATTTAGGATTTTTTTCTTTACATTTTAAAACCTCTATTTCTCTCCCTCTTTAGATTAATATTTATAATTATATGGCATGAAAAAAATATTAATCGTACATCGAGTCGATCATTATGTCATCGTCGTTGTCCACGTAGATCATAACCTTGATTTACTCGCATGAAATTTAAATTTTGGCCGATCGATGATCCCAATCAATTTGGACACCAATTTTAGTTGTTTCTATTAATCTGGATGCTTCGACGTTGTCTGTTTTGTGAACAAATGCTATTTTGATGATTTTGGGTTTTTGATCGATGTATGTCAAGAGAGTTTTGCGTGGTTGACTTGATTCCGACGGTATAATCTCTCAAAAACCCTTACATTAGGTCAAACACGTAGATCTAAATAGCTTTGCATATAGTGCTTTTCGAAGCACAATTTTACCTCCCCACCAATGCTCTTCATGTGTACTGTTTAAGATTAAAATTTTATCGTTTTTGGTTTAGTCGTTCGAGAGAATGAGTTAAAAAATGCGTTAGGGTTTTAGTATACCCCCGGCTCATATGTTATGAGATCCGGACCGTTGATCCTGCGATCAACGATCAGGATCACACTGTCTCGCGCTCTCGTCCGACCGTGTGTATTAATCTGCTGTGGTTTCTTGTTGTTTGGCTGGATCTGGGGCGTCCGTTCGAACCGCGGATAATCCAACGGCTCATGATCCACATCCTACGTGGATTAGAGGCACCGTTACCGCGGCTCGTTATGTCGCAATAGTTGCGCCGCCCGCCCGCGGTTCTAGGGCCCAATCCCAACCTGCCACATGGCATTCCCGCCACCGGCCCCCGTTTTAATTCTAAAAATTTTAAATAGTTTTTTTTAATCTAAATAATTTAAATAATTATTTAAATTTAATTTTTATTATATAAATATCTTAAAATAAAAAAAATTACTTTTTTTTTTCAAAAGTACGAAATTATTTTTATTAAGTCATTCTAAATTACAAAAAATATTAATTCTTAATTTATTGATTAATTTTAAATACTAATTACATTAAACTATTTTAAAAATATCTTTTTAATACATTAAACTTTGAAAATTCACTATAATTTTATTTTAAATCGGATTTTCATGTATAATACCTTGAAATTTGCAGAGAAATATGTATTTTAATTTAAAAATATTTTCAGGTATCAAAATGTATTTTTCTGATATTATTTCTGTATTATTTAATAAATATTATTTAACTATTATTTAAATTAAATAATGCCTTAATTATTTTGAAATTACAAAATTATTTTGAATTATTTTGAAACCGTATTTGTGGTGACCAATGGGTATGAACATTTAAATTATTTTGAATTACAATAATTTCAAAAATTAATTTATTTAATTTATGTATTTCAAATTATTTTAAAATTATATATTATTAAATTAACTTAATTTTAGGAGATCCATTACTTAAAATTTTAAACTTGGATTTTACACATGAATAACATTCATGGGAGAGATGGATTAGTGGATGATTGAGTCTCAATCATTCACTAATCATTTCGGTAAACGTGTTTAATTACCTTTTTGTCATCTTTTATATGTGTAGAATGCACGAGCACTTAGTTTAGATCCCCCTAGATCTAATAACTTGGTGTGTTTACTGTTTTCATGCATTTCCTCATGTTACCTCAAGAGTTAGTCCAAAACTTGATTTTAAACCCATTCAACGTAGCGACACCCTAAGGACAATAATTTAGGACCTGCCTAGCGAACTTAGAAAAATTCTAGGAGCTAAGTAGACCACTGATTGACATAAAACTTCAAATATTTAAATTTAGTGACATCTTAAATCTCCAAAATTTTCTATGATTTTTAGAAGCCTTTAAACCTCTTAATTAAAAAAACCCTAATTTACCCGTTAATTAGACCCTGATAAATTCAAAAAATTATAATAAATCCTTTTTAAATCAAAAAATTGTCCATAATAGCTTGAACTCTCCTGAATTCAGCCATTAACCTTAGATAATTAGGACCCTTTAATTGGACTTTAATCTGATCATTAATTTAACTTTAACTCAAAATCTACCTTTATGCCCTTATTAAATTATTAAAAATTATTAAAAATTTCAAAATTTCCCCAAACCCTTGGGAATGCTTTTTTAGGTTATTTCTGACCTTTGGGGGTAATTCCCATAAGTTTAGAGCCGATTTGGATCAAAAACCCTAAAATACCCTTAATTAGCAATTTTTGATAATTCCTTAATTGTCCGAAACTTCTAAAATTCATAACATTGCCTAGAGAACTCCAAATCTAGCAAACTCAAAGCTTAACTACTCCTTGTAAGCCCTAATATTTAACTAAAATGCTAGAACTCCCAAACCTAGTCTATAGTGACCTTTTGGACGCCTTTAGCCTAGCGTATAGGATCCCGGACCTTCCAAAATTGACTAATATAATTTAAACTTAAAATACCACTACCCTAAGCATTAAAACTGATCCATAAACTTAATTAATTAAAATTGAATCTAAATCCAATAATATTTGAACTTTAATTAAAGTTTCCTTTTGAAACCTTCAACAAATCTGAACTTTAGGTAACTTGAATTAAATATCATATATAGGAACTATCCAAAGCCACACAAGCCTATTACACACACATAGGTTTGCTAGGGCACCACTTCTAGCTTAGGATTAGAGCCGGTGTTTACTTTTTTTGCTTTCTATTTCTATGATAAGATGTAATTGTGTGTGACACGTATGTTGATTGATTTGCTTTGCTTTGATATGTTGTGATGATTGTTGTGATATTTTGTTTTATTATTGTACTTTCCCTTTGCGTTATGATGTGTGCGTTAGACTACCCATGGGCTAGGACCGCTTTTATACTAATCCAGTCTTATGCAGGTGACCACGCTCATGCAGTGCTAAATAAAGGGTGCATAATCATAATGCTTTAAAACAAATATTATTTTATGTAGATGTTCCAGAGAATGCTTAACCCCCTTTAAAATTAAAAGAGCGTGGCTAAACGTGTTTATTTTTTGCACATATATTGCTTGGGATATGATACATTAAATTGCTTGGGATTATTTTATTAGGATAAACATGCAGGAGTCCGGGTCTAGATTTTTTTTTTCAAATGTAATATAATTTGTTATTTATTAAGTTGTGAAAGTCGTTAAAAGTTCGGCATTTCAAACACTTGGTACCCAAAGAGAATAAGAAAGGCCCCCTCTCGGGGGATTTCTTAGTTATTTGGGCACCCTTCTGGAGGACGAACTAGATAGAGCCCGAAGGAGATGATTCGGAGAGGACGATCCACTCAAAGACGGTGACATGAAGACGAAATGCTTAACTTTTAAGACTCACGTCGTTTATTAAGATTAGAATCTAGGTTGTCGGTGGAGCCTAGCCACCATTATTTTTCTGCAGACCCTGGATTGCATGTACTTATACGGCAATTGCCGTGGACTTTCTTACTTTTACTTTTTTTATTTATATTGATGTGTTTACTTTGTATGCGCATTAGAAACTACATAATTTTCTTAAGTTTCTTTCTAACATGTATGTGACATATTTTCGCTAGGCTCTTTAAGAACTAAATATTTTTCTACTCATAACTAAATTCTAAAATTTTTAAGAATTAAATAACTTAGAAAGTTAACGACCTAGGGAATAATCGGAATTGTCTGGGATCGCATGCATATTATTGCATCTCTCTTCCTCCTCCTAATAAGACACCTCCCCGCCCGCGGGCAGAGTCCGAATAATCTGGCCTATGAGGATGAAGTGTTGGACCTGGGGAGACCCTACATTTTCTAAATATTATTTTTTATATAAGCCTGTTTTTAAAATATCAAGCATATTTGATTTAGACCTTTAAACCAGCATGCATTATATTAGAAACCAACTTAATTAAAACGTTAATTGCATTAGCTCTAGGAGCATTCACCCTATATAAGTCTAGGACCAATTAGGAAACTCTCTAGACGTCGGTCCTACTTCCAAAAACTAAACTACCTACCCATATTTCAAAAAGACTGGATATCATAGATTTTATGTGCCTAGGTCTTTAGCTGGCATCCCTTTTCAGGCAGGGTATAAGCCTATGTGCATTAGCTAGGAAATGGGAGTTACTGTTGGGTAGAACACTAAACCCACCTTAGATCTAGAATTCAAAGCTACTACATTGGGTGTCTCGTAGTATGCCTAAATAGTGGGTAAGTTTCTTTTCTTCAGGGAACTATAAATCCTACTTATCCACATCACATGGATGACGCCACTTCTATCCTCCCTCTCTGTATGTTTTGAGTGTTTAAGTTTCTCTCCCTCCTCAACTGCCTTAGTCCCTCCGGATGCTGAAATGAACCGTGCATGTTTACTAAGCCAATTGGACTATTTCTTTCCTTTTGAGTAAGAACTTCCTAGTCTCCCCTTTCGTGACAATCCCTTATTTGGGAAGAATAATGTCGGATCCTTAGGCGAGAGTTTTCTAGAGCCCTAAGCTTGAGATGTAATTAACCACGGGGGCTTGTGCCCATGGGAAACGGAACTGCACCATCAAATAAACCCCACTTGAGTTGATGTATCGGGTGGGGGAAACCCGTTGTTTTGATCAGGCCGTATATATTACTACCCATCAAGGTGCGTTGGCGAGAGTCGATATCCTCAATGGTTAGTCGTATGTGCGATCTAATCTATCCTTCCATTTGCCCGTTTGCGAAGAGCGCGGAGGCCTGCGATTGTCTCTATCATCCTCCATAGAGGTCAAGAATGATTTTAGCAAAGTATAGGGGTGTGAATTAAACAGAGTATAGGGGTGTAAATGAGTCGAGCAGGCTTGTGAGCCTGATCAAATTCAACTCGGTAATGAGCTCATGAGTCGAGCTTCGAGCTCGCATATTAAACAAGCTCGAGTTCAAGCTTCATAAGACTCGACTCGTCGGCTGTGAGCTCAGCTCGATTAGCTTGATATTTTAAAAATGAAAAATTTATATTATTTATTAAAAAAATCTATAGGTAGTTCAAATACTGCAAAACTTTAATTATGCATTTAATAAAAGCATGCAGGTCACTGATAGCTTGCATTTTTTTCAAAATGTGCTTTCAAAAAATTTTATTTATTATTATTTTTTTAAAACCGACTTCTCTACTCCAAATAAAAAAAGCGTGTTGTTCACTTCAGCATCTTCTTCTCCTGACGAGCGACCAGCGATCCAACTTTTATGACGACTAGCATTCCAACTTGCCAATGACCAGACACTCAAACTTCTCCAGCGACCAGACACTTGAACTTCTCCTGCGACTAGGGCACAATAACGTCGGCAACAAGCGTTCCAACTTCTCTGGCAAGGCAAGCTTGCGAGTCGAGCTTGAGTTCGCTTTAACTCTAACGAGCCAAGTTCGAGTGCATAATATGAGCTCAATTTGAGATCGAGTTCGAGCTTATCTCAAAATTGACGAGCCGAGCTCAAACAAGTCCAAATTAGAGCTCGACTTGATTCGATTACACCCCTAGTAGAATATTATTTAACTCTTTTCAAGAGTGTCGCTTCATAAGTTCGCTTAATACTTGCATGCACATTATATATATATATATATTGGGGGGGGGGGGGGGAGAAGAGATGAGAAATAAAAGATATCTCTTTCTTTCTCAAGCTTGCACTGTCAGGCCGCCTATCGCCGCTGGAATTCCACCTAACCTCCGACCACTGTTGCTCGCCAACTACGATCCCTCTAATCACCATCACACACCGATTGACTACAGCCCCTCAGATCATGTTCTCCTATCGACTACAATCCTACTAACCAAAATGACATGTTAACACTCTTTTAAGAATAGTTATCATATAACGATCTATATACAATGTGTATTTGCTACATTAAGGTAGCACCCTCCTTCGATGAGGGATATTATTTGTAATCAACATCAATATTAGTGGATTCATTCAAGCTGGGCTAGGCCTCGTGATCTTTCCCCTTTTCAGGGTTTTCCATGTAAAAATGTTGGTATCTCACTTCCACACCCCTCTTTCTCTTATCAAATTGTGTGTTGGATATTCGTTCAAAGCTAAAATATTAAATAAAAGATGAGAAATAAAAGATGTATTTTTATTTGTAATACACTAAAAGATAAAAATGTGTATTTTCTATATTAAGGTAGCGCCCTCCTTCGACGAGGGATATTATTTGTAATCAACATCAATATTAGTAGATTCATTCAAACTGGGCTAGGCCTCGTGATCTTTCCCCTTTTCAGGATTTTTCATGTAAAAATGTTGGTATCTCACTTCCACACCCCTCTTTCTCTTATCTATTTGTATGTTGGATATTCGTTCAAAGCTAAAATATTAAATAGTTTGTCTCTCTACAGCCACGAATATTCTAGTCTGCAATAAGAGAATTCGGGAATTACATGTGCATTCAAATATCTAGAAAATCCAATTCAAGCAACATTAACCGAATTCAAGCTAAATTAAGCCGGACTAAGCCAACTTAACTAGGGTTGCTTGATTTGAAACTAAAAAATTTAGAAAAGAAATCTCATCAAGAAGGTGACCACGATCCAAGAACTCGTCTCAATCGAGTGTATAGGACCTATTAGTTAGCCCTAATGACTACTATCTATAAAGCCATCTCTAGCAACTACTCAAGAAAAGACAACTTACTACCAAAAGATGAGAGTTTTCGCAGCGGTTCTTTGCACCGGTTTTGAAAACCGCTGCGAAAACCAAATTTGCATAAGAAATTTTAAAGCCATTGCAGCGGTTATAACCGATGCAAATTGCACCGGTTAAAACCGCCGGCAAAGCCTATCCGTGGATTTAAGTGACCCGAAGCCCTAATTTCTCCATTCGATCTGTTTCGCGCGATTAGGACGACGGGAGCAAAGCTGTGGCGAAAATCTCCTCCGCTTGCAAATTCTGGCCGACTGCCTTCGATCCTCATCACTGTGAGTCTCTTCCCCTTCATCCTCTCCTTCTCTTTTTCTTCTCATTGTTTTTCTTCATTTTCTTCTTGTGCATTCCTTAGGTTTTAGGTTAATCGATCACTATCCTTAGCCTTGAGCCACGCACGGTTTATTCTTATGTCGTAAATTGTATAGAAAAACTTTTGCTGGTTTATGCTTACAAATAAGAATCTTCATACATAAATTTTAACAAATTAAAAATTTTCAACTGATCAGTGGTTGCTGAAATAAAAAACAATGAGGTATTCTTTTTCTAAGCTTTTCATGTTCTTTGAGGCAGCTATTGTCAATTATTGTGTTAGTTTTTGTTGGTTGCTATTTAATATGATTTTTTTATTTCGTTCTTGTCGCTTTTAAAACCGGACCGGACCGGCCGGTTCAACCGGTTGAACCGCGAACCGGCCGGCCGGCCGGTTAAGGATTAAATGAAAACCGCTTTTACATGAAACCGTGAGTAAACCCCTCGAACCGGCGGTTCGACCGCCGAACCGCCGAACCGGCACCGGTTTTGAATAATCGGCCGGTTTGGTGTGCGAAGCTCGAAGCGGCCAAGCGGAGAGGAAAGGAAGTTTATACGACACAAAAGAGGGGAAAAATAAAAAACCTTCGTTCTTTCTCGTTCCACGTCCTTCTCCGACGGCGTGCGAAGCTCCGAAGCGGCGAAGCCAACACGATTTCTGCATTTCCGTGCTGCTCGTTGGCGAAGCAAGAAAGCAGCAAAATATTTTCCTGCAGGTTATCTCATTCACGAAATGAAAAGGACTGAACATTACTGCATTATCTCCCTCAATCGTTTAGCTGTTTAGGTTTGTTTAAAATCTTAATTTTTTTTTTTGGTTGAAAAAATCAAGAAACATGTTGATTTCTCAGGTTTTTAGAATTGCTTTCTCAATTCTAAAGTTCTTCAGTCGTTTAGGTTTGTTCAGATTCTGATTTTTTTTTTTGAAAAACCATGTTGATTTTCACTTCGTGAATGAGCAGGCCTGATGTTTTCCCAATTCTAATCTTCTTCAGTTCTTCAGTCGTTGAGCCGTTCAAATTTTTTTTTTTTATTGAAAAAACATTACAACTCATCTTGCTCAAGCTTATCCTGCAAGTGGTAAGTGAAAATAACAAAGCAAAGTTTTTTTTTTTTTGGATCAGTTCCTAAATAGTTCATCTTTAGCAGAATGACTTTGCTTGCGTATAAAAATAAATAAATAAAAATTAAAAAAAGGGAAAAAAAGTAAATATTCTTTCTAGTTTGATATTTAATTCAGTTGATGTCCCTAGCTATTTCTTTCTTCCAAATTTTCTTTTTTTTTTTCTTATTATGTGCAACAAGGGGTTTGAGAACTGATCCAGTTCTCTTTTATTTTGGGCAAAAAATGTGGTCTTTAATTTGCAGGCAACTTGTGGCAGGAATTGTGGAAATCTGCTAAAGCACTGCCTGCTGTTCAACAAACACCAGTTTTTGAAGCAGGTATATCATATATGCATGTCTTTTTATTGAAATTCTTTTAGTTAATTCAAGTTTTTTGTTGTTACATGCTTAATTATTATCAAATGCTATTATATTGGATTTAGTATTATCTATGATAATATAATTTATATCCTTTAGATTTAAATATTTGATTTATTTGACTAACATTTTACTATTATATAAGTAAAAGTATTATAATTTTTTTCAATTTTTGTTATATATTTATAAATAATTGTGTCATTATTATAATATTTAAATATAATAAATATTTATTACGTCATCCGGTCCGACCCCGGTCCGACCCCGGTCGAACCATCAAACCTCTAACCCCTCCTTCTTCCGGTTCATTGACCGGTCCGGTTTTAAAAGCCTTGTTTGTAACACTTAATATGATGCTTCAATTTGAATAGCTAATTTTGCACTATAAAGCATTGCAAGTCTCAACACCATCTTATAGAATTTTCCCTTAAGTTTGAGAGGGACTTTTATATCACACAACAAGCCCAATGCATCCCTCCACTTTAACCACCCAATTTGAATTCTACCAATAATATCCTCATTCATTACACCATCACACTGAACAACAGACCCAATATATCTAAAACGACTAATCACCTAAAGTCGCAATGCCCCCACTAGGTCTATTACGACTAAAATTACACTCCATATATTTGATTTTACATCTATTCAAACAAAAACCTTTAGACTCTAAGGTTGACCTCCATAATTTAAGTTTACCTTCAACTCTTCTCTAGTCTTAACAACAAGAAAATATCATCAGCAAAAAGCATACAACATGGTACAACCTCTTGCAAATGTCAAGTGAGAACATCCATGACTAAAGCAAAAAGACATGGGCTTAAGGCTGATCCTTGACGTAATCCACAGAAATAGGAAAATACTTGATCAAGCCACCTTGTGTTTGAGCACAAGTAATCCAATATACATATCCTGAATGACTTGAATATAAGTATAATTACCCCTTTGTTTTCTAGAAATCTCCATAGCATTTCTCTCATAACTTTATCATATGCTTCTATAAAGGGTGAGTGCGAAAAGAAGACTAAATTGCTAATAAGGTTGAAAGCATAAGGACCAAACTTCTATTTACCTACTTTTGTAGAAAGAGATTTCGATGCCCTTTTAAGAGTCTATACTATAGTAATACAAATATGAGCCCTCTTTTAACAATAATGTGTATTGAATTGTTGCTAGTGATTGAAATTTTAATCATTATCTAACATTGCTGAAAAAGACTGAATATAAAATGCATAACATGACATGCTTACTTGCATTAAACAGCGTTAATTAAAATATTAATTAATTATTTGAATAAAATATTAGTTAAATATAATTTAATTAATTTTCACTAATTTCTAATTCCTGCATTTTTGTTTAAGTTAACATATGCCTCTGGTGTAACTTTCTTTTGTATAGCCTTGTACATGGCTTTGTTTCTTATATTTATTTTTCCCTTACATAAGCAGGTGGGGTCTCTTGCGGCTTTGGAAGCCCGAGCGAACTAGGAGGCAAGTCAAGCAAGAAGCGAACAAGAGGAGAGGCAAACCAAGATAGGGATGGCGACCTAGAGCAAGAGGAGAACGGTACAAACGAGGAGGCTGAGCGAGAGCAGCTCTCAGGCTTCTTGTGCGATTCAAAGCTAAATAAGAAGGAAATATTGCATCAGGAGAGAGGTAAGTATCTTTGCACTTAAACTCTTCCATTTAGAGTTCCTTCGAAACCTATGGACGAGGCTGGGGCATTATTGAGGGGCCAATTTTGAGAAGGAATTGAGGAAGTTGGAAGGTAAACAAATAAGTAATCTTAGGTGATATATCTCAATTGTAATTTCTTTAAGAAATTTGAATGATTATCAAGATATATGCATTGTAAGTTGTTTGTGCATCTTAATCAAAGAAGCTAGTCCTCTTTCTCCCCATGGATGTAGGCACCCCATGTCGAACCACGTAACTCCATGTGTTTTTTATTCTTTCGGCGATTGTTTTTTATAATTCTTTGATTAACACGTTTTATGCTCAAGTTTGCAAGATTCTTGTTTAAGGATTTTATGTTCAATCATGGTTACTGATTTTGTCAAGAAGTTTGATCTCTTGTAGTAAATTGTATAGTTGTTGACCGATTTTATATTCTTGCATATATCTTGTATATCTTTCATATAACTTGAATTAACAATCAATTACTATTGTTATTGGCTTGCAAGTGTTATCTAAAGAAAGGTTATGTTATTCAAAAATAACTCTAATTCATTTTGTACATATGTTAGTGAAGAAAAGTTTTCAATTAATTGAATAATAAATTGGTTACTTAGTAATTTTACTTTTGTAAAAAAAATTAAGATAATTCTTTATTTTATAACATAATCTAAATTTAACTAGCTTGGGGTTTTTGTTTCAATTGTAGGCAATTTTCAATTCAAAGATTTAGTAACTCAATTTGGAAAAGAACATGAATCAATTGGGCATTTAAAAGTCCTTTGAAGTTTAACAAAATGGTATCATAGACACTAGTTAGGTTTTAAACAGAACGGGGTTTCAAAGGTTAGGATCGAGAGGTTCAATGAAAAAATAGATTTCTTAATTTGTAGAAAAAGAATGAAAATTGTTCTGATCCAAATAAAGGTTGTTAAGGTATTAAAAGGAGAGAGAAATTTGTCAAGTTCTTTAGATCCAGATGAGAAGATAAATATCACGTAGTTAGCAAATAGTATGCTAGTATTGCACTTGAGCAACAAGATTCTTCATGAGGTTGATAAAGAAACGACTGCTACTGGGATTTGGTTGAAATTGGAACAAATGTATATGACTAAGAATTTGCATAATATAATCTATTACAAGAAAAATTTGTTTGGATTTAAAATGTCTGAGTCAAAAAGTTGGGAGGATAATTTGGATGATTCCAATAAAATAGTCATCGATTTATAAAATCTTGGAGTTAAGGTGGATGATGAGGATCACTTCCTAAACTGTATGCTCATTTTGTTGAAACAATGAAATATGCTCAGGAGACTTTATCTTTGGAAGAAGTTAAGACTGAGTTGAAATCTACATAGATAGAAACCAAAATGTAAAAAAGAATTAGACGAAGCTCTAGGTTTGAATGCTAAAGGAAGGCCATTGAAGAAAGAAAAGAACAAGCATATAAATAAGTCAAGATCCAAGTCTAAGTCCAAATTCAAGTATTTTCACCATCACAAGGACATTATAAGAAAAATTGTCCAAATCTGAAAAAGAAAGATAAAGGAAAGTTGATTGAACTTGGGATGTGTCAGTAGCATCAGATAGATTTGAGGATTCAGAGGTTTTGGCTATTACTATAGATTCTAACAGGGAGGATTGGATAACATATTGAGGGTGTTCGGTTCATATGACTACTAATAAGCATTGATTTGATTCGTTCAAATAAGTCAATGGAGGGAAGGTCATTATAGGAAATGACACACGTAAAGTCTATGGGATTGGAATTGTTAGAATCAAGATTGACAATGGAGTAATCAGGACTCTTACAGAAGTCAGGAATGTGCCAGATCTGAAAAGAAAATTGTTGTCTCTCGATACTCTCGATGTGTTTGAGCAGAAAGTGATGTTCTTAAAGTTATCAAAGGTTCGATTGTGATTATGAAGGGTAGGAGACAACATATTGTATTATTTATTGGGAAGAACAATGATAGATTCAATAGGAACTTTGAATGTTACAGAGAAATCAGAAAAAGCTTTGGTATCTTCAACTTGGTCACACGAGTTAGAAGGGTTTAAATGTTCTATACGAACAAGGAGTTTTTGGCAAAGATAATGCAGATAAGATTGAGTTCTATGAATATTGCATCTTTGGAAAACAAATTCAGGTAAAGTTTCATACATGACAATAGATTACCAAAAGGATGGTCGATTACATTCATTCATATATTTGGGGACCTGCTCCTATTTTGACTTTGGGTGGAGGTAAATATTATCTCCTTCATTGATGATTTCTCAATAAAAGTCTGGATTTATATTTTAAAAAATAAATATAAAGCATTTAAGACATTTAAGAAATGAAAAATGATTGTTAAAAATCAAATTGGAAAGAAAATTAAGAGGCTGAGAATAGATAATGGGTTATAATATTTGAATAATGAGTCTATTGAATTTTATAAAGATCATGGAATTGCCCGACGTAAGACTGTAAGAATGATTCTGCAACAAAATGGTATTGCTGTGAAGATGAACAAAACTTTGCTAGAAAAGATTAAATGTATGTTATCATTTGGATAGCATTTCTGGGGAGAAGTAGTTAATATTGTTTGCTACTTGCTAAATAAAAGTCCGTCTATAGCATTAGAACTCAAAACTCCTACAGAAATTTAGATAGCAAAAAAGGCAGACAACATTAATCTAAGAATTTTTTTATGTCTAGTATACGTTCATATGAATTAGCAAAAACTGAAACCAATATCCAAGAAAGGCATATTCTTAGGATAACCAGAGGGAGTGAAATGGCATAGATGTTGACTTTCAGATGAATCCAAGTGTATTATTAGCAGACATACCATCTTCAATAAGCAAAAAATGATGATTGGTCAGATTACTGATAGGGATCAGGAGAACACATAAGGCACTGATGTTGTAGAGGATATTCATACAGATCAGATGTAGGAAGAGCTGATGCCAACAGATATTGTATAAAGAAGCAATGAGCAGTGATCAAAAGGGTTTTTGGGATCAGTTAAAGTAGTTATTGAACAGTCAATTTGAGTGAAGGATTTGGGTCAGGCAAGACGAATAATTGTGATAAATGTAATAAGGGAAAGAAATAAATGCTTAATGAATTTGTCTCAACAAAGTTATATCTGAAAAGTTCTAAAAAATTTTGGAATGGAATCAGCCAAATCAGTTTCATTACCAATGGGTTCACAGTTCAGACTTTATGTGTCACAATCACCAACACCAAAGGAAGATCAAAGATACATGAGTTCAGTTCTGTATGCAAGTGCAGCAATTCAGTTCTGTATGCAAGTGCAGCAAATAGTTTAATGTATCTATGAATTGTACCAGGCCAGATATTGCATATGTTATGAGTATGATTTGCAGATTCATGGCTAATATGGGAAAAGAGCACTAGAGGGCAGTTAAGTGGATCTTCAGATATCTGTTGGGTTGAATTACATAAAGGAAAATTGGGGGAGAGAGCATATTTCAGGATTTGCGGATTCAGATTATGCAAGAGGTATGCACAAGCGTAGATCCTTGACAGGGTACGTCTTTCAAGTCTACGGAAACATAGTCAGTTAATAATTAAATCTTCAGTCAATTGTGGCTTTATTAATAGTAGAGCCAGAATATATAGTTGCTACAGAGGCAATAAAAAAAGGCATCTGGTTGAAATGATTTCTTGAAGAGCTTGAGAACACAAATAAAATCGGTTATATGGTGTGATAGTCAAAGTGTTATTCAGCTGATGAAGAATCAAATATTTCATGAAAGGAAAAAAAGTACATTGATATCAGATTGCATTTTATCAAGGATGTTCTAGCTGAAGGTACTGTGGAAGTTTAGAAAGTACATACAAATGAGAATCTAGCCAACATGCTTACCAAAATATGTACAAGAATCTAAAATCAGCCAAATCCTATACAATTTACAATAATGGATCAAACTTCTTGACAAAATTAGTAAGTAAGATTGAACATAAATCTTTAAACAAGAATCTTGCAAACTTGAACATAAAACATGTAAATCAAAGAATCATAAAAACAACCAAAAGAATCAAGAACACATGGATTTAAGTGGTTCGGCAAGGGGTGCCTACATCTATGGAGAGAAAGAGGGAGGGCTAACTTCTTTTATTAAGATGCACAAGAAAATTATAATGGCTTACAAAGCATAGATCTAGATAAATTTTTTAAAGGAATGCAAACGTCTTAAAGAAATTACAATTGAGAGATATCACATGAGATTACTTCTTTGTCTACCTTCAAACATTCTCAATTCCTTCTAAAAATCGGGCACCCAATGATGTCATAGCCTCGTTGGCCGGTTTCAAAGGAACTCCAAATGGAAGAGTTTAAGAGCAAAGATACTTACCTCTCTCCCGATAAAAAATCTCCTTCTGATGTACCTTTGAATCGCACAAGATGCCCGAGAGTTGCTCTCGCTCGGCCTCTCCATTCACATGCTCCTCTTGCACCAAGTTGCAATCCCTCTCATGGTTTGTCTCTCCTCTCATTCGTTGCTTGCTTGGCTCGCCTCCCAGTTCCCTCGGGCTTACAAAGCCGCAAGAAACCCCACCTGCTTAAGTAAGGGAAAAACAAATACAAGAAACAAAGCCACATACAAGGCTATATAAGACAACAGTATCAGGTGCAATTATTTTTACTGGTAGTGTTATTATTGCAAAGCTTGATTCTCTCTCTCACTTCACCGGTCTTTATAAAGTGAATCAAAAATAGATATTACAAACAAAATTCCAACAAAAATAAAGGTTTCGAACTATAAGCAACTGTTGAATAATTTAGGTGGGCAAGTAGACCGAATCTTACATTAGGGGTACCACAGGTTATCATATACAATTTTTGTTATTTATAAGTATTGATTCCAAAACATGACCACTTCCACCAAGATTTCTCTATATGTAATTAGAATGAATACCTAGGACAATTCTAGAAAATGTTCAAAATTATATCGACTAAAACATAAGATGGCCTGATTGTGATGCATTATTGATTGAAGCATTGGATGGATGATTGAAGTTTGCCGATTTTTTCCTTGAAAACCTCTTTTGCTATGAGGCAGTTCTCATGCATCAAGAGAATATAAAATGATGTCTATGTTAAGCAATTTCAATTCTCCCATAATTTTCCAAGAAAAAAAAGTTTATGTTAGGATATCCTGATGATTTTCAATAAGGATCAGCCTAGCTGCAATTAGATCTGCATTGATATTATTGCTGTCCATAGATATTAGATTTAGCACTAATCTCAGTGCTAATTCAAGAGCAACTAGATCCATGCAAACGTGAAATCCAACATAATATATTGATGTAATTTTTTCCCAATTCCATGTTAGGAAGGCAACTTCTTCATATAATTATTGGCAAGAGAGCTTTATATAACAGAAAATAAATCCAACATCAATTTTGTTGTTATGTTTAAATAATTAAATATTGGAAGAAAGCAAACAATGGTTATAGGACAAGGTAGGTAGAATCTCCTAAACAACGTGAAGATTGAAGAAATAGCAGCCCTTCTTTGTCAAATAACACCCTGGGTTCCCCAGAAGACAAAAAAATTCTACTGCTTACACAAGAAATGTTGGCTACTTCTTACAGCCATTAACAACTAATTATAAGTTTTCCACATTTATACCGCATGATATGGTCCTTATTTTAAGGAATTCCAAAGAACATTCATTCAGACCAAGGTGATATTGGCCAGTTTGATAAATCAAATTTTATTCTAAACAAAGGCAGATGTCTTATTGCAAGTATGAGGCATACAAGAAAAACTTTAAATAATGAAGTTAATTATTAAGAATGTAATCAAGAAATTAAAAATACTTACATGCTCTCCGTACCTCCTGGGAAAAACATAGCCTTGATAGTCTACATTTCCTTTAGCTTCTTCCAGATAAAACTGCACAGGTTAGTACCATAGTTGATGCTTTCAGAGCTACCAAGGAATATCCATTAAAACTGTGGCAAAGTCCTAGTAGTCGGTAGTCCTAACCATTGACTATGAAATGGGTATAAATGTAGTGAAAAAATATAAATTTAGATGGTAAGATTGATCCTTCAATAAATATAAATCTTTGCATCAAGATCCAAGAAACAAAATTTTAGGGGCTATTTGGGGATCATTTTCTCTCTCTTTTTTTATCTTATGTTTTAATATAAAATAATAACATGTTTGGAGTCCTATTAGTTTTGTTTTAAAACAGCTAAAAATTATAAATCAAGCATGCATTTTAAAAATTAAAAAAGGGACCTCAAACAGCCCCTTAGTTGCTTCTAAATAAAGTTCTTTGTCTTTCAAAAAACATGGATCCTCTCAAATTACCAAGCCAATTGTACAATAATTCCCCCTACCCCAGCCATTCATTTGACTTCGAGAAATTGGGGCAAAGCACGCCAACAAAAGAGTGTCTTTAATAACAACGCTACTGGGATAATTTCTACACAACAAAGCTCAAAGTGATTTGGTAAAGAAGTAGGTTGAAAAAATATTAACCATGCAGGAATGGATGACTGAGATGTAGGTAATTGCACCATGCCATAACCACGATAATTGGAGAGGATTCAGAACAGATTTTTTCCTACTGATGCCAAAGGAGAGGAAGCACTCATGGTCATTTCTTAACCATTGCAATTAGGCCTAGACTTATGGTCTCCCACCATGCTAGTTGTTCTTACTTCACTGGAACTTTATAGAACAATATTTTCATTAAAATACTACCTGAATCCAGTTGTGAAAACCCGAGACAGCATTTTCCCCATGACCCTTGATTTCCCCAACAAAAACATGTTCAAAAGCAGAAGAGGAGCCATGTCCACCTCCTCTTGAATAAAGATCAAACCATAGATGAGTCAAAATTTCCTTAAACTCTTCAGAATTACCAGATACAATGCCCTTCTCAACAAGATATTTGTGCAGATAATTAATTGGAGGTGTCCTGACTATCTCCTGAATAAATGCAGTCTGCTCGTGCCTCTCTTCAGGAGTTACAACTTCTTTATATCCTTCTTGAGGATTGTAGTTATCCAAAAGGGAGCAGAAACGAGCATAAGTAGAGCGCCTAAGCACATCATCACCCAGCCACTTAAACAAGCTTCCTGATGCCATATCTCCCTTCTGGTGAGCTCTTTTCCCCTCACCACAATCAATTTCGTAATCCTTTCCAGGAACCAAGCGGTTTAAATCAAGTTCCCACAGCTTACTACAGGCTTCAGACAAGTCAGAAAGCTCTGTTCTTGATGGCTGAGTGTCTGCACCATAGTGTATTGCATTAGTGTACATCTGATCACTAGGAGGCAGCTTGAACATTTGCCAGTTTTCCTTGGGAACCTGCAAATTAAGCAACATTCAAAGATCGAGCAACACAACATTATCACAAAGAACAAAAAAAAAGAAAGAAAAGAAAATGTACATTTAGGTAATGCAGAAATCCAATAATAAAATATCATAATCCGAAACACTTCGTAGGCAACCCATTTTTACACAATCTTTGAAAGAAAACATAAGCTCTTAAACTCAGAGTAAGACCTCTTTTAAATTTGCAGACATTGGTGAGGTTCTGTGCCAATAAAACTCACATAGTCCAATATAACTTATTGTTTTAATCACTCAAACCACTCTTCATAAATGCAAACAGATCAAGTGCATACATAGCTTTGCTATGAAATGTAATACTTAGAGAACCACATCAATTTAAATTAGCAAAAAAAACGAATGACACAACTGCAAGATATCCATATTATGAACAAATAATAGCAGCATTTAATGGCCTAGTTTCTCGACCTAAAATTGGTAAGGGAACAAGCCAATGGAACCAATTCAATGCTACTAAAATTAGTGACTCTCATTTTGAACAACATAGCACAATAAAAAACATGAGAAATTCAGCAGGACAGGAGAGCATAAAAAAGGAACATCAGGAGAGTGAACAGATACTTTATGGAAAGCTGAAGGATGTCGCTTCTTATTGTGAGAGCCCTGGCCAACAACCTCCCAATCACCATCTGTCTTCTCCTCTTTAACATGAGCCAGATCCTCCTTTTTCTGGCTTATCCAAAAAAATAAAAACAGTATTTAGAATCAAATCATTCAACAAAAACATCGGCCTTCAAAACCAAAACTGCTCACTTTTCTTGAATCCCAAGAATAAGCATTATGCCCTAAACTGCTCTCCTGCTCAGCTTCCTCATCCTGACCCATCGAACAAAATAAAACATTCAGTACTTTAGCAAATTAACCAAATTAATCTCTCTCTCGATCCATCCCTAGATTCGCTCAAGTCCATTCTCATATATTTAATATAAGTGTCAAAAGGTTAGACCTTTCTTGAAAACGTATGGTTAGAAGGGTAACCATAGCTGCTACCTTGCGCCTGCCCTTGACCTTCGTGCTTTCCGGTCGAAACCACCTGCACACCCTCTCAGGGATAAGTTAAACCAGTAAGAATGAGGAGAAGAAAAAGAAGAATTAGGAGGAAGATGAAGAGACATCAGCCCAAGTGGATCTAGATCGCTCTTCGCCTCCCGGGGACGACTGGCGCTCGGGGTGGTCATCGCGATCTCCTGCTAGAAACCCTATAGCCACTTCTGCCAAGCCCTTGATAAGCCCTTCCATCTCTCTCTCTCTCTCTCTCTCTCTCTCTCTGACCACTCAAATGGGTGGTTCGAGCTTTGGAACACCGAAGAAATAAGAAATTGATCAAATTTAGTGGCTTAACTAAAACAGGAAGGTTGACATTATTGAAAGAGGGCTAATGGCGG
This sequence comes from Dendrobium catenatum, assembly GCF_001605985.2. Lineage (NCBI taxonomy): Eukaryota > Viridiplantae > Streptophyta > Magnoliopsida > Asparagales > Orchidaceae > Dendrobium > Dendrobium catenatum. The sequence continues at coordinate 3,340,974 of NW_021318852.1, forward strand.
GCAAGACAGAGAGAGAGAGGCAACGACCAACTAGAACTTATAATGCCAGACAACGACTTGCCAAATTATCCCATCGAACGCGCGGCATGGGGAACTTTACAGACGGCCGTGGAAGGAAAAGAAGGCATCAAAAGTCGTGCAAGACTGTGCGACTTTAATATTGTTACACGTAAGAGGGTACACTTCAATAATGCATAGGCATAACAAATAAATTAATCTGATTAAGAGCTAAGATCTGAACAAATAATTTATATTGAAAAAAAAAACTATATATGAATCATCATAAAAAAATATATATATGATGATACATATGCGAACATTAACCTCAAAATTTAATAAAAATTTAAACAGAAAACTACAACTTAGATGTTAAATTCATAAAAATAAATTCATACCATCTTTCTAAAGTATCTTATGCATTTTTAACTTATGATTATTTAATTCTCCTTATTAAATGCTTGAAATATTTATTATAGGGTTTAAAAAAAAAGTTCAAAGATGTGACACTGTAATTGAGGGTCGAAAGAGAGATTATCATGTGCGGAGTTCGGATCAAAGCTGCATCCTATTTTTGTGAGTGTACGCAATAGCGCAGTAAAAACATAGTGGTGTCCAGTAACTGTGTTTTTACTACGGACACTCACAAAAACCAAACAATTCTCTGGTACGAACTCCGCACGTAATAATCTCTCCCAATCAAAGGTGACTATTTCAGCCAAGACATATGCTAGACTATGAGGTCATTCAAAATAAACATGTTTTGTTTTTATTACTAATTTAGTATAAATTTGTTATTACTATAATAAAATACGTTTAATAAGCTTATTTTTTAATGTAGTTTTATTAATCATGATGTCATGAGGGCATAGGGCATTAATAAAGGACATCAATGATGTCCTCACACATTTTTACCCTACAAGAGCCCAGGTTTCCCCCGCTATGAGAGGAACTTTTATTTGGTTCGGTGAACGTACGCTCCTCTACGTTCGGCCACCAACCTTTTAGCGTCACGTAGCACGAAGAAAAGTCGCCGACCCGACCCGCTGTTTTTTGGGTTCTAGCGTGTGCGTTTTTTTAATTCCTTGACGAGCCGAACAACATCCCATCACCTTTTGGATATATTTTAAATATCTAGCAAATACCGAGTTGTACCTAGTTTTTTCTAGCAATAATACCGAGCAAATCCTTAGCAATACCGAGCAAATCCTTAGCAATACCGAGCAAATCCTTAGCAATACCGAGCAAATCCTTAGCAATACCGAGCAAATCCTTAGCAATACCGAGCAAATACCTAGCAATACCGAGCAAATCCTTAGCAATACCGAGCAAATCCTTAGCAAATACTGAGTTGTACCGAGTTTTTTCTAGCAATACCGAGCAAATCCGTAGCAATACCGAGCAAATACCGAGTTGTACCGAGTTGTAGAAAAACTCGGTACAACTCGGTATTTGTATAGTTTTGTTCTTCACAGAGCGGTATTTCTCGTTTTTGCAAAGCAATACCGAGCAATACAGAGAAAATCGCGAACATAGCATTCCCGGGTTTCGCTCCAGGTCAAGTCGTCGGGCCGCGCGTTAAAGAGTAAGAGCACGTGGCGACATGTAATTGGCGGCCGAGCGTACCTCTACGTCAGGTCAGAGGACGTAATAATTGTTCCTATGAGAGAGTTATGAGAGCGGTTTGAGGTATTAATTGATTAATTTCACACGAGTTAATGGATCGATCTATTTGCATAGCAGTTTATGTCATAGCTATGACTTTGAAGGCCATTTTGAGGAGAAAAACTCGAGCATCCTAAAAGGATCAAAATGGATATAGTATCAAGGGTATTCAATCATGCAGCACGAGGGTGAGAAGATCATGCATGCAGCTCATGTTAATAGATATATAACCAGGTGCTCTAGGTGAAGTTCAGGATGATGACGGTGATAATGATAATAATCATGACAAGTACTTGTTTGTTTAGGGTTTAGGACTCTGTGACGACCAGTTTGAGAGGTTGCGACGGCTCGTCATCCTTGTTGTCGCCATTGCCCCAAAACTGATGTGGTTTCTGATTTCTTGAGGATTTCTTAAGCGAATCTGGATCAGATTTGGGCGGACCGTGGGTTTGATTGGGATCCAAATCTCTTCTGCTTCCTGTTGTGTGCCCGAGCCGATCCAATAGGAGATGATGTCTCCCGAGTGTGAGTTTGAGGATCGAAATGATTGAAGGGAATGAATGTTAGGCTCCTTGCGTGAGCTTGCATCTCTTTGTGCGTGCTTGGAAGGAGGCGAGGAAGACGAAGAGGGCGACGATATTCCAGATGATCCAGTTGGCGTGAGCGAAGTAGCCGAAGTCGCGCTAATTGGGAGAGGACTGAAGTCACATGTAGGTCGAAAGCGGGATTGGGAGGAGCGCGAGATGTGGGTAGTCCGTGAGCGCCAGTCTGGTCTCGAGAGAAAATGGAGGGAAGTTCCGGATATGGAGTTGCAAGCAAGGTCGTGCTCGCTGGAGGCGTGCATGCGGGAGGCAGAGGACTTTAGTGATTCGTTCTCTCTCAACGAAGTCGATATCAGCGGCGGAAGCATCGTGTTCGAGTGGGTGTGAAAGTCAGTTTCCTTGTTTTTCCTTCCAGGATCGTCCTGGTGGGAGGACGAAATTTGGTTCGTCCGTAAGAATTGTCCAGAGAGCAAGTCGTCCAATACACTTCGTTTGAACGAAGCTTGTCCAGAGGTCAAATCGTCCCGGACGATTCCGACAAGGGATTCGTCCCGTACGATCTGTATGTGTATATATTGGATTGAGATATTTTTGAAGAGAGAGAAAAGTCCAGGAGATAGAAAAACGAAGGAAAAATGAGAAAAAGTAGATTTTGGGCGACTTCGGTCCGTTTTCGTCCGTCGCCGTAGTTGGAAAAGTTGACCGACTCGAGGTAAGACACATTTCGTCTTTCTCAATTTTCAGAAATGCGAATTTTGACGACTTTTCTGTTTCGAATTCGATTTTCGTTAGCCAAAATCTGGTATAATTTCGCACTGGTGAATATTTTACAGTGTAACTTTTGGTATATTTCTGAGTCGATATTTTTGAACGTTTTGAGTATTTTCTAGAAGATTTTTACTGGTTATTTTGAATTCTGCGGTGCTTTAAGCGAATTACGAATTATCTGAATGTTGAAAATATTTGCTTCAGTACAATGAAAGTCTTGAAATGATGTTTTCTGCTATCTGTGATAATTTGGTAAATTTCTGAAATTGTAAATTCTGTGGAATTTCCGTATACTCTCGTTATGCCGCTGACGATTTTTCTGACGAAATTGGATTTTCTGAAGATTTTTACCGGTTATTTTGAATTCTGCGGTGTTTTAAGCGAATTACGAATTATCTGGATGTTGAAAATATTTGCTTCAGTACAATGAAAGTCTTGAAATGATGTTTTCTGCTATCTGTGATAATTTGGTAAATTTCTGAAATTGTAAATTCTGTGGAATTTCCGTATACTGTCGTTATGCCGCTGACGATTTTTCTGACGAAATTGAATTTTCTGAATTTGATGTTTTGATGTGCTGTGATATTATAATGGAGTTATAAGGGGCCGGAATCCTTTGTGATTCCGTTGTCTGGGTCCAGAAATCTGAAAATAAGTTCTGTATATCTGAACTGTTCTGGTGCTGTAAGTACAAAAGGAGGCATAAGGGGCCGGAATCTTTTGTGATTCCGTTGTCAGTGTCAGGGAAGGGAGGCATAAGGGGACAGAATCCGTTGAGATTCTGTCAGGGTCAGGGATATGTGATATCTGATATGTGATCTTATCTGTGATGAAATCTGATTTGAATGTTTTTTCTGAAATCTGTTCTGATCTTTGATTTGTACGATTTTGTGATCTGTGATTAATCTGATTTGAATAATTCTGTTGTGTGAAATGAATTCAGTTATTATGTATCAATTATTTGATTTCAATTGATTTTTGTTCTGTCTGATTTTCTGTATGATTATATGAATTTTGTATGGCTACTATTCTGATGTGTTTTCTGATGTGAGTTTCTGGAGATTTTGATTGGCTAGTGTAGTCTTGCTGAGCTGTTAGCTCATCCTTGTTATCTGTGTGGTTTTCAGGTTCTAGGAAAGGGAATGAAGTCTTGGACTAGCCGTTCAGTGTCTGATCTGTAATTTTAGATATTTTGTACTTTTGATTTTTGTATAGTCATGACTTTTCTATTTTGTTCTTTGTCTGTAATCATGCACTGTATTGTACATGATTATTTGATGAAAGAAGAAAATATAGATGAACTATTCTGTATATTTGATGTTTATAGTAGCTCTGTTTTCTGTAAGTTTGATATTTGGAAAAAAGTCTGAAGCAAATTTCAAAGCTAGATCTTGGATTTCAATTCCGTCGCGGCCCGACACGAAGGGATTTGTTCCGATCGGGTTGGGTCGTGACAGTGGGGTCGGTTGCGCAGGCGCGTTGGAGGAGAGGGACATGTCTAAGCGACAGTGTGCGAATTGATAGCGGATCTGATCGTGTGCTGGAGCAAATGAGAGGATCAAACACGAAGACGCTAGGATGGTTGTCGACGATCATATTCTGTCTAGGAATGAATGAAATTAGAACATGAATCAATCATTGGATCAAGTGATGTATTCACTTGAGCTGCCCAAAGGGCTTCGCGGCTTCGATCATCATCCATCGCCCATCTTCTTCGGATCGTCGATAGCTCATCTTCTTCGGTAATCCGTCATTCTTCGCGAGCTCCAGAATATGATACTAACTGATGTAGTGGATAGGCATAAGAATCGGATCTGCTAGAAGGAATTTCCAATCCACGGAACAAACACAAACTTAAAACTTCAAAAGGGATATATATTCATCAATGTCTTTTCCTACTACAATACTAGCATATATAAACTAGTCATAAAATATTCTATGTAACAAACTAATAACATAATCCTAAGGTAAACTTTAGCTAAGATGTTCCACATCACCTGCCAAGAGAGAAACGGCACTTGGAGGTTCCCTGGAATTGGAGAATTCCAGTATTATGATAAGGTAACAAGTGATTAGACTTGAAACCTTAAATTATTACTAAGAAGCTTAAAGTTGCCTTCTGAAAGATCTTTGAAGTGTAAACATAACTAATTGAGGATTAATAAACAAAACTGCTGGAAAGATGGCAGTAAATATCTTACCAGATAGCTCTTGTGTAAAAGTGCATGAAGGCATCGCTGCAAAGTCTCTTCTATTGTTGTTCGCCATTAAACCTCCTGAAGATGCCAGTTTCATCGTTGAAAAAATTTGCCTGGGTTTTGATCCCTCTTCTTGGTTTCAGTCATGCTAGAATAAATGTATAAACTGCATCAGGCAGCCATGATTGAAACAACATTTCTCAACTTTTTTTATAATCAATAATGACAGGAGCAAAGATTCTAGATGAAGGAAGGAAATATAACACACAAGCCACTAACCTGAATGAGAATGGAAGTAAATTTACAGTATTCACGCATGTCTTCTTCAGAAATTTTCAATGGTATGTCCCTTCCAGAAAAGATAAATTTATTTAAAAGTTTTGCTGCAGGCCTCAAAACTCAGCAGAATGGTCCTATCGTTTACACATCAAGCAAATTTCAATTGGAGATATCTCAGATGACCAACAATAAGCCAACAATATTAGCAGGGTAAAGAGAAGCTGAATTCTCATCCATGAAAAATTGTGGGAGCAAACCTCTATATGGCTTTTTGCCATTTCACATCATCGTCGAAGCGCCGGTAAGACCATTATCGACTAAGCTTGTAATGGTCAAAGGTTTATGCTTGATTATTATTGCATATTAACTCATATGTGATGTGCATGAGGAACTCTAAAAACAAATCTTTGCCTGAGGCCACTTTGGCCTCTGACTCTTTCTGCAGGTAACTACTCGCTTTGTCCAGTATATGCAATGTCACATCATCAAAATCAAAGGAGACCTTTTTGAACTTTTCTGCCCAAATCAAGGCTCTCTCAGCCAGCCCTTGTTTACAGAAATGAGACAGAAGGAGGTTGACCGTAACAACATTTGGAACAATGGCCATCTTAATCAACTTTCCAGATAATATCATGGCACGACCAAGACTATCAGCACATATGCCATTCATCACAGTGTTATGAGTGACTGTGTTAGGAGTAAAGCCATCTGAGATGAGCATATCTACTATCTTTATTGCCTCAGGGGTTTTGTAGCTGCTGCAGAGGCTATGGATCCTTATATTATAAGTAAAAATATCTGGTTTGCAATCTCTTGAAGCCATTAGCTCAAAATATCTTTCTGCACGTCCAGGTTCAAAAGCTCTAGAACACGCAGCAATTAATGTATTAAAAGTAACGATATCTGGATATAATCCACTCCATCCCATTTGTCGGAACTTGCCATCAGCCCTCTCCAAGCATCTCTGCTGACAGAAACCATGAATAACAATGTTTGTTGTGAATATGTCAGGACTCAGTCCATTACACATCATATCTGCTTCCAACTTCAATGCTTCTTTGCTTTCACCTATTCTGAACAGGCCAGATATTAGAGAGTTATAGATAAGATTGTTAGGGATCAATCCTCTCCTACGCATTTCATTGAAAACTTCTTGGGCTGTTTCCACGCACTTCACTCGACAAAGGCCATTTATATAGGCCGAGAAGCCAACGACATCAAGCAGGATACCCTTCCTTTCCATGTAATTCAAGCAATCTAGAGCTTCAGATACTCTGCCAAACCTAAAGCACCCATCTATAAATATGGTGAAAGCTGATATACCCACATTTAATCTCCTCTCCACAATCTCATACAAAAGCTCTTTAGCTTCACTTATCCTTCCTCCCCTGCAAAATCCTAAGAGCAAAGATTGCCAAGTAGAAGCAGAAGGCACAAGGCCAAATTCATCCACCATTACTCTATACATATTGATAGCTTCTTCCTCCAGCCCCTCCTTGCTATAGCCAGCAATAATTGAATTAAAAACTGCAACACTAGGCAGCAAACAATCCTTGGCATCTCTGGGCATCAGAGATACTGCATCTTCCATCTGCCCATTCCAACAAAGGCTTGAGATTAACATATGAGTACATACCTCATCATTTAATGCATCTCTAAACAAGTTCTGAACCAGTCCTTTCCAATCTTTGCGGAACTTGTTGTGCCCTGACACAAGTATATTGAATGTATAAAAATCGGGCGAAATTCCTTTCTTCACCATCTCTTCATAAGTAGAATTAGCAAGATCAATCTGCCCAGCCTTCACATATCCATTCAAAAGGACATTATAAGTAATAATATTTGTCTCATGCCCATCTTCCACTATACGATCAAACCACCTCCTTGCCTCCTCCATCCTCCCTTGCCTGCAAAGCGCGTTGATCAAAATATTATAACTTACAATACTAGGCACATGTCCCAACTCAAGCATTTCATCAAACAGCTTGAACGCATTCCCCGCACGACCAAACAAACAATGCACTTTCATAACAATATTAAAACTGCAAGCATCCGGCTCAAGTTTATACTTTGGAAACAACCAAAACAGCCCTTCGCCGGCTGCAACCCTTCCTTTGAGGCATGATCCAAGAATCATCGCATTGAAGGTCCTGACGCTCGGGCGAGGACCTCGAAGAATCATATCCCGGAACAATTTCCAAGCATTTCGAGAATCCCCCGTCCTGAAGAGAAGCCGGAGAAGAATAGCATGGACTGAGAGACTCGGGGTATTACCCGCGCGCCGGATCTCTGACAAAGCTTGGAGCGCCTCTGATACCATACCAGCGCCAAGAAACGCGCGAAGGACGAGGTGGAGGGCGTGATAGTGAGTGGAGTAAGAGTGATGGAGAGCAGCCCAGCGGAGGAGCTCGGTGGCGCGGTGAGGGCTGAGGCGGTGGAGGAGACCGGAGAGGATGCCTTGTGCTAAAGGTTTCAACTTTTCGGTTGAGAAGATGAGGAAAGCTACGTCGCAAGAGAATACGACGGCATCAGGCGAGAGGTTGGGGAAGGCGATGAGTAAGAAAGAGAGAGCAGGGCGGGGGTTGCGGAGAGAACAAAGAAGGTCGGCGAGAGGGGCCGAGTGGAATCCTAGGAGGAGGGAAGAAGCGGCGGTGGAGCATTGAGGATCGGTTTTCAGAGCCGTGGCAAGTTGACGGAGGAGTTCGAGGCGAAGAATTAGACCGAGACGAGGCTGGGGGTGTGTGCGGCAGGGGAGGAATTGTTCGAGAAGGGGATCGGATAATGGAAGTGCATATGAGGTGGAAGTAACGGTTGCAGTAGAGAACGAGGCCAGGGTTCCGGATATGAGGATAGATTCGATGGCAGCGCGACGATGTAAGGTGGCGGAGAACATCGAGTCGCCCCGCACACTGGGAAAACCCCGGGGTTATTGATTTGAAATTCGAAGAATTTAGAAGAGCGATTATCCGTTATTCATTTTTTATGTCCGATTATATCGGGATTTAAATTATTATATATATAGCGCTTGAAATTTTATCCGTAGAAGATTTAGATTTGATAATTTTCTTAATTTTTTTAATGTAATTTTTTTAGTATAATTTTTTTTTTGAATTAGAAATATGTTGTACAAAGTAATAAAAAATTTGTCTCAAATCCTTAGTTGTGACTTTTCTATCTTTTCTTACTCTATTGAGCCCACAGATGCTATTTCTAGCAAGGTTTCATCATATGACTTATATTTTTTTGTAGTTTGACAAGGATTTCATGAAGGCAAATAATTGCACTTTATGAATTGCTAGAAAATTTGAGTAGGTAGAATATGTGTTTTAAGTCTATGCATTGTACAAAACTTTAGCATACACATAAAAATAATATGATAAAAAAATTTTATTTGAAAACACTATAAAGAATAAAAATCAAGTTTAAATAGAACTTCAATATAATATGAGTTCTAAAATATTGTTCAATATTAATTACGAAATTTTTTTTATCAAATTTGATCTTACATTGAACTTTAATCAAATCTAAATAATTAAATAGTTCATATTAATAATTTAACCTTATAACCTAATTATGAATGTAAAAAAATAAATAAATAAATCATATAATTAAAAAAACCAAATTATTGAATATAATTGAGGTTCTAATTTTTTATTAAAAATTAACATTATTTATTAAGTACACTTGAAATTGTTTGATAAATTTTAAATAATAAGAAAATATTTAAATCTAACTAACAATTTATTTAATGTTTTCATCGTGTATATAATTAATAATATTTGCAATTTTTAAAATATACTAACTACATTAAAATTTAATAGAAGATCATTAATCGACATATAAAACAATCATTATATGAGTTTTTTATTATATTTTTTTAGGCTATTTATTAAATAATGAACAAACATGTTCAAAAACATAAACTAAGAAAATACTCCAAATACTATAATTCAAAAAATCACATCAGAAGAAATAATAGAAAACGGCCATAAGAGAATATCATAAGAATTATGCCGAAAATAACAAAGATAATATCCCATTTAGTCCTAAATAATCTCTCTGTCCATCTCGTTACCTAAAAGTACAAATGGCCAGCAGGAACTATCCCCTACAGAAAACATTTCTTATCAGTGGGCTTTTGAAAGAATCCCTCAGCAGCCTCATCAAGCTTATAGCACAAAAGATGGCACTGATATTATTATTGTTGAGGCTATCACAACAGCCTTTGATGCTGAAGTGACTAGTAAAAATTTCTAACAATAGCCCGTTGATAGAATTTTTTGATCCTATACAGATTAACACTCCACATTAAAAACAAGCTATTTACTTGAGATGAGAGTGAAGACTAGAACAACATACTCGTAGAGTGGTTCGTCGCCAGATTCTCCTTTCTCAACTCTTTTCATCAACTAAGATTTCGTTTAGGAGAGCTTTTTTATTACTTCTTAAAGCATCTTTTTAGTAAATCTGCTTTAAAAAGAGTAAGAAAGCCATCCCAAATGAAGCCTAAGAGCAGTTCGTACACAGGGATCTACATATTTTGGATTCCCTGTGTGTAAAATGCCGCAGTTGCGAATTCAGAATGGCTTCCAAAAGTAAGAAAGTGAAAAGGCTATCATACTATTGGGATGGGGAAATCAAGAACGTCTCTATGGATTCTCTTCTCAGTTTGGACAGCTTTGGCAGCTGCAATTCTAGCTGCATTGGCTGCTTTATTCGCAGCAGCAACAGCTTTGTTTACTCTTTCATCAACCCTTGGCACATGATATGCCTTATCTGCTGCTGTCCTTGCTTCCTGGTATTCAAGATTTAGTCAGTATGTATGCTATGTTGTACCGATACACCTATTTATGAAGGCGTGTTGTAACAGATACTTATCGGACACGAAACACATACAATACGGCACCGATATGTGTCGGAGACGTTAAAGCCATATCCAATTAAAATACTATTTAATTTCAAAAGGACGCGTATCCGATACGCGTGTCCGTTGAAAGACGTAAAAAAATCAGAAAAAATATGTAACATATTTACTTCCGCGGCTGTGAGCGAGGTTCTCTCATTTTATAACCCGCGAGTCATTTACATTTATGTTAGTCTACTAGAAAATATGATATTAGGGCATCAATCATTTTGCATTTGTAATGCTTTGATTTTTTATTCATGTATTAAAAAAATCATGTTATTGTGATTTGTATGTCTTCTTAAATGGAAAAATATATATATATATATATATGTTTAGTTCTCATATGTTATTCAGTAAACATGTCACCAAATCATGCAACAACATAATTAGTGGAATCATGCCACAAAATTCTTATTAGGCAATGAGTTTTAACTCTTCCCTTGACTCAATGCTTACTTTTTTATTTTAATATTATAAGCTACAAAGCTAAAATGATGTTGCTTTTTATTTTTTTTGTCAATTCAAATATTATGCTTTGATTGCTTTTTTTTTTTAATGTATGATTTATAATTTATAATGACGTGACCACGCCGTACCTGTATCATGTATTTCTAAGAATTTATGTGTCCCGTATCCGTGTCGTCGCATCCATATCGGTGCAACATAGTATGCATGTAACTAATACAGTAAATTAGTCATTAAATATGAAATTTACAGTTTTGGAAGATGTTATGCACCTGAACAGCATTGAGTACTCTGGAATGGTTAACGGCAAATGAAGTTCCAGGGAAGGGGTTCCGAGTGCTAGAAATTTCCAGAACGCCATTTGCCCAGTGACCAGACTGTGATTCGCCATTTGTGAAGGAGTACATTCCTAAGCCTTGTCTCTTTCCCTCGTGCCATGCTCCCTCATAGCATTGCCGATTTGCAAAATGGTAGACCCCAAAACCATGCATCTTGTCAGCAAAATATTCTCCCGCATAGGTGTCCCCATTCCTTGTTACAGTAGAACCCGGATCAGTGATATGAAAACTGGGTAAAATTAAAGGCGCTGAAGAAAGATATTACAAAGAACAGACTTTGGTTAATAACATTGTCATTCGATATCTAAGAGACTGAAGTATAAGATAAACGATAACTAAAGTGGGCTCCATTATTGTGCAGATCGTCTATCTTATTAAAATTTTCCGATCCTAGCAATGAACATGAACATATCATGACATAATAGAAGGAGCATTTAATCTGTGCATGCCTTCACTTCAATATACACTTTTAGTTTATGGAAAATAGAGAAGAAAAGATACAACAACAACATCAATTCTTTATCCCGCTATGTGAGATCAGCTACATAAATTATTTTTCTCCATTGCATCCTGTTAATAGTCAAATTCCCATTTCAATCTAATAAAAAAAGGGTAATTTCTAATATGTTATAACCCAGTCTTTATAGGTCTACCTCTATCTTTCTTAACAAAGGCCGGATCTAATACATCTAATCTCCTAACCAGGTTATCGGAAGGCCAACATCTTATGTGATCAAACCATCTAAGCTGAGACTTCTCTAATTTCATCTACACTAGAGCTACTTCAACCTTGCCATATATATACTCGTTTCACATTCTGTCTCTAAAAGTAAAGCCACTCATCCATCAGAGCATGCTCATCTCTGCAACACTTAATTTTATGCTTTTCTTTTAATAGCCAACATTATACGCAATAAAACATTGCATGTCTCACCACCATCTCAAAGAACTTCTTCTTAAGTTTGAGGGTACTTTTCTTTCACATAACAAGGCCGATGTATTCCTCCACTTCAATCATCCAACTTGTATTCAACTAATAATATCCCAATCTATTTCACCATCAGATTAAAAGAGTGTAACCTTAACATAAGTTCATAATGGATAGCTCCTGCTGCAAAGCTTTTTTCTAATCTCTCTGTTTCCTAGCTACATCAGCGTGATCAGAAATAAAATTGGTGAACAAAAACAAGGATGAATGATTAGGAAGTAAATGAGCATATACTTGATGCAACTTCAATAGAAGTTGAGCAAAAACACTTATCAAAGATAAAATTGTACGCGTTGAGATGACTGTGACCAAAGATAAAATTTAATTTGATTTTAATTGTTTTACTTAAGAAGTTCTAATTTTAGTTAAATTCAGCATGCAAGATCTAAGCTAAAACCACACTTCAAATAATTATATTTAGAGATTAACCAAAGTTTCCTAACAAGACAGGCAAACAGCAAATTGCATGGAATTATATCTAGAAAAGTATCTCAGAAAAAGAGTGGAAGTTGATCTTTTGTTTGATAAGACACTTATCAGCCTTCCTGCAGAAGAAATTGGCATGCTAGATATAATTTACTGCACAAGTCTTTATTTGTTGTTTATATTCTATTATAAAACTCTAGCACTTTATCTATTGGTGATGCAAAATCAAAAGCTTATATCGTCGAAGATTCAAATTGTGCATGTCAAGACAAAAGATAAGCCTTTTATCTGATTTTCTTGCTTCTATATATTTTTACGAATTTTAATTTTAATAAATTTCTACTCGTACATGGAAAAAAATGTAATCCTATCATAAAACAAGGTTGAAAACATATATGCGCTTTCAGAAAAGTAATAGGAGGAATAGAACTAATTTAAAAGTTTATTCGCAATGGCTAACTAGGTTTTAGTGAGTTCATAAATTAAAATCACCATTCGTTTTACTTTCAATACTTTTGTATAAGAAAAATAGTAGGTGCAAAACTATAGATAACAAATCAATTATATTATGTGAGGCAAAAGTAAGATGAGAATATATTTACATATAACAACTTTTACCAACTTCCAAAGAGGAAACCTACCAAAGCCAAATATATTGAATATGATACTAAAAGTTATGTAGCAATCAATTTTAGAGGATTACGTTCAACCAAACAGGTAAAGATTGGAAGTCATTGCCAAGGTACTAAAATTGAATCCCTCATGCACCAATTTTATTTTTCACAATCAAACTTTACTGGGAAAAAAAACAAAATAAAAAAAGCCTACAATTCAAGTATTCAACTAGTATGGCATGGCAGCATCTAAATATTATGATTCAAAGATTACATGAATGAATGAGGAAGCATTGAGAGGTTTCTATATGAAGATCTCCGCCCATGATTATTTTCTGGGATTTTATTTTTATCAGTCATACAGTTAAGACGTGTAGAGATTAATTTCCTAATTTTTCTCTAATAATGAAATCCCTGATTTCAAGTCATAAATTATTGCAAATTTATTTAATTTGGTTCAAATTTTAATTGCCAAATTATAGGCCATAAAATCTCAACAGTTATTAATTTTCCAATTATTAATGTTTTCTAAATTGGTACCAAATAGTGGGATAAAGGCTTGTTGTTGTTGTCTAAATTGGTACCCACATCATATAGTTAGCTATAAATGAAAGAGGAAGGCTGATTGGTTCAATGAGATCTCCTTCATCAGATTCTCTGAAGTTTTGAGAGATGATCAACAAGCAGAGTATGAAGACGAACAGTGATTACCATCAGTCAATAAGATAGCCGACAATAGAGGTTCCATAGGAAGTAGACAACAGGATACCTTCGATTGGATCAACAACTTGGCTTTCACTTGTTGTTGGGTAATGACTCGAGGAGATGAGTTTGTTGCTGGAGTTGAGTATCCATCTTGGTGCCAACCTAAGGTGACAGAGGATATCAACAGTGGAGTCAAAATTTTTGCCAGTCCCTAGTTGGCAACAACATTTAGGCGATGATAGGTAACATGGAGATAGACGATTGGTGTAATGGTAGAGTATGGTTGGAGGTTCTATAGGGGTGGTAGAGACAAGCTTGGTGAGTGGCAACATTCAGTGTTACGGCGGAAAAGTATATAGTTTCTAGAAGGGCTGAAGTATAACTTTATAAAGTCAGAATATATCAAATCTTATAATATGTTATATATATTATATATTGTTACTATCCCACAATGCTTTTATTTTAGTTAGCAAATGAAGAGAAGAAGCATGCACATAGACCTTGGAGCGTTCAACAATAAGCATAATAAGTACATGTAATAAGATTTATGTTACTTAGATTGTTGTATTAATATTTGCTTGAAGAGATGCAAAGCCTAAAAGACAAAGACAGGAATATGAGAGAGAGAGAGAGAGAGAGGAAGAGGAGAAAGAGATTACTAGAGAGATGAATAAAGAGTGGAGAATATGTAGTAGGTGTAATAAATCTTGTAATCATCATTCTCTCTGTGGTCATAGACTTGCATATATTTCACCAACCACATCAATTCTAGTCACATTTTCTTGTGTTTTTCTTGCAGATATTTTAGTTCCAATCATGGTTTAAAATTGTGCAATATGAGTGATGGGGGCATCGACAGGAGATTCTGGCGCGTCTATCAGAGACGACACCAGAGATCGACGGCCATGATGGAGAGCCTGTACCACTTAGGACAATTTGTATCTGCAATTTTTATTATTACTTATTTACTTTCAGTTTTCCCATTTTACCCTTGTGGGTATTTGTTTTCTCTTGTAGCCCAAGGGGCATAGTAGACTTTTGTACTTGTTGTCATTTGGAGCCTATTTAAAGGGCTCATGTATCTTGTATGAGACTAATGAATTGTTGAATGAAAATTTTTCACTTATGTTCTCTTAGTGAGTTCTTGAAAATCTCTTGGTGAGTTCTTCGTGTGAGATCTCTTTGTGAGTTCTCTACGTAATTTCTATTATAGTTCCTTCCATCATCCACAAACTACCACAAGCAAAACCCAAAAGTTGGAAGAAGCCGAAAATCCCCTTTTTCTTACCCCACCCTTGGAGCCCCACCCGCCGGCCACCACGGCTCCTCCGGCCGACCACCTTGCC
This sequence comes from Dendrobium catenatum, assembly GCF_001605985.2. Taxonomy (NCBI): domain Eukaryota; kingdom Viridiplantae; phylum Streptophyta; class Magnoliopsida; order Asparagales; family Orchidaceae; genus Dendrobium; species Dendrobium catenatum. The sequence goes on from NW_021318852.1 coordinate 3,356,211, forward strand.
GCCGGCCATTCACCTCCCTCTTCTCCCCACCGCCACTGTTTTCCTTAACCCCTTTCGAAATTTGAGTTTCACATTCAAATTCTTTCCAAATTAGGATGTTCCAAATTAGGAAAGTTTTAGAATTTTGAATTCAATTTCCATCCCAATAAAATTGAATTCTTGACGAAAACGCTTTCCTCGTCATCATCCCAATTTGGAAACCCCCTCCTCAATTCTCTAAACTCCTCCCCACCTCCATGATGACGCCGGCCACCCTTCATTGGGCTTCCCATTAATTTCCCAATTAATCCCCCTCCCTATTTTGAAATTCAAACTTTAATTTCAAAATAAATCCCTCCTATTTCACCTAAAACTGAAATTTCTTTCAGTTTTCATCAATCCCTAGCCCATCATTGATGCCGCCGCCCCCTCTATTGGCTCTCCCCATTAAATGAGCAATAATCCCCTCCTTTAATTTGGGAATTTCAAATTAGACCTCAAATATTTTTCCTCCCAAATCTCTTAAACTGAAATTAATTTCAGTTTTCTAACATAAACTTCACCCTCTCTCTCCCTATTCCTACCGCCGGCCTCCCCTCCTACTCTCCACAACCCGCCGACCACCCCTCCCCTTCTCTTCCTCCCATTGTTGGTTGCTTGTGGTGATTGCTCGTTTCCAAATCCATGGTGTATGGCGGATCCCGTCGTTGATCACGGACTCTTCTACAACATCTACGGAGGCATCCACGTCTTAAGATCTCCTTTCTTCGACGTCGGATTTGGCTTCGACAATATCGTCGAGGAGTACTTGGATTGGATTTTACCAACACTAGTGGACGCCGTTGATGACCAATTCTCCGACTACACGTGGATCATCAAAGGTCATCCTCCCATGCCACCTCCACCTCCAAGTTCCTTCTCCACGGCAACGTTCATTGGCTCCTCCCTCCTTGTGGCAACCTCACTTCTAGCTTGGACGATCTTCCGCCGCTCAATCTAGTTTCGTAGGAAAGAGAGAAGAGGCCTCAAGGTGAACAACTCCGTATTAATCGTTGGATTCAAATCACTAGCTTTTAACTTTACGTTCTCCTTTGTATTTGCTTAAATAGTTTGGTTAATTTCCTTGTAATTCCTTTGCCTAAACAAGTGGAACACTCGGAATTCTTGTAATCGATTTTAATTTGAAGCATGATTATATAAGTGGTTAAGCTAATGTTTAAATCTTCTAATTAATCTTGTGTAACTCAACTCATGCATCACATCAATGAGGCTCGCCTTAAGGCCTGCCTTTGCGCAATTCCAGTAAAAAACGCCTCGATGCTTAAGCCTCGAGTTTTCTTTATGAGGCTAGCGCCTCAACTTGTATATTTTTTTTTTATGTTTTATATTATTCACTCATTAGTATATACAAATTTTATCATTTTATGTTTACGCAATCTTTTGATTTTGAGGCTTACGCCTTGAGGCTTACGCCTCGCCTCACGAATGAAAAATGCCTCAATACCCGAATACGCAATTTTAAACATTGGTTCCAATTGATCTCTTTCAGTATTGCTAATGGGCATGCATTTTTCCTCCAACAACTACTATTAGAGTCAAACCATTGGATTTAGGCAAAAATTGGAAGCAGTAGAACTAAAAAAATGGGAAAGAGAAGATCGACAGGTTCAATGTCAAGGATTTCTTGTACTAAAAGATGTTGATCAAAGATTGCATATATCAAAGAGAGTTAAATCTAAAACTTAGAGTCGAAGCCACTACCATGAGCTAAGAATATTGGAGTCTCTTGGAACAACAAGCATTAAGAGTTAAATACCTCTCACTAAAGAACAACATTTTCTTTAATACATTACATGAGAAAATCATGGCTGACATGATGAAAGCTTAGTCACACAAGCATGAGAAATTGAGAATTCTTTTACAATAAAAAAGTAAATAGAATAAGGGAAAATCTTTAATATCAGGATGGTTAAAAGGTGCTTTCATAGTAACACATATCAAAGATCTCAATCTAATCACAAGTTCAACTTAGAAGACAAAGCTTGTATATTTAGATTTTATCATAACAACTGAAAAGCAGAGTTAGAACTGTGACAATGATTGATAATTAATACATATGTACAAAATTAAACCTTAATGATGTTTATGATTTGATCTTAAATGTGAACAACAATAGGCATGAATCATGTAAAGTTTCTTCTACTACCAAAATTTATTAGATTAGTGGAAGAAAGTTCAAGATGAGTTAACAATGGAGATAGATTCAAATCTCAGTAGATGCATTAACCGAAGGATTGTAGCAGTGCATGTTGGTGATATGAAAGATTGAACACATGAAAAAGGAAAGTTCACAAGGTAAAGGAGGGAAGAAAATCAAATCATATCGAAGAATATGTGAATTCTACAAGTGAAAAGATAAACTACTACTTAATGTGAATAGTCCTATGAAAGCTTGGATAATGGACTCAGCTGATTAGTATAATTCATTTCCATACAAAGAGTTTATCAAAAAAGCTATTCTACAAAAGATTGTAGGAAAACTTATCTTGTTCATGATAAAGTCTTGAGCATTATGATAGTTGGTGATACACAAGTTATAACTAGTAATGGAATATGTGGAAACGTAGTAATAAGAGGTAGTTTCCTAGATTGAAGATAGATTTGATCTAGATAAGGCAAAAGGGTGAAAAATGTTCTACCTTGACTTTCTACACTAATTCTTAAAAGGCTGCCAAGAGTGCTATGGCGATAGCATATGAAAATAAGAATGACATCAGGCACATGACATCAAACATTGAAGTAGTGGGAGCGACTAAAATTCATTTGCTAGTGATTCTGAAGGTCTTATGCAAGATAAACTTTCTACCAAGTGGGTGCTTTTAGTTGCAAAAGAAACGCCCCTATAGTGCAAACAATATTTTAAATTTAAGAAAAACATAACAAAAAGGCAAAGCCTGAGATAAAAGGTTACAAGTTTACCGTTGATGGATTGAGGTACTACAATACCTCAATTATTCCCCACGGTTAATTGAGAGGTTTAAGGTATAAATGATTCTCTCTCCGAGCTAACCTCAAAACTTTATCCCTATATGAGATAGCTTTACCAGATTGAACTTAATTTCCTTAGTTTTCTCCTTGATTGAATTCCTAATCTCAAGTCAGTAATTCTAATAAATTTAATTTGATTTGGTTCAAATTCAAGTTTCCAAATTCTAACCACCAAATCTAACTTGAAACCATCAATGATCCAATAATTAGAGAATGGTGTTTCTTCATGTCACAAATTTAAGCCACACACTTTGTAATTTATCGCTCATCATTTCCAAAAAAAATCTCTACAATTATTAAGTTTCCTAATATTATTGTTTCTCAAGTTTGTTCCCAGCACCTCCAACTGTCTATAAATGAAAGTGGAAGACAAGCTACATTAGTGGGGTATCCTTCATTAGATTCTCTATGCTTTGAGAAATAATTGTCAAACAAAGTATGAAGTAGAGCAGCCACTAGAATTTTTCAATGAGGAAGTTGAAAACAAAGATTCCATAGGATGTTCGTGAGAAGATTCCTTAGGTAATATCAAATAATTACCTTTCACACATTACGAAAGATCAACTTCAAGGTGGCAAATTTATCTTCAAAGTTAAGTAATTGACAAGGTATTGGAGGAAAGTTGGGCTCAAAGGGGATACTTGCACCACTCAACTCTTTTGGTATGCCCTAATTAAGACACAAACTCCAATGGTGGCATTCAAGAAGTGATGATTCCAATTTATTTGAATTCAACATATTATATTACTTGAGCTAGATCAGAAAAAAAAAAAACAAAAAAACTTCTAATGGAAAAAATAAAGCAAAGCCCATAGTGTTATAGAGGTTGCATCACTGGACAATCAGTTACCAACATGATGGATAACAACAAAAGGGAGCCAAACTCTAACTAGCTGCTAGGTATATAAATTATCTTGCCTCTAAAACGTATAAGTGGTTTCAAATTTGAAGATCAATTGAGGTATCCTCTTGATTACGTTCATCTTGAAAAGAAAGAAAAATGATGCCAAGAATGTTTTTGATACCAACTGTTTTTCTACTACAATTTTTGATAAAAGAATATAATGTCCCATAGAGTATTCACCTAAATAACCACATACTGAATTATATCAAATCATGCAACCAACTATGCTGCAAGTCCCAATTCAAATACTAGTTGTATACCTGGTAGAGTGAACTAATGTTTGAAAAATAGTTTATTTCATAACCTACCCGGCACAGCCTCACTAGCAAGACAAAATAGTCCATCATGGCATATTATATATCCTAAAGATAAAAAGTGTATCTATAGGCATGCAAATAACAAGCAAAATACATACTGATGCAAGTAAAAGGAATGACCAACCTTCCCCTGTTAAGAACTTAATAAGAACATTAAAGGTACAGCACAGTAACATCTGGACTATGGTAATTTGAAGAGGATATAAATGATTTACACAATAGAAAAAAAAGGAAAACAATATCCATGAGCGGAAACATAATACAACAATGAACAACAAAAATTGCGCAGAAAATTGAAGCCGTTCTCAATGTTCAACTGTAATAGCTTTCAGTGTCATTTTTAAAAGTTCATATATAACATAAATGGATGGTGTGAGATATGGATATTCAACATAGAATTGAAGTCCTACATAGAGGCAGCGGCTAGTAATAGTTTGGAATCATTTTGATCATCATTAATTTCTGCATAAGCATTCTATCAAACTTTGCTTTGGAGGAAATGATACAAACATCCTCTATCAAACACCAGTTTGATGAAAATGGGCTTTTATGAGAAAATCCGTCCACATTTCTCAATGATCTATTATTTCATGAAAAAAAAAAAGTATCCATTGGCATAGCTAAATCAACATGAGCATAATGCATAGTTGTTAAGTATTGCACCAGCAAATGAGGAGGATCCAATTTAGCTAATTTATATGATAAACAAAAAAATAATGCAAAACTATAACGATATATGATGTGCAGACCACATGCCTTCCGTATTATACACAAACCAATATCATGGAAAAATCAGCATATCGGTTATACCTTATAACAGTAAAATTGAAGCACAGAACTTCACTTCTACGAAGATAAAACAAAATCATAAATCAAGTTTTATTGTAGCAATAATCCACCTTAGTAATCAAACCAGGAAAAATAGTAATCACATTCCAACGAAGCAATCCACATAAAACCTAAACCTCAGCAAATTACCTGAACCGATACTGCCCTAAGCCATGCTTGATCCCCCACTTGAACTCACCAACATAGCGGCTCCCATCGTCGCAAGTGTGCACCCCATAACCATGGCTCTGACCATTCAACCATTCTCCTGCATAAATATCACCAGTATAAAACCGATAGACCCCGAAACCATTTCTAAGGCCCTTTCTATACTGCCCCTTGTATCTGCTCCCCTTAGTCCAAGTCTCGACACCATGCCCATCATACTTCGCATCAATCCAATCCCCTTCGTACTTTCCACTCTTATAATAGTAGTAAACTCCACTTCCATGGCACTTCCCCCACCGGAGCTCGCCCTCGTAGACGTCGCCATTGCTGTATACCTGTACGGCGAGTCCGGTACGGCGATCGGTGCGAGCCCCTCCGACGGACCACAGAAGTGGGAGCGTTGGCGGGCGAGGGAGGACGCGTAGAGAGGGGAGGAAGAGACAAAGTAGGAGGAGGAGACCAGAGGAGAATGCGAGGACGGGTATGAAATCGATAAGGAAAGAGTGGGTATCGATGGAGGAAGTGGAGGATAAGAGGAGCAGGTATAGGGAAGGAAAGAGGAGGAAAACAAGTAAGCGAAGGCGGAGGCGGAGGCAGCGTAGGGCGGTGAAGGAAAGACGAGAAGGTGGAATAGCGTGGGAGAAGCGGCGGCGGTTTCCGGCAGCCGGAGTCATGATGGGGCGGGGATGGAGAGGATCGGCATTAGGGTTTGGAATTGAGATTAATGGTTTTGATCGGAAGAATCGGAGTGGGAGACGGTCAGGAAGAAGAAAAGGATGGGAGCGCTTCCAATATTAGATTACATTTTTTGAGTGAGGAGACCATACCTACATATTAATCAAAATGTTACTAAGATAAGCACAACTTTAAATTCAAAAATTGATATTTTATTCGATATTCTAGCACGTTAAATCTATTGCATATCTATAATAAAGCCCCTTGCTACATACTCTTGAAAAAATCATTAAAAAAAAAAGAGAAGATAAATAGTAAGTCTTTGTTTGGGACGGCTTTCTTACTATTTCTTAATCCAACTTTTTAGGGCTGCAAATGAACCGAGCCTTCAACAAACTACTCGCAGCTCAGCTAAGTTACAGTTCTTTCATGCTCGTTTATTTAAGTAATCAAATAAGTTTAAACAATTTTTTAAATATTTAATTGTTAAATAAACAAACATGAACATTATGTTTATCTCATTTATGTTCATGAACAATATCAATTAAAGCTCGTGAATAAGCTCAATAAGAAGCTAGTTAAGAAGTTTGATTGAATCTCTTTTTTTGTATATTTTCACATAATTTTTAGTTTTATTATAATAAATTATTCTTATTAGGTAAAAAAATAATTACTTTTTTTTGTGTTATACTATTTCATTATAATGAATTTACTCATAAACAAGAGTTGTTTATTTATGTTTGTGGCATTTTTTATTTAAAATGTTCATGAACAAGTTTGTTTAATTATAAGAATAATCATTTTATGATTTTTTTTTGTTCATGAATGGGCTCGTTTGGTAGATCGAAATCACCCTCTATGTATGTTTGCAAAAGGCTATAGGTGATTATTTGTTAGTAAGCACGACAAGACTCATTTATTTAAAACTCGGTAAGCATAAACAAACCAAACATGAACCAAAGTATCAAACATGAACGTCTATTCATTTTGAACGAGTCAAGTTTGAACACAAACAAAAAAGTTAGAACCGGCTTCAACCAAGCTTGAACAAACTAATAATAAACAATCTCAAATATGAACAAGCACATACTCGACTCGGTTCGATTTATTTGCAGCAATATCGAGAGGACATGTGCCCCCATCAAGCCCCTCTTAAATCCATCCTTATTGTACTAGCTAAATGACATTAAAATATATTCATGAATGATGAAAGTACATACTTCACTTTAAATAAGCTTAGTAATATTTTTATCTTATTTGAAGATTAAGATGTCTAATGAATAAATATATGTATTTATCTCGATATGGCCTAATTAACGAGTGATCAATAATGTCAGTGGCCTAGATTCGTAACCTTCATTGCACTTTGAAGGGGCATTGGTCTACCATCTGCCCAAGTGGTAAAATGGACGTCATAATTTGTGATAGGAGGATTTGCAGTCGCGCAACCCCTAAAAAAAAAAAAATCAAATGAGTAATTTTTTTTAGCATGATAAGTACTCTAATTTGATCCATTAGTATAAATATAATATAAGAGATATTCTATTTAAGATTTTGATAATCATTTGAATGATATTTAACAACTAATTTAGTGCCCAACTGCATAATGCTTGTTAAAATATCTTGATTTTTGTGTGACTATGAGCTTAGCTGAGCTCACCAGATCAGATAGTTTTTACATGGTTAATTTCTTTGGCACTTTATTCAATCCTAACAGCTTCTATTAATGAGGGGTAAGGTCCCACACTTAGGGTTTTGCACCCAAAAAAAAAAAAATATTTATTCATATCAATTCAAAATTTTTATACAATTCGATTATATCAATCGTTTTGATTTGATTTTAATGTTTTGTAAAATTGCAATAAATCAAATCAAAATGGCTATATATATACATATATATTTCTTAATTACTATATCATAACTATAAGCCAATTAATTCAGGTGAAATTACATTAATTTTTAATTTATCTTTACTAAATATCATAGGTGAACATCACAAAAAATTAAAAAAATAGATTGAGCATGAATCTTGATGCAAATTAAAATGTTCAAAATTTTGCTCTACATTACCTGAACTCCAATGTAAGCAAACTCATAGTCAACTCATCGGCTTGACGAGACGAAACTAATGATACGAAAACTAATCTGATCCAAGTAAAAGTGAGTGCATCAAGCACTTAAAGCATTGTTAAAAATTTTAAGAGAATAATTGAATAATGAAATTTTATCCAAATTTTGCGTGTTACAATCAATTCGAGCATCCCAACGAGGCAAATCCATCAAGCCTATGATTGTCAATGTTGACATTATTAAAGTACTTAAATGTTGATCGTGAGAATCAATAAAGCTAATTTGATGGAATGCTCAGGATTTTGATTATATTTGCGAGCATGTCATTGTCAAAATCTATAAATATATTGGTGTTTTCCATATAAAGTGGACTCTTAGCTTGTGATTCAAAATAACTCAAAGGTTTAAAGAATCTCAAAACTCCACTCCCAACAACTGCAATCAAATCACACCATTGGACTGCCATTCAGGTGCCACAGTCAAACCCCCACTCGAGCACAGCCAGTGGACTACCACTTCTTGACCATAACAAAATTGTCATTGTTGGACCATTGTCCGATCGCCGCCATCTAATCGTTATCGCCGTCCCACCTTCATTAAGACTTGTCGTTGGACCATTGCAGCCCAACCATCTTTGTCAAATATATCACCAATGCATGACTTGTGTTATCAGATCACTACCATCATCTGACCACCGTCATCGGACTATGGACTATCGCTGCTCAACCTTTGTTATTGGATTACCGCCACTAAACCTTAAGCTAATTAAGATTTAAAACATGCTCCTTTTTATAAAATGCCCCAAATTAAACTATATCACATTATATAGGGAAATTTTGATCATAATAAATCACGATCATTTTCTTCCGAATATGTTAACAGTATAATACAAAAAGTAACAAAACACTAAAAAAGAAAAGAAGAAATTGTGGTAAGACTTTCGAATTCATAGTGCTTGGCCGGCTTGGCTAGGGTGTGATATCTAAAGTTATCAGTTTTGAACTTAATCTAATCAAATATATTAATTTTACAATTTTTTAGAGTATTAATAGGATTATTATTCATATAAATATTTATTTAAATAAGCATAAGTTTTGATGTAGCATTTTGGTGTCTAGGCTTCAAAACATTAAAGTCAGAAACTTCTAAAACCGACTTTGAGATCATCAAAATTTTATTTCCAACAAACTTAGAATAGCAAAGAGTGGCTTGATGAAATAAACCCGATAATATTAAGAATGGTTTAATCTTAGTAGAAAGAGATCTAATTAAAAGACTCATAAATATAACTCGAATTTTCTCTAGAATATTTGAGCAAAATTTTTCGATCTCAAAAATTTAAAATCAAAATTTATTCTGCTAAAAAATCTATAATAAAAATGAGTGTATTGATAAGATGACCTACTGATACTGAGAATGATTTGATATGAATTCAAATAAATTTAAATTAAGCACTAATACTGAACTTCACATGCTTATAATGAAAAATAACATCTCAAGATCAAGAAGATTTCGATAAGCCTGATATTACTCAATTTTTGTAGTATATTGAAGGTCTAGATGATCAAAAAAATATCAAAATTATCAAAATAGACCGATTAAAACCATCTAGTAGAGTGTTTGATTCCTTGTACAAATATTCAAGATATCCCCTCAAGAAGTATATAAATACATGTTATTTCTACATATTTAAGAAGGATTTCAAAGGATATAATTATGGGACTTAGAGAGTCACCAAATTGTCTATAAAACCCAAAATTCATCATTGATCGCAACTAATATTCTTCGCCAAATTCACTAGTGACACACTGTTGATTGCTATCAATGCATGCCATCAACCGTCATCGACTAATGCTGACATCCAACATCCATCGTCGCACATTGTTGAACGGCATTGTCATCCGCAAGTCATCATCGATCATTCACCATTGAGCGGTGATGCCTCACAATCACACTTTCTCTTAGTGATATGTCGTCAAAAAATTATTTCGATCGGGCACGAATCTCGTTGCAAAATCAAGTTGAAAACTTTCAAAATTAAAATTGGGACCATCCAAACTCTGATTTCAGCAAACATACAGTCGAACTGAGCGTCTCGGAAATACGAACCCAATGACACCAAAATCAACTCAATCCAAGTCCAAACGGATCAAAATCAAGAGTTAGAAGCGTTGTTGGAAGGTTTGAACCACAATTTGGATTACCAAACTGTTTCCAAACATCACGTGCATATAGTCGAATCGAGCGTCTCGATGAGACGAATCCAACGAGCTCAAGATCACCGAATTCTGATACCACTAAGACCTTTAAATGTCTTAAAAATGGTCCATGATCAAGGGATTCAATATCGACCGTCCATCGAACCACTCCCCTTTTCCCCTTATCTCTCACCTATTTACGGGCTATGCCACTACATAAATCTATAAATAGACCCCTCATTTCTCTTGAAAGAGGATCCAAGCAAGAAGAGAAAAAGAGAAGAAGAGAAGAGAAGGAAGAAGCTCCTCCTCGACCACCGTCGGAATTTCGTTGGACCACCGCCAGAGTTTCGCCGGACTAACAACGGAATTTCGCCAGACCACCACCTAAGGCCCTCACTTTCGTCGGACCACCACCTAAGGCCCTTACCTTCGTCGGACTACCACCTGAGACCCTCACCATCGCCGGCCCACCACCTCAGGCCCTCTCCTTGGTCAGGCCCCGTGGTTTTGCCCTTTTTACAGGGCTTTCCATATAAAAATCTTGTGTTCTCTGTGTGTGAGCTGAATATTTGTGCAACCTTAAGACGTAGTATTATAACTCTATCGCCGTGTATATTCTAGTCCACAACACTTATAGTGAAAAAAGGCTAATCATTTTAACTTAGAAACTATATAATTGAGCTATTTAAATTAGGTCATGCTCTATAATTTTTGTCATTTTTTAGTTTTCAACCTAAAAAATCAAGAGATAACGAGCAAACTTGCAAGTGGGTGGACTGCCACCAAACAAGTAGGTACTGCAGCAGCACCATAATGTAATGTAGCCACGAGAGAAAGAAGATGTGTAGAGGATTCTTTTTCCTTCCACTTATTAATGAATAAAGATTTCAAATATCAACTGCTATTCCTTTTTAATCTTTGATTATATCAAAATGTTACCCCGATCTCTTTATCTCCAAAATTTGAATTTAATTAATCTAATCTCCATATGTTTCTCTTTAAGCTTAACGAAAATTTTAAATTTCTATATGTTCATAAATATAAGTATCTACATCAATCAAAGCATGCATCTGAATGTTCTAATTGCTTTGCTTATTTTCTCTCTCTCATCTATCTTTTGGTTTAAGCGCAAAGTTTTGCTATTATTCCTAAAATTATTCTAAGGCCAAACATTGATCATCCCTAAGACCTTTTGCACGTTATCAAAAGTCAGGAGCTTGGTTAAGGCCATCGTTTAATAAAACTTTACTTCGTCTTCGTTTTGGACGGCTTTCTTATTGCTTCCTGAAGTAGTTTTTTAGTACCAAAATTTTATACTGAAAAGTTGATTTAAGAAGCAATAAAAAAATCGTCCCAAAAAAAACCTTGAGCTGCAGACTCACTCAACTTGAGCTTCAACCATAGACCAGAAATATTACGATCCTAATTGTGAGCCTGGAAGCAAAAATCCATGCTGTTTAAAAAAAAATAAAACAAAACAAAACTCTTGAACTAGCCAATACTCAGTCCTCAAGACTGTTAATGCTTAGCCTTCAATTTGTAATTGGAAGCTCCTCAGATAAAACAAAACTCTTCATCTCTCAGCCAAAACTCCCTAATAACTTAAGACTAAGAACCAGATAAATCAAACAAAGCTAACGATTCCTTCTGTGAATCTACTCCTCAAAACTTGTAGAAAAGGAACAGATCTTCCAAGATGATTGAGGAAGATGATATCTTAGGCTTCGTTTGGGACGGCTTTTTTAGTGCTTTTTAAAACGGAGTTTTAGTACAAAAATAAAAAAAAATTTGTACTAAAACTCCATTTTAGAAAGCAGTAAAAAAGCCGTCCCAAACGAAGCCTTAGGTATCATTTGGGACGGCTTTTTATTGCTTCTCAAAGCAGTTTTTTTCTTAAAAAATTTTACTTTTCTTATTAGAAATCTGCTTTAAGAAGCAGCAAAAAAAAGTAAGCCTTAATTGAGGAACAATTATTACGTCCTCCGACCGAATGTAGAGAAACATTCGGTCGCAGGCAAAAATCGCGCGGTATCGAGGTGTACCGAATTTTTCGGTACCGCGCAATAATAATAATAATAATAATAATAATAATAATAATAATAATAATAATAATAATAATAATAAGCATTAAAATTGAAGGCGTAAAAATTATGGACGCTACTCTAACAGACAAAAGAGAATTACATCATTTATGCATAAATAAATGAAAGAAGAGATTGAAACATTCAAGCCAAAGAAAAAGAGGCCCAAATCATCAAACCACTAGTAATAATATTAAAATTTTTACACTTGCAAAAAATAAATTTTCATCAAAAGAAAGTCAACGCAACCTAAGGGAGCAACTGAGTTAAGTCGGCTTGTGATATGACTCGAGCTCGAGCTCGAACAGCCCACTACTCGACTTGCAAGCTCGTCGAGCAGCTCGTAGATAAAATCTCCAGCGGGAAAATGAAATCGCCAGCGGGAAACAACAGCGACATGCAAAACTTGTATCTCGAATGGATCTTAGGCATTCCATTTGACCCATACAGTTTGCGTGTGCAATCCACTGAGCAGGAGAGGCATGGAGTTCAGTTCGTGCCATCTAGACAGACGGATGCTGGCATGACGGACATATTGGGCTCGAACTGCCGCTCGAGCAACTCGATGAGCTTTTTTTTCCTCAGTCGAGTAGAGCTCTACTCGACTCAAGTTCGAGCTCGAGCTCAGTATTCGACGTGCAGTCTAGCTCGACTCGACTCTTTTACAACCCTAACTCAAACCACGTAGTTTTTATGAAAGTTTATTGATAAAAAATAAATATTCATAAAAACTAAGAACCCACACATTCTTTTTCTTCTTCAGATCATGTGCAAGGTAATCTGTAAGTTACAATGAAACAGCTCATGAAGCACTTCGCAGATATAATAATTGGTTTAAGGCAGTTGGTGACATAAGCAAAGGTGGTAATTTATCTTCTGACCTACAGAAGAAACAAATAATATAAAAGCATTTGATAGATCTGTTTAACAGCATAGATTTATCTGTTCAAAATCTCACTTCTTAATTTATTCCATAAGGAAAAAAAAAAAAAAAAAAAAAGGAATGATTTGCTGAATGAATAATGAACATTTTCCTTACTTCAAAGAACAATATGTATAGGGGAATCAGGGAAACAATATATGTTTTTATTTTTATTTATGTTATACTATTATATTGATGCAATTCATGTCATGTCCTATATATTCAATAAATGATAAAACGTTAATACTCGATATTTATTGTTATGTAGAGATTTTAAGATTTTTTTAGGTAAGAAATATAGGAATTAAGAGTTAAAAGTTTTAAGTTCAAGTTCATTAATTTATTTGTTATGAGACCTGATATGTCATCAAAAAATTATCTTGATCAGGCACGAATCTCTAGACAAAAATCAAGTTAGAAACTTCAAAAATTAATTAAAATCTAGGATCATCTGAACTCTGATTTCAGCAAATTTACAGTAGAACTGAGCATCTCTGAAATACAAACCCAACGACACCAAATTCAACTCAAACCGAGCCCAAATGAATTTGAATCAAGGACCCGAAGCATTGTTGGAAAGTTCAAACCACAATTTGAGTTACCAAATGGTTTCAAACATAACGTGCTTATAGTCAAATCGAGCGGATCGACGAGAGGAATCCAACGAGCCCAATATCGCTGAATTACAACATCATTAAGACCTTCAAAAGTCTGATGAACGGTACACGATCAAGGCATTAATTATCGGCCGTCCATCCAACCACTCCCCATTTATCCCTGGTCTCTCACCTATTTATAGACCATGCCACTCAAAAACTATAAATAGTCCCTCATTTCTCTTAAGAGGGGACCTAAGCAAAAAACAGAAGAGAAGAAGGATAGAAGAGAAGAAACTCCTCCTCGACCACCACCGCCGGAATTCTGCTAAAGCGACATCGGAATTCTACCTGACTTCCAAATGATGCCGAAATTCCGCTCGACTTTCCAAGTGACATCGGAATTCCGCCCGACCTCCAAGTGACGCCAGATCGAGTTTCACCCAAACTCCAAGTGACGTCAGAGTTCTGCCTAAATACCATCTAACTCCGGAGTTCTCCTCGGTCGCAGCTGGCTGACATCGGACTTCTACCCGATGTCGGAGCTTCGCTTGTCTCCAAGTTTCTACCCGACGCTGAACTTTTGCCTGTCGTCGGACTTTCACCGGACATCTATCCGATGTTGGATTTCTTTCCATTGCTGAATTTCTACCTGACGCCGTCCTTATGACTTTCGTCATCAGACAACGGTCCTTCTGACTTACGTCGCCCACCGACTAGTCTTTCTAACCTCTGTCGCCCGCCGACTACGGTTCTTCTGACATACGTCACCCATCGACTATAGCCATTCCGATCTTCACCGCCTGCCGACTACGGTCCTTCTAACTTATGTCGCCCATCGATTACAGTCCTTCCGACCTTCGTCGCCCGTCGACTACAGTCCTTCTGATTTACGTCGCCCACCGACTATGGTCCTTCTGACTTACGTCGCCCACCGACTATAGTCCTTCTGACCTCCATCACCCGCTGACTACGGTCCTTCCGACTTACGTCGCTCACTGACTACAGTTCTTCTGAGCTTCGTCGCCAGACAACGGTCTTCATGACTTCCGTCGCCCACCAACTACGATTCTTCTAACCTCCATCACCAGATTATGGTCCTTCTGACCAAACGAACACGTCAACAATAATTCTTTGTATTCCCACCATGTAATGTACTCTATAAGATGTACATCAAGCTAAAGCCTTCCCCCAAAGAAGAGCCTCATTTGTAATCGGCTGCAAATAATAGTGGATTCATTCAAACTGGCTAGGCCCCGTGATTTTTTCTCATTTTTAGGGGTTTTCCACGTAAAAATCTTGGTGACTCTAGTGAATGCTACACCCTCTCTTTTATTTGATTGCATGCTGAATTTTCGTACATTGCTAAGACATTAAACTTTATATTTCTCTACCGCCGCGAATACTCCATGACACAACAAGGCCATTAATTAGATAATATTATTAGAATTTTTTTTGTTCTCCACAAATATCTGAGTTTAAAAAAAAAAGTGGCATATGGATAAGTTCTTATGTATATAATTTTATATGTAAGTTTTAGAATGAAAAAGATTCTGAATAAATTTTAGTCTTGAGAACATCATCTAGGCATTATATATACATCATTGTAGTAAGATTCCTAACATAATTAACCATAATTTTATAGAAATTATGTGATAATTAACTATCATAGATAATTTAATATTGATATATCACTATAAAATTTATTCAATTAAGTACAGATCTTGATGTAATTTTTAGATCTCAAAATCTCCCCAATATTTGAGAAAACACTTCTAAAGTAGGCATCGAGATCATTTGAGCACAATTTTAACTAAATTTCTATTTGAAACAAGCGGCTTAACGAAAAAAAATTGATATGATTGCATAAGGTGCTACAGTTGGAAACACACAGAGGTAGGAACGAGCACTTATCAAGAGGAATGGTCAATGAAAAAGGAGAAAGGAGGTGAGAGGGCTATTAGGAGCCAACAATGGTTGAAACGTACTTGTAGAGTCACAAGTGAGCATCAAGGGGAGCAAGGATAGTTATAATGTCAGCAGTCAAAAAGGGGGCAAATTATTACGTTCGGTGTTCGGATTCATCCGGACATCAATCCAGACGCAACACGTCACCAAAATATACTGGGACTCAGTGTATTCAGGTGATGTGGCACGTCTGAATTGGGTGTCTAGATGTCCGATGACCGGACGTAATAATTCGCCCAAAAAGGGACAGAAGAATGAAAAAAGATATTAAGGCAATTGAGTTTGATTTATTTACTATTTATGATTGGTCGTGACGTCTGATCACAAAACCAGTCATGAATAAACATTGTCCCGTGGTGTCTTTTAATTTTTTTTTTAATGATATTAAGATTTAAGGCTGATTTGTTCCATTATATTTTCAAAATTTAATTTTAATTAGGCTTTATTTGTCGCAACTTTTCTTATTGCTTTTTAAAGTGCTTTTTAATACAAAAATTTTTTGAAATAGAAATTTTTATATTAGAAAGCATTAAGAAAGCTTCCCCAAACGAAGCCTTTTAAATCACATTTAATTATTATGTTTGTGTTAAATTTATATATTCGTTACTAATAGTTTGAAAATAATATTGTGCTCATTTGTGTTATTGGTTTTTGATGCAGAACATGTAAGAAGGAAGTATGAATGAAATTTTTGGAATTGAAATAGTATTTTCATTGTTTTTAGGTATTAGAGCTGTTTAGCTCTTAGAGTTATTTTCTCTCCTCATCTATTTAGAGTAGAAGATTAATTTATTAAATCATTGTGTTGAACGAATTGTTGCTCATATTAAATAAATATATCAGGGAGATATCGCTCTTAAAATCTTATGCTGTGATGCTTAGAAAATTTTCTGGGAAAGAGAATTTTACATAGAAAATTCAACACACCACACGTAAACAAAATAGAAAAATACATGACATCATTTAAAACAAATTCTGAAAAAAAAAAAAAAAAACATACAGAAAATTTTAATATGAGCATGACATCATTTTAATATTTATATATATAAATTTTGCAACAGTTAAAAGCCATCACAACGCAATAGTATTGTAGCTATGTTAGGCGACGACAGTTCTAACTCGTGTATTGTAGGAGTCGTTGAAATCACTAAAAGTTTAAAACATTTCCCAACAATTTTAAAACTGCTGTGAAAAGCTGCATTCCAATAGGTTATTTGAAAGATCATTTCCTTCACAATTCTGCTTTTTTATTTCAGAAACATATTATAGATA
This sequence comes from Dendrobium catenatum, assembly GCF_001605985.2. Lineage (NCBI taxonomy): Eukaryota > Viridiplantae > Streptophyta > Magnoliopsida > Asparagales > Orchidaceae > Dendrobium > Dendrobium catenatum. The sequence continues at coordinate 3,373,240 of NW_021318852.1, forward strand.
AATATGTAATATAGATCGAATTGTAGGAGAGTTATGTGTAGAATTTGATTGTGTCGATCAATTGAGTTGTACTGTTGACTTAGACCTCAATTTTGCCAATTGAGCTTGCCGAGGAGCCTCCCCTGATTGGGGCTCGAGTATTTTGCCCCCATATTTTTTTTTTCTTATAGTAGTACAATGCTGTGAAGCTATACATTAGAGTACTGCAACGCTATGCACTTGTATGGTGCAGTATCGTAAGATGCAGTGCGACAGCTCTATAATCTTGAATTGAAGACCGAGAACACAGCGCTACGGCACTACAAATTCGATTAGAGACAGAGAGTGGAGCACCACAATGCTCTAAACTCCGGCGTTGCAACAGGACAAGTCAGCCTGTGTAGTTTTCTTTTTCATTTTTTATGTTTAATTTAAAAGGGTCGAGCACATTTATGTTGTAAAAGTATATCTATTTGTTAGTTCTATAAGAAAACGTTGTGAAGAAGTGAAGTGAGACTATGAGAGAGTGAGGGAGAGAAAGAGATTTATCCAATTTCTTTTATTTTCATTGTGAGTTTTTTAGTATGATGTAACTCCATATTTTTTTTTCCTGATTTTAATTTTTTTTCACTCAAAATTTTGGCATTCATTTTCGCTGTTTTTTTTTTTTTCGTTTTACTTCCCAATAGGACAACTCCTCCCATTAGAGAGTTGTTGATAAGACAAATTGACAAGCTGCTCAGGCGTTACTCGTTAGTATCGTTAGGCAATTTCATTGCAACACAACTGTGATGCCCCAGAATCAAATAGTGAAAGGATTCGTCTGACATTCTGATCGAACTCCATTCCAGTTGCCTTGCTCGGACCTGAAAATTTAAACCACATATAATGAGCTTACAAAGCCCAGCAGGTCACCAAAGCCTACAACTGAAATCAAAGCACGGCGATGCTATCAATATGCAGGTCAATAAAATCAAGTCAATCAATGGTCAATGAGTCTATGCAATGCGGAAATCCGTCGTCAATGAAATCAAGTCTATACAACGGAAATCAAATCAGCAGTAAAAACATCGATAAATCAATACGTCTCAGCAATCAAATCAATAAGTGCTCCTAGTCAATGTCCAATCAACGTAGTAATGTCTATCAATCTATACTATCTATACTATCAGGTCAATCAACCGTGTCGTCTAATCAATTCATCGAATCTATATCATCTATTCAATCAATATAAATCTATATCATCTGTCGAATCAATAAAGAAATCCGTAAAGCTCAAAATCAATGCCTCAATCAAATCTCTACAGTCTCTATTCACTTCAGCTCCCCCATTACTCTTATAAATAGTAGCCTTCACCTCCGTAGGAATAGGTTCTTTTTGGACACATTCACTCTTCACATGCCCGATCATCCCACACTCAAAACAAAAGTTAGATACCTTTTCATACTCCACATTTTGGAAAAACCTTCCAGAAATTCTATCCACCCATACCCCCAACGGAAGAGGTTGATCGAGCTTCACCCTTACACATACTCTTGCAAATTCCCTCCTCCCCCATTGGAACATAGTCCCATCCATCATTAATGGTTTACCAATCCTTGAAGCAATTCTTGCCACATTTACTTCATCCCAACATTGCAATGACAAATGTGGAATTCTAACCCAAATTGGAGAGGTTAGCCCCTTCATGGATAAAGAAGAAAACTCAACAATCCATCTCTCCATCCCTACTATATGCTCATTAACAACTCATGGACCGCCTGAAAGAACTACTTCCTCCATCTCTTCCAATTTTAAAAGAACATAAAAACCATCCCCTGCTTAGAGAGGTAAAGTGAAATTACCCAAAATGTCTCCATTGCCTCCTTATTTCCCAAACTACCAAATGGGATGGCAATTCTTTTCCAAACACCTTTATTACCAACGAATTCAACAGCTTCGTTCAATTCAAAATTTCTAGTTCCTTATTCAACCTCACAACCTTACCATCTTCTGACAAAAAACACTTCTTCTTCTTTGAAATCAAGTTTGATATAAGGCTTGTTACTCCAAGGATTAATATTACCCATACTAACAGTAGTATTCAGCATCTCATTAGACACCTTAGCCACACTCGATGCATTACACTCGCTCACCAAAGAATGAATATTATTATTAACCAAATTCGGTGAATTCAAATTTATCACACTGTGTCCAGGGGTTGCATTTGAATTCCTAAATCTGTTAACAAAATTTTTCATTCTTGATGACGACACAGTTGGATCAATCGAGTTTAAGGAAGAGAAAACTTTCTCAATTCTAGGAGTAACATTAACCCCAGATTCAACAATTGCTTTACCTTTGCCCTCCAAATGCTTGTTCATCTTGGGCACTACATCTGAAACCTCTTTGATCACCAAGGGACCTTGCTATTTTAACAACTGGTTCTTAGAACTCTGTTTGGATTTCAAAAATAGCGAACCATTACCTTTCAAATCTAACTTCAAATTACCTACAAAAGACAGCGACCTTGTCACCGGGGCCTGTGCATGCCGGCAGCACTCCGCCGCCATCGTCCCCACCTATTCCTGATAAACAGGAACGAATTCCGGGAACGAGAAAATTTGAATTTTCAGGAGTTTCTCTCTTTAACGGGAGTTTCTCTCTCTATATGATTATTTTAGCCAAGATGCATAGATAAAAGACATGTAATGAGTATGTAATGAGTGCATAGTGGTTGTATAATGATTTATGACTTTATGAAGTCCTGGCGAGTATACTGAGCATGTTATGGAGTTCGTTAGGTGAATAGTTTTGATGGATATCTGAATATGTAAATACATTAAACATAACTCTCCTTGGCCTATTGGTTGAGAGCTTAGGCTTCCAACTAAGAGGTTCAAGGTTCGAGTCTATGTGTATGCGTTGTGTGTGTGAGTTTGCCTTAAATGGCCTAAATGTCCCAAAAAAAATTTCATTGCATACAGGGCCAGCGGGACTATTTCCCTTACGATATTCCATTGAGAGTGCAGTTTGGATCGCAGACCCTGCTTAGCCCAATTTAGGTTTCGTTTGAGATGATTTGATTACTATTTTTAAAATAAATTTTTATTTAAAAAATATATTAAATTATTTTTTTTACTAAAATATTGTTTCAAAAAATAATTAAAAAATCATCCTAAATGAAATCTTATATGTCAGCCTCAAATGCTTACCATCAAATTTCAATCTCCTTCGTATCTTATTTTTCAGAATTTATTAGTTACATCAAAATTGATATTATATTATATTCTAATATATGAAATATAATCATTATGGGGTATTCAAATACATATAAAAAATATTATTAAGACTAATTTATCTAAAATAAATCATCTTTTCATATATGACATTTTGATGATATTTAGATGTTAAAATGTTAATTATAAATAAATATAAAATTTTTTATGATAGATATAAACATACATAAATAGATAAATGAAATCATTATAAACTTTTTTAAAAACGAGAAGAGATAAAGCTTGTTTGTTTTAGCTTCAACAATTCTACAATTATATTTAAGTGCCATGAAATTTTTTTCATAGGACCAAAGCCGACGCTTGTGAGCTGCATGAGGATGAAGAATAATTCAAAAGCTGATTTTTTTTTTTTTTTTATGATGTTTGATGAAATAGTCTAACTTAATTAAAAATAAATAAATAAAAGTAAATAACTTAAATATGATAATAAATCCGTAGTAATAAAAAACAATATTAAAAATAAAATTACAAAAAAGAGGCCGACTCCAAAGAAACTCAGTTGAGAAAGAGCTGGGAAGATAACTTTGAAAATTATAGTGGAAGATTGTGGCTAACATATTTTCTTACTGTTTTTTAAAAATGATTTTTTTAATTAAAGATTTATTTTAAAAAACAGAAAAAAAAAATTATCCGAAATCATGAAAACTTTGCTACCAATGATCCATATGTCTTAGAGAGACAAATAAAAAAATAAATATAAAAAGAATCTTTCAATAATGAGATGGAAGAAATTTCCAAGAGTCGATGATTTTAAAGATTAAGAAGTATAATTTTTATGGAAACTAATAAAAATTCACAATTTATCATCTTCCCGTGATCAACTCATAATAACAAATTATAAATAAACAACTTTGAAAAAAAAAATATTTAAATTGAACGAAGAACAATTTTCATGCATCCTCTCCGTCCTATAAAATAGAGCTGAAATCTCCACAACAATTACCAGCATTGTAAACGACTGAAGATCTCTGGAAACCCAACCATGGTTTCTTCCATCCCTTCTTCCCTTGCAATCTCTCTTCTCATTCTTTCAACAACTTCCTTCCTTCCTCTATCTGTATACGGCGCGGGAGGCTTTTCTGTAGATCTCATTCATCGCGACTCGCCGAGATCTCCGCTATCCGATTCCAGCTCCACCCCTTCCTCCCGACTCAAAGCCGCCATAGAACGCTCTTTCTCCCGCGCCAACTACTTCGGTAATGCCATTCAAAGAAATATCCCCTCCGTTTTTGCATCTTCCCCATCTGCTTCCGACAACTTGTACTCCGGCATCAGCTCGAATAGTTCCGAGTATTTGATGAGCTTCTACGTTGGATCTCCGGCGAAGGAGGTTCTAGCCATCGCAGACACCGGCAGCGACCTTATTTGGATCCAATGCAAGCCTTGCGAACAATGTTACCCACAAACCATCCCTCTATTCGACCCGCAAGCCTCCTCCACCTACAAAGTGGTTTCCTGCAAAGCTGATTTCTGTTCAGCCCTGTCAAGGGAAAGCTGCGGCAAGAAATCCGAATGCGAGTACAACTACGCCTACGGAGACGGATCCTTCGTCGATGGCTTTCTCTCCACAGAGACTTTGAGCTTTGACTCGACTGGTGGACGTCGCGTTCAAGTACCTTCAACGCTCTTCGGCTGCACCCATCTTAGCAATGGCACCTTCAGCGATGGCTCTGGAATCGTCGGTCTCGGTGGCGGGCAGCTCTCTCTAATCCGGCAGCTCGGGTCCTCCATCGAAAGCAAATTCTCCTACTGCCTACCCTCTATGTCCCAGAGCTCTGTCACCAGCCGACTCAATTTTGGCTCTAGTGGTTTTGTCTCAGGCTCTAATTCTGTCTCAACGCCGCTTATTCCAGGCAACCCTGACACCTTCTACTTCCTTCACCTCGACCAGATCAGCGTGGGTGCGCAGGGATCCGTCCTTGTGAACCCGTCAATGAAGGCGGCCATTAACGCTCATCAAGGCAACATAATCATCGACTCCGGCACACCACTCACTTTCATTGATAACGAGACGCTGCAATCAGTTGCAAATAAAGTTGCGAGCAGTGTGAGTTTTCCGAAGGTGGCAGATCCGAACGGTGTCTTCAGTCTCTGCCTTGATGTGTCTGGCTCTGGAGGCGACGCCAAGCTCCCTGACATTACATTTCACTTCTCCGGTGGTGCACCGGTTGTTCTGCATGAATACAATACGTTTGTGGAAGTTGCAGAGAACACGCTGTGCTTGGCTTTGATATCTAGTGATATTGATGGTATAGGAGTTAACATATTTGGTAATATCGCACAGCAGAATTTTCATATTGGGTATGATCTCCGCGCCATGAAACTCACCGTAGCGCCTGCGGATTGTGCCAATATGTGAAGATGATATGCGTAATTAATAAAGCACTACGTAATTAATAAAGCACTACCTTGGCGGTTAAAATGATATATTATTTCATGATGAGATTGATGCACCTTATTTCATTTAATGATGCTTTTGCAAATTTGGCTTTTCTATATGAAACACAGCAGGCATCTCTTTAGAGATGATAAGTACAAACGAACAACTGGACATAAATGATAATTTCTGGGTGGGCATTCATCAAATGCTCATGAACTTTTTTTTTTTTTAAAGAAAAATTTTCAGAAGGCTTACCCGTTGATAAAAAAAAACATATTACAAGTCCTTAAAGGAGATCAATTACTCGCTAAGCTTGAAAGAGCTACATCAAAAAAGAAAGAAAAAAACCTATGAGCCATCGATCTCCATTAATTACAAAAATCAAAATGAAACCTAAGTATTAAAAAAAAAGAAAAAACTAGGGGTGGCAACTGGCAAGGAGCCAACCCCAAAAATTATCGTGGAGCAAAGGAAAAATAGTCAAAACCACCTGCAAAATAGTAGTTGTTGTAGAAGATGAAAATAGAGTAACCCAGCCGCTCCAAATGGGGGAACCAAAGGAAACCAACAACTCAATAGAGCCAATAGAATGAAAGCTCAGCAACACCCAGCCATCAACGATTTCCGTAACCTCCATATCAATTGGACAGTAAAAAAGCCAAACTTTTTTGCAACTGAAATCACCATCTTTGGACAGCTTACAAAAAAAATCAGATCCTTAGAATTAAGGTTCAAAGGGATCTTGCAAATATGATGATCAGCAAGAGTATGGGGGATAACCTCCATAAGCCTAGTAGGGGACTAACCACCATCAATAATGAATTCAGAGGCTTTTAATGAGGAAATAGAATGAGTATTTAGATGAGAGTCAATAGACCATGTGTCTAACCAATCATCCTGCCATAAATAAGAAGAATCAGTTCCAATTCCCCATTGTATAATAGATTCGGCAACCCATTTAATTTGACATAATCTTTTCCACGCTGGAGAGTACCCTTTGCACTACAGGAAAAATGCTGAAAACCGGCGGCTTTTTCCGGCGGTTAGGCTAGATTTACCGGCGGTTTTTAATGGTATCGGCGGTCTAACGGCGGTTTGTAAACCGTCGGAAAAAATGGCGTAGGAAACCATTTCCGACGGCTTGTTACCCCGGTATTTGACATTTTTCCTGTAGTGTTGCTTAAAAAAACGAGAGATGGATGAATGCCCTTATAATATTTGAGATGCATGAAGTTGGCTCACAAAGACTCAATCTTCCTGAATTTCCACCAAAGTTTCACCGAAAAGACTTCGATTAAATCATGAATCGACTCACAACCTAATCCACCTTCATGGAAAGGACCAGAGCAATTACCCCACTTAGCCCAATGAATTTTTTTGGAAATAGCACTGGAACCCCAAAAAGATTTATTGATAATTATCTCTAATTTGTTACAAATGGAGAGTGCAGGGTTAATATATTGAAAAAGATAAACATGAATCGAGCATAAAACACTTCTTATGAGAATAAGAAAAAAAAAATTTTTGATTCAAGATAGAAACCCATTGAACAACCTATAAGGATGGTAATCGAGTTTTAAGATGCTTGATGAAGAATTAAACGTGCATGGTTTAAGTTACAATGAAAGAAAACATGAAGCCTAACAAAAGAAAGTAGTAGCTCTTTTAGTTTTTTTTTTTTTTTTTTTTTTTTTTTTTTTGGGGGAAAAAAAATTTTTTTTTTTTTTTTTTTTTTTTTTGAGGGGAAAAAAAAGTTCTCGTTCTTTTAGTTACGCTCTTGAGAACGATTAATTATTATGTGCGGAAGTCGAACGTCATCTGGAGATCAAACAATTAAGATGTGCGACATCATCCCTATGCTCGGTACCGTGCCTCGCTACTGCTCAATACAGCGGCTCAGTACCGCTAACATACACGCATTATGATTGATCTCTGGATGACATTTTGCGTCCGATCTCCGCGCAGAATAATTTATTACACAATATGATATGCACATCAGCATGGTCAGGCAAATACCAACATCTTTACTATAATATAAAATTAAAATTTTCTATCTAATTTTTTTCATATCAGTACTTCTAATTAAGATTTTAGAGTTTGTTATGCTCCCCAAAAAATTGATATATTAACTTTGTGCAGACTTGTGCTCGTAGTTACTATGAAAAAAAAGTAATAATTGAAGAAAGAGTGTACCACAATTGATCATGCGAAACATGTAATAAGCTGAATGCCGTCACCATAATATTTAGTTCATAGAATAATTTTATATGATTAAATATTTTACTTCATTTAAAGAATTACAAAATAATGGAATATCTTGAAGTAAATTTCTAGTTTTCTCATCAAAGTTAATTAAGAGCAGCCCTCTATAGTGATTTGTTGGGAAGTAAATCACTCAATAAAACAAATAAAAAAAGAAATTGTCATTTGCACATCATCTTCTATATACGAATTCTTCTCTTTCAACCATTACTTATTCTTTGGGGATTTATCTGAAACATTAATTTAGGGGTTCGAGTTTACACCGTAAACTTAGCGGGTAATAATTAAAACAATCAATATAAATGTTCTTTAATATGCATCATATCATTTCTTAATTTTATTTCATTCATTAAGTAATTTATACATCTACGGTCATTTTATTTTAAAACATTTTAAATCATTTTGAAACTTTAATATTTCCTTTTCTCATTTAATTTGACAGGAGCACCGTCTCAATGTAACCAAAGATACAACCTTTTTCATTTATTTCTTTTTTCCATTTTCATGACCTTTTTCTTTTTACGTGCATGAGTATGACGTCCCCAGCCAGTAACATAAGGGGTAAACTCTTGTAGTTTCCATACATATCATTTTCCTTTTATCTTGAACATTTTTATTCATTTCATATGTCGTTTCTTTATTTGCATATTTCCTTCATACATGCATGTACCATAACATCCTGCTTTATTCATATTCATAAATTCATTCATGTTGTTTGATTCTTTCATTTTCTGTTGTAATAATATTTACAATTATTTATGCATTTAATCTTTCAACATTTCACACATGATAGTCTTTAAAAATAAAACCTTGAAAACAATATTATAATACAAAATATTGAATTTCATAATTATAATTACCCACTTTAAACTTTTCAGGCCTTCAATGCTTAGTATAATCTCGAATCAATTTCCCTCTTTATTGTTGGATCATCGCGGGATCAACTCTTACAACTTGATCTCTCCCTTCCTAAAACCTTAAATTCATACAATAACTTTCATAAAAAAAGTTAATCACAAAAATTTAACTAAAATCATTCTATGGAGAAATTACTTACAAATTGAAATCTCCAAATTCTTCTTCCTTTCTAAAATTCCTTCCCTTTGTGTTCAATTCCTTTTTCTTCTATGAAAAGTATTTCTAGGTTTAGATGAAATAGAATGAGATAATTTATATAAAAAAGGGGAGAAAATTTTTTACGAACCTCCCTATTCCTTCTCTCTCGGTCGTTCCTCTCATTCATTGAAATTTCCTTTTTCTTCTATGAAAAGTATTTCTAGGTTTAGACTTCAATTTTGCCAATAAAACTCACCGAGTGGCCTCCCCTTGATTGGGGCTAGGGTATTTTGCCCCATTTTTTATATAGTAGTACAACACTGTGACGCTATATATTAGAGCGCCGCAACGCTATACACTTGTACACTGCAGTATCATAAGATACAATGTGACAGCTCTATAATCATGAATTGAACATTGAGAACACAGCGCTGCGACACTACGAATTGGATTAGATAGAGAGTGTGTGTGTGGAGCACCACAAATGCTCTAAACTCCGGCGTCGCAACACTACAAGTTGGGCTGTGCAATTTTCTTTTTTATTTTTTATGTTTAACTTAAATGGGTCGAGTCCATTTTTGTTGTAAAAGTATATCTCTTTGTTAGTTCTAAAAGAGAATATTGTGGAGAAGTGAAGTGAGACAATGAGAGAGTGAGAGAGAGAAAGAGATATGTACAATTTCTTTCATTTTCATTGTGAATTTTTTAGTATGATGTGGCATCATAATTTGAGATATCACTTTTCATGAAGTTTTAAGAAAGATGAAATAACGATTTTATAATTGCTAATTGTTTGTGTCATGCGAAATTAATAAGTAATTAATTAAATTTATTTAATATTTATTAATTAATCGATGGGCAATGCTTGTCATGTTTGCGTTGGCATGACATGTGCATGACACGTGCAAGCGTGAGGATCACTATTGGCTCACGTGTCAAGCCCATCTGCTTGGATAGGCCATGTATGATATCATATGGGACCCATGCATCATGCAACTCAAGATTATGTTAATTTTATGTAACGTTAAATATCAAATTTGTTGCATGCATTTTAATATATTTATTACATTTATATAAACATTCAAATATTTGCATAAATTTGCATATTTGAAAATTTTAATAAAATTTCAAATATTTGCATAAATGTAAGCTTGAAATTGCATATGAAGCATGATTTGCTATGACAATATCTATTGTTGCGTCCAGGAGTATTCGCGGCGGTAGAGAAATATAAGATTTAACATCTTAGCGTTGAACGAAAATCCGGCACGCAATCAGATAAAGAGAGAGGGTCTAACATTTATGAGACACCAAGATTTTTACGTGGAAAACCCCTGAAAGGGGGAAAAAATCACAGGGCCTAGCCCAATTTGAATGAATCCACTAGTATTGTAGTTGATTACAAATAAGGTCCTTCCTTGGTGGAAGGTCTTAGCTTGATGTACATCTTATGGAGTACATTACATGATGTTAATACAAAAAGTCATTGTTAACATGTTCATTTGGTCAGAAGGACCGTAGTCGGAGGGCGACGGAGGTCGGAAGACTTGTAGTCGGTGGGCGACGTATGTCAGGAGGACTGTAGTCGGTTGGAAACGGAGGTCGGAAGGACTGTAGTCGGCGGGCGACATAAGTCAGGAGGACTGTAGTCTGCGGGCGATAGAGCTCGGAAAGACTGTAGTTGCAGACGACGTAAGTCAGGAGGACCGTAGTCGGCGAGCAACCGAGGTCGGAAAGACTGTAGTCGGCGGGCGACATAAGTCAGGAGGACCTTAGTCGACGGGTGACGGATGTCGAAAAGACTGTAGTCGGCGAGCGACGTAAGTAAGGAGGACCGTAGTCGGCTGGCGACGGAGGTCAGAAGAACTTTTGTTTAACGACGAAGATCAGAAGGACGACGTCAGGTGGAAGTCCAACAAAGGAAAGAAATTCATCTTTGCATAGACATCCAGCGAAGTCCAATAACCGGCAGAAGTCCGGCATCGGGTGGCAGGACGAACTCTGGCGATGGTCGAGGAGGAGACGATTCTCCTTTTCCCCTTTCTCCTCTTCTTCTATTCTTCTTCTCTCTCTTCACTTGAGTCCCCTTTGTGTAGAATGAGGGTTTTATTTATAGTTTTTATGGAGTGGCATAGGTCGTAAATAGGTGTGAGATCATGGGCGAATAGGGAGTGGTTCGAATGGACGGCCGATATTGAACCCCTTCGATTGTGCGCCGTTCGTTGGACACTTCGAGGCCTTAATGATGTCGGAATTCGGCGATCTTAGGCTCGTTGGATTTGTCTCGTCGAACCGTTCGATTCGAGTTTAAGCTCGTCAAAATCGGAGACCGTTTAGTAACTCAAATTGCTGTTTAAACCTTCCAACAGCGCTTCGGGTCCTTGATTCGAACTCATTTGGACTCGGATTGAGTTGAATTTGGTGTCGTTGGGTTCGTATTTCCGAGACGCTCAGTTTGACTGTAAGCCAGCTGAAATCGGAGTTCGGGTGCTCCCAAAATTAATTTTTGAAGTTTCCAACTAGCTTTTGCCTCGAGATTCGTGCCCGATAAAGATATATTTTTTTTTGTGACATTTAGGCCATATAAGGCAAACTCACACACACAACGCATACACAAGGACTCGAATCTTGGACCTCTTAGTTGGAAGCCTAAGCTTTCAACCAATAGGCCAAGGAGAGTTGTGTATAAAGATAATTTTTTGGAGCACGTATCAATGATAATAAATCCGTAGTAATCAAAACAATATTAAAAATAAAATTAAAAGAAAGAGGCCGACACCAAAGAAACTCAGTTGAGAAAGAGCTGGAGAGATAACTTAGAAAATCATAGAGTGGAAGATTTCGTTTGAGGATCATTTTCTTACTGTTTTTTTAGTATAAAAAAAGTTTAATTAAGTTTTTTGAATTAGAAATATATTTTAAAAAACAGAAAAAAAATTTTATCCCAAATGAAAACTTTGCTACCAATGATCCATATGTCTCAAATAAAAAAAATAAAAAATAATAAGAATCTCTCAATGATGAGATGGGTGAAATTTTCAAGAGTCGATGATTTTAAAGATTAAGAAGTATAATTTTTATGGAAACTAATTAAAATTCACAATTTATCATCTTCCCGCGATCAACTCATAATAACAAATTACAAATAAAGAACTTTGAAAAAAAAATATTTAAATAGAACGAAGAACAATTTTCATGCATCCTCTCCCTCCTATAAAATAGAGCTGA
>NW_021318852.1:3385523-3391326 GCF_001605985.2 Dendrobium catenatum
GTGAACAAGCAATGGAACAGTAAAGTATACTGCCTATGTATTTCTTTGTAAAATGTAAAAAGCTCCTTCCTCCTCCTTCTTTCTATCTCATATACCTGTTACTATGATCCGACTATTCCAGAATTAGCATAAAGGTAAAATTATGACTAAATAACTAACTAAAGCAAAACAAGTAATAAAGTAAAAGGATAGTGGTTCTCAGCTCATAATAGAGCATGTGTCGTTATCATGTCCTGCGAGCCTTCGTTGTTAACGATGCTCCGCATCATACGCCCCCTCCGCAAAAGAAGTTTTCCGTGATTTCTCCTCGTCAGCTGGAACATCATCTGGCGGAAAATATGGGTATAGATCTGTGACGTTAAAAGTGTTTGAAGTGTTGAACTCGGCAGGCAACTCGATAACATAAGCGTTATCGTTAATTCGATGTTTAACTGAAAATGGACCAAATTTCTTCCGATTGAGTTTACTGTAAGTTCCCGCCGGCAATCTTTTCTTCTGCATCCGCACCCAAACTAAGTCACCTGGCTGAAAAATCTTCTTCCTTCTATGTTGATCAACATCCAGCTTATATTTTTCATTAGCTTCCTGTAGTTTGAGACGGACTCCAGCTAGCATGTTTGCGAATTGATCCACCCAAGTCGATGCCGCCTTGCTCTTACAGTTCGGTATAACTGCTACATCAAGAACATTGTTTGGCATTTTCGTATAGACAATACTAAATGAGCACTTACCCGTAGACCGATTTGGCATCGAGTTGAAAGCAAACTCCGCTTGGCATAGCACCTCATCCCATGACTTCGGCTGTTCCTGCACCAAGCACCTCAATAGATTTCCCAAAGTTCGGTTCACGACCTCTGTTTGTCCGTCAGTTTGCGGGTGATAAGAAAAGCTCAATTGGAGGCGAGTCTTGAATCTTTTCCACAGTTCACGCCAAAAGTGACTGAGAAATTTCACATCTCGGTCGGAAGTCAGACTCCTCGGCACCCCGTGCAACCGAACAACCTCCTTGAAGAACAGTTTTGCTATATTAAGCGCATCAAAAGTTTTCTTACACGCAATAAAGTGCGCCATTTTTGAAAATCGATCAACGACTACCATAATAGAGTCGTTTCCATGCTTGGTACGTGGCAAACCAAGTACGAAGTCAAGACTGAGATCCTCCCAGATACAGTCGGGTATCGGCAAAGGTTGATACAGGCCCGTGTTTTGTCCGCCAGAATTGTAACTTTGACAGATTGAGCATCGTTCCACGTACCGAATAACGTCCCATCTGATATGTGGCCAGTAGAACCTTTCCTGTAACTGTGCTAATGTTTTGTCTTGTTCGGCGTGAGCTTCCAACCCCCCACCGTGAGTTTCTTGTTTTAGCAATTGACGCCAAGAAGACTTCGGTATGCACAGTAAATTGCCTTGAACAGAAACCCGTGTCTGACATTAAAATCCTCTAGAGGTTCTTTATTAAGGCATTGAATCCATACCTTAGCAAAATCAGGATCCCCTGCATATAACTCGTGTAAGCATTCTAATCCAGCAAAGTCGGTCTGTAGTTGTTTGATGAGCGCGAATCTCCAACTCAAAGCGTCAGCGACCCTGTTTTGAGTTCCACTTTTGTGTTTCAACACGAAAGTAAACTTCTGTAAGAATAGGATCCATCTTGCGTGCATCCGATTTATATTCTTTTGTGTATTTATATACTGGAGGGCCTTGTGATCGCTGTAGATGATGAAGTCTTGGTGTAGCAAATAATGCTCCCACCGTTTTAAAGCCCGCACCACCGCATACAATTCTTGTTCATATACCGACCACCGCTGTCGAGACGGGCATAATTTCTCACTGAAGAACTCGATAGGCTTGCCTTCTTGTACTAAAACTGCTCTGATCCCCACTGTGGAGGCATCAGTTTCTATAGAGAATGGTTTATCGAAATCCGGTAGAGCCAGAACCGGTGCCGATGATAATGCTGCTTTGATGGCCTCAAAGCTGGCTTGTTGATCATCTTTCCAGTGAAATTGTTTCAATTTCAACAAATCAGTTATGGGGGCTAGCATTATACTAAAACCTTTTATAAACCTCCTATAAAAGTTGGCTAGTCCGTGAAAGCTCCTTACATCCGTAAATGATTTCGGTATTGGCCAATCCACGATCGCTTTCACCTTCCTAGGATCGGCGCTTACGCCCATGGCAGAAATTTTAAAACCGAGAAATGAAACAACTTCCATAGCAAATTCACACTTTTCTATATTCAGGAAAAGTCCGTGTTCACGAAACACTTCAAAAATCTGCCTCAAATGGTCAATATAAGCTTCAAGACTGCTACTAAATACAAGAACATCATCGAAATAAGCCACACAGCATTTGTTGAGGAAGGGCTTTAAAATTTCATTCATCAGGCGCATAAACGTGGCTGGTGCATTACACAATTCAAATGGCATAACACGCCACTCATAGAGCCCTTCGCGAGTCTTGAAGGCTGTTTTCCACTCATCTCCGGGACGTATCCGGATTTGGTGATAACCACTACGGAGATCGAGTTTTGAGAAGACCTGAGATCCTGATAGCTTTTCAACATTTCATCCATCCTTGGCATAGGAAATCGAAATTTGACTGTTATTTTATTAACAGCCCTGCTGTTGACGCACATCCTCCAGCTGCCATCTTTCTTGGGTACTAACAAGGCCGGAACCGCGCACGGGCTGAGACTGTGCTGTATAAGTTGTTTCTCCAGCAGCTTGTCGACAATTTGTTGTAATATCCGGTGCTCAGTGGGGCTTAGCTTATAATGTGGTAAATTCAGCAGTGAAGCTCCGGGCGTCAGATCGATCTGATGCTGAATACTCCTCAATGGGGGCAGCTCCGCTGGAAGGCTATCTGACCCAATATCCCGGAACTGGTTGATTAAGGCTTTAACAGACTCAGGAATGTCTGTATGTTCACTGACAGTGGTTTGCTCCTTCACAACTAGAGCCAAAATTTGGCATGAATCTCTCCAAGCGTGCAGCAATTGATTACCTGAAACCACACACATGTTTGATTTATTTTTCTCAACTACATAATCCATACCTTGATTGTCAGGTAGCAGCCGAATTGATTTTCCATTCCAGTCAAATGTGTATGTATTAGCGCGGCAGTCATGTGTGGCACTCACATCAAATTGCCACGGTCGCCCAAGAATTATGTGACAGACATCCAATTCTATTTCATCACACAACACCTCGCTTACATAGTTCTTCCCAATAGAGAATTTTACGCGACAAAGTTCCGTGATTTCCATTTCTACGCCCTTCTTTACCCAGCTAACTTTGCACGGGTTTGAATTCTTCGATGTTTTAAGCTGTAGTGCCTCCACGGCGGCCTTCGACACCACATTTTCGGTGCACCCACTGTCTATCAATAGATTACAAACTTTGCCATTGACGGTGCATTTGGTCCGAAATAATGTGTTTCTCTGTGAGCTGTTGGGTAGCCGCGGCGTAAAGAGTAACTTCTGAAGCACGCACATAAGAGGCTCGCCCTCATCTCCGCCGACCTCTTCTAAAGAATCTTCCTGCTCATCTTCGCCTTCTCCACCCGGGTCCTCACTTTCAACTTCCAACAGCTACAATTGCGGTCTTGTTGGACACTCATTCGATTTGTGTCCTTGTTGAAAACATCGAAAACATTTGATATTCATGGGTTTTGCATACGGGTTATCTTTAGGTGGTCCGCGTCCTTTCGACACAAATTTTCCCTCGGCACCTTTTCCTCCCGTGATAACATGACCTGTATTATTTTTGATAGGAATTTGATTCAGATTCTTGCTATTCTGTGTAGCACTATAATTGTTGGATCGTTGCTGATCAACACTTTGCTTCGATGCTCTTTTCTCTTGACTGCTTCTGCTGTGACGGGCCAACTGCGTTTCTACTTTCAGGGCATAATTCACCGCTTGGGAGACCGACCACACCGTGTTCAATTCAAGTCTGTCTTGAATTGCTTCCCTCAATCCTCCGACATACCTTGCAACTAATTGATTTGTGGATTCATTGAGATTGTTTCTTGCACTGAGTTGGTAAAATTCTTCCGTGTAGTCGCTTACTGTTCGACTACCTTGAGTGCAATGTTGATATTGGAGGTATAACATTTGCTCATAATCCGTGGGTAGGAAATGCCCACGCAGCAGCTGTTTCATTCTCCCCCAGCTGTGTACTGGCCCCTGACCTTCACGCCTTCTAGATTGTAGGAGCTGTAGCCACCACGCACTAGCTCCCGATTTGAGTCGACAGGCAACGTATTTGACCTGCTTCTCCGGCTCCACTTCCATGTACTCGAAGAAGGTTTCCACGGCTCTTTCCCAATCAAGATAGTCTTCTATATGCAACTTCCCGTCAAAGAATGGTATATCCATTTTAACGCGAAATTCGATGTGGTGACGATCATTGTCCCGGTATCTCCTTCGGCGGTGTTGAATCACTTCTTCATTAGAATCGAGCATATCCAGCTCTATGAAATGCTCTGTTGCTTCTTCCGAATCAGACGCTCCCGTAATCGGCGTGTCCCTTACTGCATTCCGTAAACCATCTGTTATGCGCCTACCATTCGGAGTGTTCGTGGTCGCCATTGTCCGCTGCGGACCCAGTCGCTCCAGACGAACATGGATTGCTCGCATTTCCTGCCTCATCTCTTCACGGAACCGATGAGCATCGGCGGCAATCTCCTCCAGGTGTTGCGCGAGACTTCGGTGTTCTGCCCACAAGGCTTCAAGGCTTCTTTCATCTCCGGGAGCCACCCGTCTGCTGCTCTCCGCCATCTGGCTCTGATACCAAAATACTGATGTAATGGATCCTGCACATAAGTTAGCTAAGCAAACAGTGAACAAGCAATGGAACAGTAAAGTATACTGTCTGTGTATTTCTTTGTAAAATGTAAAAAGCTCCTTCCTCCTCCTCCTTTCTATCTCATATACCTCTTACTATGATCCGGCTATTCCAGAATTAGCATAAAGGTAAAATTCTGACTAAATAACTAACTAAATCAAAACAAGTAATAAAGTAAAAGGATAGTAGTTCTCAGCTCATAACAGAGCATGGGCCGTTATCATGTCCCACGAGCCTTCGTTGTTAACGATGCTCCGCATCAGTAAATTAACAAGGCCAACGACACGTAAAGTAAGCAACATGCAAAAACAGTACTACGTAGTGCTTTATTAATAATTACGCATATCATCTTCACATATTGGCACAATCCGCAGGTGCTACGGTGAGTTGCATGGCGTTGAGATCATAGCCAATATGAAAATTCTGCTGTGCGATATTACCAAATATGTTAACTCCGAGATGATCACTAGATATGAAAGCCAAGCACAGCGTGTTCTCTGCAACTTCCACAAACGTATTGTGTTCATGCAGAACAACCGGTGCACCACCGGAGAAGTGAAATGTAATGTCAGGGAGCTTGGCGTCGGCTCCAGAGCCAGACACATCAAGGCAGAGATTAAAGACACCGTTCGGATCTGCCACCTTCGGAAAACTCACACTGCTCGCAACTTTGTTTGCCACTGATTGCACCGTCTCGTTATCAATGAAAGTGAGTGGTGTGCCGGAGTCGATGATTATGTTGCCCTGATGAGCGTTAATGGCCGCCTTCATTGATGGGTTCACGAGGACGGATCCCTGCGCACCCACACTGATCTGGTCGAGGTGAAGGAAGTATAAGGTGTCAGGGTTGCCTGGAATAAGCGGTGTGGAGATAGAACCAGAGCCTGAGACAAAACCACTAGAGCCAAAATTTAGTCGGCTGGTGGCAGAGCTCTGGGACATAGAGGGCA
>NW_021318852.1:3391426-3411402 GCF_001605985.2 Dendrobium catenatum
TGGAAAAGATTACACAATATGAGATGCACATCAGCATGGTGAGGCATATACCACCATCTTTATTACAAAATTAAATAAAAAATTTTATATGTAATATTTATCATATCACTACTTCTAATTAATATTTTAGAGTTTTTAATACTCTAAAAAAATTTGATATATTAACTTTTTGTGTAGACTTATACTCGTAGTTACTATGAAAAAAATAATAATTAAAGAAAGAGTGTACACCACAACTGATCATGCGAAACATGTAATAAGCTGAATGTCGTCACCATAATATATATAAGTTCATAGAATAATTTCATATGACGTACATAAATGCTTAATCTTATTGAATATTTTACTTCATTGATTTTTAATTTCATATGACGTACATAAATGCTTAATCTTATTGAAATATTTAAATTTTAGCAGCATATATATGATGCAAGTTGTTAGGAGAAGGCCTCAGAACTTAGTCAGTGAATGAAATTAATATTATAAAAATATTAAGGTTGTAATATCCCAAATTAAGAAAGTTTAATCTAAAATCTATACTTTGAAAGTAATTTAGAAAATATTAAAATTAAATATTATTTTTTAGTATGAATATACATCGAGCAAAATTAAATTCGTAGATAAGATTTTAAATTAGATAGGGAATAAGTTAAGCTTATATTATATTAAATCATAAATTAGATTTAGAAGAGTAAATACTTGATAAGCTAAAAATAATTTATATAGAGAATGAGAGTATATTTAATTAGAAAGAAGTTATTAAATATTGAAAATTTATAAATTAATAAAAAATAAATTATGATTTTATTCATATTTAAATGACAAGTGAGGAGAATAAATTTTAAATTAAATATGAGAACTATTTAGGTATTTGTAATAAATATTTAGAGAGAGAAGAAAAGGAAAATTTATATGGTATAAAAAATAATAATACTTGATATTTTAATTGTTAGAGATTCATATATTTACGAGAGTAAAAATTAAAAATAAATTTAGATAATGTTTTAAGTATAACAATGAGAATGTATTTATATAAGATTTAAGCTGACGGTGATAGAGAGGTGATTAAAGTAAATTGTTAAGGCATTTAAATTCAAGGTGAATAATATGTCTTTTTTTACATTAATAATTTTTCTTTCTCTTAAATTAAATGAAATTAAGGATATTATTCATATTATTTAATTATTGCTGTAAGTTAAAATATTCTTTTATTTTCTCATATTCAATAATTGTTCATATTGGCATGGACAATAAGTGATATATTGTGATACATATTTTTCATAGAAAGTAAATGAATGACATATTAATGAAATGATTAAGATATATATGCTTGTATGTACATGTTGACAGATGAAATACACCTCTTTATTGTACTGATTGGAAATATAATGTATCCGTGCATGAAAATAAAAAAGTTTATGAAAAATTAGTACATTCATTGGTACTATTTTTAACGGTGTCTCCTGTGATACCTGTATCATACTATCATTTACAAGAAATGATAAATATATGAAGTTTGTTTGTTAAAATATACTAGCATGTTTGGATATATCATCTTGTAGACACTCATTAAGAAGACAAATTATTATGTCCGGTCATTGGACGTGGAGATAAGTCCGGGCACTAATAAAATATTATTTTAAATTAAGTGCATCAAAAGCGTAAGTAAAGCGCAGGTAAAATGCAGGCAAAGCGCAGTCAAAACACAGTTAAAGCGCAGTCAAAAAGCACAGTCAAAGCGCATGTGATGTGATAAGTTTTAATTGGATGTCTGGACATATTTTTAGGTCCGTTGACCGGACCAAATAATTTGCCCATTAAGATGGCATCAGTTGTTCGACAATACCGTTGCCCATGGTTGTTAGAGCACACCCACTTGCTTGTGAGAGGGAAAGGTGGAAGGTTTAGTTCAACCCACAAAAATTTATTTGAGCTAGTTTGTCTCTCGTCAATTTTGGTTTGTTGGGACCTTAAACAATGCTTACATTAGGTTAAAAAAAAAGTCTTTTTTACTGTGAATTTTTATTATTTAAAATTTTGCTATCATAATTTATAGAATTTAACTCCTTTGTCTTATTTTGATATGTTGCATTCGAGTGCTATTTAGTGGGTTCAGAGCATTTCTTATGTTGTGTTGACCTCGATTTTGACAATCCAATTCATCTCGTAGGTCACTGATAAGTTTCAAATCGAGCTGATTTGAGTTAGTTGAAATCAGTTATATCACACAATTTAAATTTAATGGCGCAGATCAGTTTGAGTCGACTCGGTTCGAGTTTGATTTGACTTTGATGTCATCGTCAATTGTTAAATTGAGTCAATCGAGACCAATTTAATTAAAATAATTTTGATTAATAATCAAATAAATTTGTTTGAGTATTGTACATTAATTTTTAACTTGACTCACGCCCAAAATTGTTAATTTGGTTATTAATTAAAGGAAATCAAACAAGCAAAATCGAGTTGATTCGGCTCGAATCAAACCCGATTTATGGCTCATCGGTTCTGGTTGACTCAATTTAACACGACCTTACTCAATTTCAAACAAATTGGCATCATTCAGATTGAATCGGATGCGATTTGTAGATTTGTAGCTCGACGACTCTGATCGGCCCAATTTGACTTGTCTCTATCTAATCTAAATCAAATCTACCTCGATTAGCTCAAAATCGATTGAATAAAATCTGAACTCAATATCTATTCAACTTGGCTTGTTTTAGTTCAATTTTCTATAGCTAATTCAACCCTCCGATCCTCTTAAATTTATCAAATCACTTCAGCCTTTTGATTAAAAACAAGATTAAGAGGCAGGGGTATGATGGTAATTGTTCTTCATTTGGGCACAGCTTCAGTGCGGATCGGGGAGGAAGAAAGCGAGTGGGAGCGAGAGATTTCATTCGGCTTGGATTTCTTGTTCGTGCGAACCAAACCAGAGACGCGAGAGGAGGCGGACGGAAGAGACTGCGAGCGGGAGAGGGAGGGCCAGCGCGATCCAGAGAGGGAGACCGGCAGGTTCTTGTGGTAATCGTCTCCTTCATTTATCTGTTCATCTCCCTGTTCTTCATTCTCTCCTCCCTTCCTATCTTCTTCTTCCTTTTCGCCTTATTCTTCTTGATTTTCTCTTCTAATCCTTTTCCATTCTTCATTTCCACTTTCATCTTTTCCTTTCTCTATTGAATCTTCTTCCTCCTCTTCTCTGGTTGGTAAGTGATGCAATATAGATTACTTCTATTTTTGGAGAAAATGATGTTAGTTTGTGTTTGCTGCATTATTGAGATCAAGAACCATTGTTTGAGGTTTTCTTTTTTTCGCATCAATATGACATCTATGTATGAAAAGAAGGTTGAGTTTATCTTCCTCTCTTTCAGCTTTAAGTCATAATATGATGCTTTTGTTGAGATTATTTCTCTACTTTAAGGCTTTGGGAGTTTTGAGAATTCTTGATTTCTTGTGCTATATTCTTTATAGTAAATGAGAGACGTAATCTTCAAGAATTTTCTTGACACAATTTGTTCTTCTCTGCCGAGTAAAGAATGATGGGTTTTCCTCTATTTTGTTGTCTTGATTGGATTTGGATCTTTTCGGCCAAATTAGTCACAAGTCATGGTTCCGTGTGTTTTATAATTAGAGAATTTTCCAAGCATGGTTGGAAGAGTAGTGGCTTTCAGATTTTTTTAGGATGGCTTGATGGTTTCCTTTACTGCTATTGTTTAGTAGAGAATTGGAACTATATTTTCTTGATTAAGAATACCAAAATCAGTTGCCAATTCGCTCAAATTAAGTTTCTTGAAAAAATGAAGGGATGTGGTTTTGTTTGCTTTATTTATTTTCTTCTTAAGATATCTGTTCATTGTTCTTTTAACAAATCAGATGGTGATTTGACAAGTGTATTTCAACATTTGTGTTGAAAGGTCTCTTGAGTTTTTTTTGGGATAGAATGAACTTCCATCAAAGTTTTTTTTTCCTCTCATTTGCATTTAGCATATATGTTGAATTGGAGCAAATAAATGAGTTGGAAGCCGGGGCGGATTGACCCCAAATCCATCATTGGGATATAAGGATACGAATTAATAGACGATGTCCCCTTGACGAACTAGCATCTTGGAGGAGATAAGCAAACTAGAGAAGTATTTTGGAGTGGGAATTGTAAGATTACTTCTATTAATGGTACAATTTTACATTTTTTATTGAAATTTGCCTTATTAAATAATGGGATCTACATACGTAATACTTAAAACTATACTCTCTCTCTCTCTCTCTCTCTCTATGGGTGTAAACAATTCGAGTAGAGTTGAGTATTTGCCTAATCAAGCTAAGCTTATGTAACTCTTACTAAAGCTCAAGCTCGACTAGCTGCTCGAGCCCGTTTTAAAAGATCAAGCTTGACTTGATTGTTGAGTTCGATTTCTTAGTTTAAAATTAAAGTTTTAGTTTTTTTAAAGAATTTTTTTAATATAGAATTAATTTAAAAATATTTAAATATATTATATAATGCTAATTAATTTTTTAAAAAATATATATTTTAAATTAATCAAGTAGCTCATCAAGCTTACGAGCTGAACCAGCCTAAGCGTACAGACTTGCAAGACAGCTTAGCTCACTTACACCCTTCTCTCTCTCTCTCTCTCTCTCTCTCTATATATATATATATATATATATATATGCTATGACCACCCAAAAAAAACCCTAGTTGTTAAAGTCATTGTAAAGGGTAGTATTTAAGCAGTGTTTCTTTTTTAGACAATTAGTCTAAAGGTATTGAGAGCTAGAAAAGTTCTCTTACAATTTTTATTAGCTCTAGAAGGGGTATGATTGAGTACCGTGATTATTAGTGATGTTGAGGAGAAGAGTATTGCATCAACAATATTTTGAAGTTATTTATAAATGATTGAGTAGTAATGAACATTAAAATTAGTTATGTAGTAACCAAAGGTTTCAAATCACAATATTTTTTTAAAGATGATTGTTAAATTTATATCATTTATATAGGACATGCAACCTACTTGCAACAAATGCATAAAATTACATAGCTTGACACATGTAATTTTTATATGAGAAAATCCTACTATGAGAGAGATTTTTTTTGAATGAGAAAGGCCAAAAATGGTCTATTGAATCTTTATGAAGGGCCAAAATTGTTCCCCAACTTTATTACAAGACCATTTTGGTCCTTCATCTCCTTAAAGTGAGACCAAAATAGTTCCATGGTAGGGCTATTTTAGTTCATCTTTAAGAAGTTTAGGGACCAAAATGATCCTTTAATATATTTGAGAATCATTTTGATCCTTCATAAAGTGTCAAGAGACAATTTTGCAACCTGCGTGTAACAAATGCATAAAATAACATAGCTTGGCACATGCAATTTTTATATGAGAAAACCTTACCATGAGGGAGAGAGAGAGATATTTTATTTAAATGATAAAGGACAAAAATGATCCATTGTCTCTTTATGAAGGATCAAAATGGTTCTCAACTTTATTACAAGATTTAGTCCTTCAACTCTTTAAAGAGGGATCAAAATAGTCCCTCTTTAAGGAGTTGTGGGGCCAAAATGATCTTTTGATATAGTTGGAAACTATTTTGATCCTTTTCTCTTATTTAAACACAAAGTTAGGAGTGGATAAATACTCATGAAGATAGGAGGCCTAAGAGTTGCAGTACAATTATTTAGTACTTGATATGCAGTTTAATGGGTATGAGAGTAAAAAATGAAATCTAATTATAATTGAGCATATGCAAATGTGATACTTTTGATATCTTTGGTCTATCGTACATGATAGTTAGAATATAGATGAAGATGTAACATAAGAGGATACAGAAAGTTGGTGGTTTAATGAATATTTAGTAAATGACAATGGTTTATATGGAGAGAGAGTTGGTTGATAAAGAAGTTGTTAGTAGCCAAGTTGCTTTGTAGTCAATTTTGAGATGGGTATGAAGTAAAACCTGGAAGAATAGAGTGTAAATTGATTATATTAAAGGTTTTTAAAAATAGTTTGGTTTGAGCATATTCAAGAGTACGAGCGCTTTTATAAGAAGGATTGTGAAACGAATGGGTGCATCAAAGAAGCTAGAGCTTTGAAGTTTTGCAAAAAAAAAAAATGTTGCATCAACTAAAGTTATCTCCAATTACAGTACTTGGGGTTCATAAAGCAAGATAATGTTAATGATGATGATGCACTCAGAATAAGGATAATTATGATGATAATATATTTGCTGTAAATTTGTATTGTGCATAGTTTTTATTTTTGCAAAATAACTATAGATAAGCAACTGCTCTTTTACCACAGTTGTGTCCTAGCCTTTGTTTATATAAATATTTCTTTTTGGTGTGCATTTCTGGCTGATTGACTGCTAGATCTATAGATTGTTCAAGTTATGTTTATCTGGATATAAACACTAGATATCTAGATTGTTCAAGTTATGTTTGTTTGGATAAAAATACTAGATGTGGTAGATTATTCAAGCTATGTTTGTCTGGATATAAGCACTAGATGTCTAGATTGTTCAAGTTATGTTGGTCTAGATATTAAAAAAAAAGGTACAAACTCAGAAAAGTATTCTTTGCTACAAGCTCGTGCTTTTACTAATAATATCTCCGGTCAGAGCAACAATTGCTCATAGTTTTTCGCAGAACTCTATCCTTTGCTCTTTTTTTTAATCTTAAATTCCAAGTCTATAGTTCACTCTCCCAACTCATACAGTTGGAGGTTTCGACCATTGAAAGGAGCAAAGAGAGATAGGGAAGGAACAAAGAGATTGATTATGGCAACTCTTAGACAATTAAAGATCAAGACAGGGACAAGCAATCGAGTCCTCAAGGAACTCCGTTCATATGAGAAAGAAGTCAAGGACGAGGCTGCTAAGACTGCAGATATGAAGGAGAAAGGTGCCGATCCTTATGATCTCAAACAGCAGGTCTCTTTCATTGCTGTGGCTTAGAGTAAATTTACTTCTGCTTTCTTTTGTTCGCCATGTACTTTGAAAGTTATTTTCATTCATTGCTTTCGTAATTGTTTCATGTTTTAACTGGGAAACTGTTGATCAGCTACATTTTGAAGTTCCTTTCTTGGCTTTGCTCTTGGTATCATAGTCATGTAATATGGTTTTCAGAAGTAAAGACTAACCACTAAATACTTGTAGTAGCATTATTAAGCATATAATGATGATCATGCCTATTAATGGTATATTTTTATGTACAACTCAAGGTAGCAGACCATTGTGTTTGTACAGTATTATAGTGAATTGGAAAATTTAGTTGTTAGTGCCATTTCATAAACAGAAATAGGTGGGAAAAAGGCTTTGTGTGCGTTGATTCCAAACAGTGCATGGTGCTTTGACCTTTGAACTTTTTTTACAAAAGAAAGTTAAAGTAGAATTTTTTTTTTCCTAACTAGGTTTAAATGGTGAAGTTGAACAAGTATCTAACTTTATGGGTTCTCATCACCACGTTTGCAAATTACAGTTATTTTTTGCGTGGTCAAGGAAACAACATACTTGTTCTAGAAAATCTTAATGGTCTAAGCATCTTATGTATCTTAAATTTCTTGTATGCGATAGGTCTTCTTATTTTCTTGTTGGTCATATGGAAGTTGGCACAAAATATTTCTTTTCTATTAAAATTTTAAACTTTTCATCAAACCAGTGGACAGCAAACTAATTTTTTTGAGCTCAAGATGTTATTATTATTATTATTATTATTATTATTATTATTATATTTATTATAATTTTTATTTGTTATTATTATTATTATTATTATTATTTATAAAGCATTTCTGTTTTCTTTCATTGCTGTGGCTTAGAGTAAATTTACTTCTGCTTTCTTTTGTTCGCCATGTACTTTGAAAGTTATTTTCATTCATTGCTTTCGTAATTGTTTCATGTTTTAACTGGGAAACTGTTGATCAGCTACATTTTGAAGTTCCTTTCTTGGCTTTGCTCTTGGTATCATAGTCATGTAATATGGTTTTCAGAAGTAAAGACTAACCACTAAATACTTGTAGTAGCATTATTAAGCATATAATGATGATCATGCCTATTAATGGTATATTTTTATTTACAACTCATGGTAGCAGACCATTGTGTTTGTACACTATTATAGTGAATTGGAAAATTTAGTTGTTAGTGCCATTTCTTAAACAGAAATAGGTGGGAAAAAGGCTTTGTGTACGTTGATTCCAAACAGTGCATGGTGCTTTTACCTTTGAACTTTTTTGTTTTACCAAAGAAAGTTAAGGTAGAATTTTTTTTTCTTCTTTAGGTTAAAATGGTGAGGTTGAACAAGTATCTAACCTTTATTGGTTCTCATCACCATGTTTTTGCACATTACAGCTATTTTTTGCGCGGTTAAGGAAACAACATGCTTGTTCTAGAAAATCTTAATGGGTCTAAGTATCTTAAGTATCTTAAATGTCTTGTATGCGATAGGACTTCTTATTTTCTTGTTGGTCACATGGAAGTTGGCACAAAATATTTCTTCTCTATTAAAATTTTAAACCTTTCATCAAACCAGGGGACAGCAAACTCATTTCGCATTGGATGTGGACAAGAACACAAGGCAGAAAATTTTTTTGAGCTCAAGATGTAATTATTATTATTATTTATAAAGCGTTTCTGTTTTCCCTTGTGGTTTGGGGAATGGAGTAGCCTAACGTACTGTTTACATTAGTGATTGTTGTTCTGCGAGCTTCCAATTTCTGTTTCTTGCAATCATGAACTTAGAGTGTGTTAAAAAGGAGAAATTATTCTGTGTGGATGCCGAACGCAGTTTACCGTCCGATGATCAACCATAATGTGACGCGTCAGCATTACCGAGCGATACCGAGCCGCATTACCGAGCGGCACCGAGTGCGATACCAAGCCGCGTTATCGAGCGGGGTGACGTGGCACATTTTGGTTAGTCTTTGGACTGCATTTGGCGTCCACACAAAATAATTTGCCGTTAAAATGCCCTTCATGTGTCTCTTGATCGATTACCATAGAAAAAGAATATTTAAACATGATTTCATGCTGCTTTTTTTTTCCTTAGGTGTAGCTAATAATTGAAAGATAAATCTGTGATGCTTCTTGTACAGGAGAACGTTTTGGCAGAATCAAGGATGATGATTCCTGATTGCCTCAAGAGGCTGGAGGCTTCACTAGCTGACTTGAAAGCAACGCTAGTATGCACAATCATGCTATTTTCTCTCTTCTCGTGTTTGAGCTTCTCAAAATTAAATTGCTTCTATGTCTTGATTTCAGGAGGAAGTTAAAGAATGCAACCAAGAAGGTTCTGAGATAGCGGAAGCTGAAAGAACTATTTCAGAGCTCGAACCTTTGTTTAGAACAGCATAAGATAGGAGAAAATTACCGGGAATTTTTGGAGAGAGTGCACAACTGCTACTTATAATTTATGCTTCTTTTCTCACTCTCCTTAAACAAACTGCATCTGTTGATTTACTTGGCTTGCAACTTTCTTGCTTGTTTAGAAACATTCCAGACATTAAAACTATGGTTTTTCTTTGAACTCTTCATTTTTGTATTTGTGCCACAGGCCTCATGTGCATGGCTAGTAACCAGGGGCAGAACCTGCTTTAATTTTCAGAGGGATAAATTTATATAAGTAAAAGTGTATAATTTTTTTTTTATATATAAATATCCTTACAACCAAAATTTATTCCGAGGGCGCTATCTCTTGACCCCTATTTGTTCATATTCTTGATCGCTGTACGCTTCGCAGATATGTTGGGGGTCCCCTTGGCAGGGTTCTACATGCATGTTATTGTAAAACATGGGACAATAGCCTAAAGGTCATAATATTTTAAAATTTTTAGGGGGCAATAACCGAGGACATTCCTTTATATCAAATTTCATTTCAGAGCTAATTAAAAAAAAAAAAATCGAATGCCTCTTTCTCTCTCTCTCTCTCTCTCTCTCTCTCTCTCTCCTGATTTCTGGATTGATGATTCCGCACTTGTATTCTCTTCTGCATCATCTTATCGAGATATTGACCTGCTATGGCCCTTAGATCTTAAGCGCCTGATTTCTAATGGCTACCACTTATTTATTTATTGAATGGATACTACAGATCCCACAATCTCGAAGCCTGTATCTGCTGCTTTTTTAATTTCTGACTTTTCTTTCTTTGATGTTTCTTTTGTTTTTATTTGTAAGAATTTAAGCAATTTTTATCACACAAACATATGCAAAACATTCAGTTTTCTTGATTGAAAGTTTAGGCTATTTGCTCTGCATTCTACATAGCTTTTTTTTTTTGTTTGCTGGTTGTATCAGCTATTTTTAATTTTCAGATTATTTGTTGAAATTTCTAGTCTTTTGATCCTTTACTCCCAAGTTAAAAAAAAAGAAAAAATTCTTCAAATATATTAAGGCTCTTAACATTCCTCAAAATTATAGCTCAAAAAACGGGATCCCTAATATTCTATACCATTCCATTCTCTTAGCCCGGAAAAATGGCAACACTTTCAAAGAAAAATCAATAAATCCAACAATTCTGATATTTCTTTCAAATAATAGAATTGCAACATATAAAAGACTCCCCATCTTGTTCTGACTTCAGAGCTTACACAAAACCAGCATTTGCCCGAGTACCCTGAGAACATAATATATTTCATTAAACCTGCAGAGATGGTTCATGCAAGTACAAAACATTTGCAATTTTCTTTGTCTTGAAAACTCAATATATACTGTTTTTAAGTTTGTTTCATCAAATTCAATTTAGAAACAATGCAAAAATAGATATCTACAGGGTTTTCAGGTTATGTATATAATATTTGCAAGAGATCTTTTCTGCCATTGTTGTGCAAAAATAGATATCCACTGGGTTTCTCTAATTCTTGCACCACTCCGGATGCTCTGGTCAAAGCTATTGTTGTGTCTATAAGAGGAAAATCCAAAAGTTGGAAATATGTTCAGAAGCTTAAAGAGAAATTTTCTATTCTTTCTTGAGGTATTGCTGGATTTTTGGATGTGCTGGTACGCTCAAAATTTTGGGGACAATGATGACCTGAGATCTCCCGGTGGGCTGCAATGTCACTTGCTATCTTATCAGGTCCTATTGGATGGCCTTATGCATGTTCGGGTTTTGCTGTTCGATTATTGAAGACACTCTAGCAACCTGAGACTTTTTCGTTTTGACAGCCATTGATCAATTCTGTGATATTGGGTGATCTCATTCTGCCTGAGTCCCACATCCTCCCACCAAGTTCTCCCCTGTTTTGTTCCTCCACCTTTTGATCCCTGTGCTAAGGGATATTTGGATGTTTATTTTGATTTTCTTTTATTTCTTTACAGGTTTACTTATAACTGATGTTTACTTGTAACTGAGTTTTGTTTTTAATACAAGGGCTTTGCCCCAAAATTTCCCAAAAAAAAAAAAGAGATATTTTCTGCCAAAATAAGGCCATAAAAGTTACCTGCTGATGCCACAAAAACTACACGTTCTCCGCCATGCTAAAATTAGGGCATAGCCTAGAATGCCACCTGCGTCAAATGTACATGAGCACAGGGCTAAGTTATACACAATATAATGACCAAAAAAAAAGACAGAGAGATGCCTCCACCCATATATCTTACACCAACACCCAAAAATTGTCATAAAACTCACTGATTGCAGAAATCAATGAAAAATCAATCGCATCTCTCTGCGTAGAATAATGTAAATGCTTTACATTCTTCGGGGCATACACACTTCAGGGAACCAAATATGATCCGCAATGGATTGATTTATTTTGATTATGAAAGTTTGTATCACGCAGCTATATCATCAACCTCTGAATTGAATACAAAACTTGGAAACGTTGTTGTGATGTCCCTGCATCATTCCAGTAAACATACACTGTTAGCAATCAATTTGATTTGGTGGGTTAAGTATCATTAGATTATCAGTGTTCATTAGATTTCCTTTAAGTATGTTGTATATGCTATAAATAACTTCCTTTAAGTAGCGAAAAGTAGAAAAGTATATGAAAGTTGTGGGCATTCTATGATGCTACTTAGAGTAATCTTGTATTTACGAGTATTTTCTGTTATATAGTGTTTTTCGGATATTTTACTGTTTGATTGATTTGCAACAATGGTGCTCTTATTGAAAATATTTTCTGTATTTAGTTCACTACACACCAGTTGCTGTTCTCATGTGAAACATGGCCATTAGACATCACTTCACATGCTCACTTTTCTTTATCTACCTAACTGCTGCCTCACTTATGCTACATCTGAATAAAACATAGATACAGTGCTTTAGTTCATTCAGCTAGCTACAACTTAACTATCTTTTGATAATCTCTAAAAGGTTTTTTCCTCAATTTTAATCTGATAAAAAAAAATCTTCTTTTCCTTGACTAACATGTACATCTTAACCATGAATAATCTAGCCAGTTGCAAGGGAATGCTTGAAGACTAACCTTGAAATGAAATATAATAGGCCGATGAACAAAACAATCAATTGGAGAATACTTTTCTTTTATTTCAAGGCTTGGATTTACCTCAGATATGGAAGTGTCATTATCTTCATCATTGATGGGTTGCGGGAAACAAAGTTTTGCCATTCTGATTTATCGATCTTTCCATCACGATTAACATCTGCATCCATGAAAGTCTGTTCACAGAAGAGGGGAAAACCACTAAGCAAAGTAAATACTCAAGAAAAAAGTCAAGGAGCAAGAGAATAATCAAGATGGAGAAAAAAAAGACAAAAAATCTCTATAGATTCAGAAATCAGGAGCATTAGTCAAAAACATCCCCAACCTTGTCTAAAATGAGCTCAACTGTTTCATCTGACAACTTCATGTCAGACTCGGAAAGAAGAGCAATTAACATCTGTTTTACCTGTAAAATAGATTTTGTTTGATTATTGTCTCATATTTAGAATCAGAAAAAGCAAGCAGAGGAGTTAATGTTATAAGCATTTCGGGTAATGACTATTTTTCCCGCCCGTATCAAACAAATAGTTAAACATTATTTAAAAAAAAATTGAATGCTACACTAAACAGATTAGACCAGTTGATATCCATCAGCTCTCAAGGTTCGATACAAATTCTGACGCAAAATCTTCCAAGACCCCTAATGAAGATATATTTTAATATTCTTTGAGTGAATTTTGAATAATCAAGTTCTTTGATAGGCCAATTCTTGATGTTTATAAGCTAACGAGCCCACATATGCAAACCGGAAGCGTTAGGTTCAGATTAGCAGGATTTTTATAACGATTAGCATTTTGATTGAGAAATGAGAATTTTAGGGAACCCTCAAGCTGCTCGTGAATTCAAGATGAACTTCTATTGCTGTACATAGATTCACCATGCCAAGCTAATCTAAAATTGACTTACATGTAATTTTCTTTTACCCTTATTATCTGCAAAGATCAATTCCATAGCACAATCATGAATTCCAGCCGGATAACATAGAGGGCGCTGATAGAAAGGTTTCCAATTTACCTCTTTCCTCTCAATGAAGCCATTACCATCCAAATCATAAAGCTTGAAGGAAACTACAAAATCAAAAACCATTTTGATTAGTATGCAAGATGCATACAAAGAACAGAGAAATGGTAACAAATACTAGAAACTTACAATCAACTTTGTCATCATGCGGTGCATTTGGGTGAAATACATTAAGCGATAGAACAAAGTCAACAAAATCAATAACGCCCTTTTGCTTCACATCAAACAGCTCAAATATCTGCAAGATGGTGGCATAATATATTTTCAAAAATTCAGAGGGGGCACAATTCTAGTCAAATGGATGCTTTTATAAATGTAAGTTGAGATCATGGTATTACTGAATTATTCAATTTTTGCATGCAAAGAGAATAATGGTTCAAATTGGTCCATAATAGAAGCAAAATAGACTTTCTTAACTAATTAGATGTAGTGTTGTCTTCCGTGGAATCACAAGTTTAAGCATTTTTTCCACCTAAGCCACACTAATTTTCTGTCTTGCTGTTTCAAATAATTTACATGACTTCTTTCTTTGTAATATTTGTTCATACTATATTAACCTGATATGCATGGGATTAAATATGATCTTTTTTCTCAATCAATAAATCTATTGAGCCTTTAATTTAACATGTAACAAAATAAATTAAGATGAAACCAAGGATGCAAGTGAAAGCAACGAGAGGGTATATGAGAATAAGCAATGAAAAATGTGATTCATTACTTCACATAATAGTCCTAATATTATAGTGTACATAATTTATTACATGAATATTATATATAATTCTTTTATTTATAAGATTAGAAATTATAGAATAATCATAATCCTAGGAATGTAAACAAGTCGAGCTGAACTGGAGTCACCCATAGCCTGAGCTAGTTTAGTTAATCTAGTTCGAGCTTAATTCTACAAGTTTGAGCTAACTCATTATTAGTTAAGAAAAAAATAATTATAGAAGCATTTACTGTAACAAAATAATAAAGAAAAATGAGAAGTCACTTGTTATATGAAGGTGAAATAATTTTTAAATATTTTTAATAACTTAATCTTTAATATCTTAAATTATAATATATTCTAAATGAATTTATGTTAATGTTTTATTAAACAAGTTAGCTTATAAGCTAATTAATTGAGTTGGGGTAGACTCAAACTTAACTCATTAGCATATCAAGTTCTGCTCATGAGCTATTTTTCGAGTTGAGCTTGAGCTGACTGAACTCAATTACATCCCATCTCAATTCTTCCCTTTTTATATTTAAATATTATTTAATATGAATAAAATATTAATATATTATATTTTAAATGTAAAATCCTAAATAATTATATTTTAAAATAAAATAATCAAAATTAAAATTAAAATTGAACACAAAAAATAAACAACATTGGATGCAGAAAATTTTGATACTACTGAAATAGAAGCTAAGACTTTCACAATGACGGTGAAATCAAAAAAAAAAATGAAGGTGAAATCAAAACCAACTTTTAAAACCATGTTTGAGATTGAAATACCAAAAACCTATTAAAGCAAAACAAATCATATAATTATAGGAAGTAGAAATAAAAATTCAGGCCTTGAAAGTTTAGATCTGAGATAGGTAAGGCCACAAAATGTGACATGGTTGGAGGATGCTTTATAGAGTCAGACATATAAACCAAAAAAAGCAAATTATATAGATGAAATTTCGTTTAAATGCACGGATTCGGAAGAACTTTATTGAAAGAAATTTTCAAATCACAATGTCAAATAGAAAAATCAAGTCATCAAGAGTCCACAAATAATGGATAGTTGACCAAACGTCAAATGATCAAGATTGGGAGGCTTAAAATTTTGGACGACGACAACAATAAGAAGTTTTTATCCCATTGTATCAACAAAATTTTGGACGACAACAACAACAACACAGGGTAGGTTACATGAATTTTTTTTCTCCATTGTATCCTATTAAGAGTCAAATTCTCATTTAAATCTAATAAAAAAGTTCATTTCTAATATTTTCTAACCATGCCTTTTTAGGTCTACCTCTATCTTTCTTAACATAAGCCAAATCTAATACATCTACTCTTCTAACCGAATCATCGGAAGGGCAACATTTTATGTAACCAAACCATCTAAGGTGCCTCTCTCTAATCTTATCTGTCATTGGAGCAACTCCAACTTTTTCACATATATGCTTGCTTCGCATCTGTCTATAAGAGTGAAGCCACTCATCCATCTGAGCATCCTCATCTCTGCAATACTTAACTTAATTTTATGCTACTCTTTTAATGGCCAAGATTTAGCGCTATAAAAAATTGCAGGTCTCTGATGCATTGGCGGCCCTTGGGAGGGTTGAACCTGAACAAATTTCGGCTCCTGTTGTGGGACCTAGTAAAATATTAATTCATTATGTGAAGAGAATATAAGGAAGGGATCAATTAGGAAAGATTTCTAATTAGAATTCAAATTGGAGAGGGAAATATATTAAAAAAGGGGGCTGATTTGGGGAGATTAATTAGGAAATGTTTCCTAATTAAACATGAGAGATTTGGGGGCTAATTTAGAGGGGGTTAATTATGAGATGTTTCCTAATTAAAAAGGACAAATTTGGGGGCTGATTTGAGTGTTGTTTTGGTATTTGTTGTTTATTGTTTGCTATAAGTAGTAGGGTTTATGTTATGTTTTGTATGGAGAATTTTGTGAGTGTTTGCTATCTACTACTTTTGTGAGGGATCATAACGGCGTCTAGGGTTTGGGAGAGACGACCCTCCTCCGGAAAGATGACCATTGTATCTTGTTTTTGCATATTTCCTTGTTTAACAATAAAAACTTATTGTTTGTTGAATTTGTATTGATTCGTTGGCGGTTCTTTGATACCAAGACATATCAAATTGGTATCAGAGCACTTTCCTGGACTAAAATATCAGTCTACTCCACTAAATCAGCCCACTTCCAAAGAGCCCACATCCCTCTACATGATGACTACTTACACTTCCAACAACCTGCAACTCACACAACAACTGCCATTTCTCCTCCCCATCTGCACCCAAACAACCAAACTAAACCAGCCCCCTTTGTCGTGAAACCAAGCCCAACAACTCTGCTCCAACTACAAGATTCCTCTTTAACCCAACACTTCTCCCTCTCATACCTGAAGTACAACACCCAAATCAGCCTTCCCCACTCAACATCCGTACCTGTGCAACACTCTTCATTGCAGCCAACTCCAATACACAGAAACCACCACCAGCCAACCTAAACCAGCCCCTCATCTTTCCACCTGCAACAACCAAGCTTACTCCACTGTGTAAATCACACCTACAGCTCCATTCAAAGTCCAATTACCTGCAACAACTACAGCCCATTCCACCTCAACCTTCACCCACTATAGCACCCAAAACCACCTCCAATCTACCACCAAACAACATTCTCACCCAACCAAAGTCAACCCTTTCTTCTTTTTTTTTTTAATTATTGTGTAATTAGTTACAAAAAAACACAAAATAAAAAAACATAAAAAAGTAGAAAAGAGATATTTATGTGTTTTAGCCCCTCGTTGCTCTCATGCCCTCGACACCATCATGGTCGCCTTCCTCGCAAAATTTATAAATTCCCTAAACTAAAAAAGCCCCCAAATCCCATTTTCGGCGCTTGCGGCGCAACGAGCAAACCACCTATGCGAGTTTTTCTTAGCGCGGTGGAACAGAGCTTGGTGTGACGCTTATGGTGAGGCGGGTGAGCCTTGCGCATGTTATTCTTAGCATTGCAGAGTAAAATTTAAGCGCCCGCATACGTGATTCTATGCCTGCAGGAAAAAAACTACGCATTTTCATACAGTTACACCTAAAGACCCATGCACGCCTTTCTTGGCGTGGTGGGATTGAAGATCACGACCACGGTGTTGCCTGACACTAGCCATGCCATATTTCTTGACGTGGTAGGCAGGCCTAAACTCCAAAAAATTCTCCTAAATAGGGGAGACGTCGGGAAGCTACCAAAATTTGGACTGACAGGGAACATAACTAAAATAACAAGGAACTAAATTTGAATAAAGCAGGGGACTGAACTTGAATAAAACTATAGGGAACTAGACCTAAATTAATTAAATACCATTTGCAAAATCAAATAAGTCTAAGTGATGTTTGTAATGAACATATAATATAAATGACGGTTCACCTACAGCCTACTTATGAATAAAATATAATAATAGATTATTTGTAATAAGTGTGACAATCCACTTATTGAAGGAGGCATGATACATACGATGAATATATCAACCCATCCATGTGCTTGTCTTATATACAAAAGGGTTATCCACTAATTAAAAGCAAGGAGACTTGTGATTAATGATGTAGCTTGCTTATAAGCATGAATGAGAACTCTAAATGTGTATAACAACTTGTTTACATAAAATATTAGAAAACTTGCATTCAATGCAGCTCTCCTGTAGACAACGATAGATGAACAGCTGATGGGGGTTGTTGTGGAGTGCACTATTGAATTGTTAAAATATTTAAGGTTTTATCTCCCCTAAACAATGCTTAAATTTTCTTTGATATATAAATAATAATAAACCTCACTTAATATACGCAAATATATGTCTCGAATCAAGTAATAAAGTGATAGAGTAGAGTGTCGAACACACAATGAAGTATGCTTTTTAGCAATCAACTGCTACATTTTACTCTAATTGCAAAATTATCCTACTAAAATAAAAATGTTAGTTGTGAAGACTCAATCAATGAGTAAAATAAGTAAAAATAAATGATACAATATTTAAATAAAGTGTTTTGGATTGATGAATGTAAATTGCATATCTTTCGTAATGAAATTTTTATGTGTAATGTGATTCAAAGCATATGCATCCCTAGATCTCTACCAAACTTGTAGGGATGAAAAGGATATCTGCTTAAATAAAGTGTTTTGGATTGATGAATATATATGACATATTTTTTTTAATGAAATAGTTGTTTGTAATGTGATTCGGAACATGTACATCCCTAAATCTCTATCGAGCTTGTAAGGGTGAAAAGAATATTTGCTGACCTCCCTATCATTTCCTTAAGAACCTAGCATATTTTACATCATATGTCTAAATATACAAATATATTATTTCAATATTCCTAATTGTTTTTTCATTCCGCCGTACATGCTCTACATCACGAACTTTTATTTGGTCCGGTCACAGGACGTAGCTCTACGTTCGGCCGCCAATAGAATAGCGCCACGCGTTCTCACTATTTACCGCGCGGCCCGACAACCCGACCCGGAACGGACGCATGATTGCTCGGTATTTCTCGATTTTGCTAGGTATTGAACTATCAAGGAGAGTGATATTACCACCTAGGATCAATGTATCCCCACTACACTCCTTCCTTATTGTACAAAGTTGCTCAAATAAATACTAAGTAAACATTCTAATGATTGTAACTAGCACTTATCTATTCTCCCTTAAAATTGACTCAAAGAGAGATCTAAAAAAGTACTCTGAAAAATACTAAAATTAGACAAGTGACTGAATTCCCTTACAAATATAGCATCACTACTATTTATAGGAAAAGACAAAAATACCAGGTGGCGCTAGGGCACTTGAA
Organism: Dendrobium catenatum; assembly: GCF_001605985.2. NCBI lineage: Eukaryota > Viridiplantae > Streptophyta > Magnoliopsida > Asparagales > Orchidaceae > Dendrobium > Dendrobium catenatum. The sequence continues at coordinate 3,410,435 of NW_021318852.1, forward strand.
AGAGTTACGCCACAGAGCCCATAAAATGAATTAACATTTCGGTGGTGAAACTTCTGCACTGCCCCAACGCTTGATAATGTGGACTAGTTACTTAGTGAACAATCGCGTTGCTTCGCTGGCAGATCATGTCCTTTGGAAGTTAAAACTGCTACATCGCGACACTTTTGATTTTCGAATGCTGCGACGCCAGAGTGGAAAATTTGGCGCCAAGGCGTGATACTTGAAGACAGTGAACATGGCGCTGCTAAGATGATCATTTTGACACCGCAACACTTGAAGACAGTGAACAGGGCGCTACCATGTCGAAGTGTGGCGCTACGGCAGTGTCCTTGATGGCGCTGCAGTGTTGATTCGTCCGACGATACGACGCTGGATGATACTTAGAATTTTGTGTCATTTTTATATTTTTCTGCGCAACACAACTAAAATAAATTATTTCACTGAAAAATATAACACATAAAATAATATATTATTTACACTTATCAACAGCCACCTACAAGTAATGGCAGTGGGAATGCAATAATTGCAAAGACACCCTCACGGTCAACGTCAATCAAGCATCTAGCAAATGCACGAGCCCCCTATAAGCAAAATAGTTTGATATGCATCGTACGATGAATGCAAACATACACAATGCAACATACGATGAATGCAAACATCCACTGACGGTTCACTTATGGGCAAGAATCAAGAACCCATCATGCACATAATACCCCACCTAGAAGTAAAGGAAGGAGGTTTATAATGCAAATATCATAGCTTGTCAAAGGGAAATGACAATAAGCTTCGATGAAAGTATTAATGTAACCATACAACAACAAACAGGAACCACCTGACGGGCCACAAAGGACTTTGAACATATGTTCGATAGTTTCCTATGAACACAAAGTCAATGTGTAGTGAACATGATAACTAGCCAACCAACATACATGAAGAGCTCAGCGATGAATGCAGCTCATTCGACAGTC
>NW_021318852.1:3411502-3415256 GCF_001605985.2 Dendrobium catenatum
TTGGCCTCCAGCCATTTGTCAACTCTATCCACTCTTTTTCTGTTTCTTAGTGCCTTTTTCCTATCCTTTGATGAAGGGGATCTTGAAGAGGTGTAGAGCGATGGGTCCTTCCTACCTCGCTCTAGGTCATCGAACAGTTTGATTGTCTGACGGTGGTAGTCGGCTAAGTTTGCTTGAGTCCCCTTGAGATGTTGACTAATGGCGGCCACTTGACCTACCATCCAGTCTAGAGTCCTTCCAAGTCGATCCGAGTCCATGCTCTGATACCAAATTGATGTAGAATGAAAACGCCGGCTTTGCTACGGAGAGGATCTACTCTCCAAAATCTGAAATTGTTGCTTGCAAAAACTGAAATAAATCTGGATTTATCTCAGCTCACAAAATCTGAAAAATTGGATGTGAGAATTCTGTGTTGGAAATGAACAAACTGTCCAATAGTGAGAATAAAACTAATGGCAGCAATTGAACAAATATTCCAGGATTTGGATGTGAGAGGAAAATTCTGGAATTAATTCCAACGAAAAAACTGTGAGCTGGGAAAGAATTAAATGAGTTCCTAATCCTGAAATCAGCTTTTATGAAAGAATTAAGGCCATGAGCGGACAACAAATTGTTAACTTTCAATTAAGAGTGAAGGGATTAAATCAATCCTCATTCAAAATTTGAATTAACCTGAATTTAGGGAGTGATTATGGGTCTTTAATGACAATAATTAATGAGAAAGATGGAGGGGTTTGGAGAGAGAGGGGGGAGACGGGTGGGAGAGAGGGACTGGCAGGATGAGGCTTGGGAGAGGGTTTGAATTCCCTAATTAATCTCCTAAGATTTAGGAGTCAATTAGTTGGAAACAGTAGGAGGAAATTTCGGTTATGAAAAGGGGGAATTTCAGATTGTTTCCAAAAGGGTGGGGTATGATTTGGAAATAATTTCCCTGGAATTGTTTACTGGGGGCCGGCGGCTATTAAGGCCAAGGAGCAGTTACGTGATGAATTAAGGAAATTGGATTTGGAAATTGGAATTAGGAAAGCATGGCATTAAATCCAAATTGACTTTGAATTTCAAAGAGTTTTAATTTAAGAACTTTCCTAAAATAGAATTGGTAATTTAGGCAAGTTTTAAAATTCAAATTGTTTGAATTTGAATTTCAAAATATGTCCAAACTTGGCCCAATCCAATTTAGGTAGGGAAAACAATGAAGGAGGGGAGCTAGGGGACGGAGGCTCGGCGGCAATGAATTTGGTCCGATGGCAAGGGGTACGGGGTTGGAGTCTGGCCGAGGCTATGGGGGATTTCGGGTAGAGATGAATCCGGTGACCAAATGAAGATGGGGATGAGGACGACGATGGAACAAAACAAATAAAGAAGAGATAAAAACGAAAGCTAGAAAAATTAAGAACCGCGAGCCTTGGACTCTTCCGAAGACTGACGGGTGATTCGTCATGCATACCAGGTTCAATCTGAGAAAAATTTTTTTTTTCTGTCACCGCCTCTCCCCTCCCTCTCATATTTCCTATTCTATCCTCCGCTGTGCTGGCCAAATTAACACAAGCTCGGTACGTTGATTTTCTACACCCAATCCTTCTCAAAATTCATCCCACATGGAACTTTCTACCTACTAAAGACTGCAGCCAAGGATTCCCCATCCCTCTCTCCTAATTACACTAGACACGCTCTCTAGTCCATAACCTGTGAAGGGAAGTTTCCTCTCAGCTTTTCTCTTCTCCAATAAGGCTTGACTTCTCCCCAAATTTTCTCTACATCTCTCAAGAGAAAATCTGAGAATTCCTCTCAGGTTTTTTGTGAAATCAGGGCTTCCTGTCAGATATTCGGAGAGGAGATCCTCTCCTTAGCATAGCCTCTCCCGTTCTACATCAGTTTGGTATCAGAGCATCGACTTGGGAGGACTCTAGACTGGATAGTAGGTCAAGTGGGCGCCATTAGTCAATATCTCAAGGAGACTCAAGCGGACTTAGCCGACCTCCACCGTCAAACAATCAAACGATTCGATCACCTAGAGCGAGGTAGGACTAACCCACCGTTCTATGCAAAAACCCCTTCATTAAAAGAGAGAAAGAAGGCACTAAGAGACAGAGAGAGAGTAGAGAGAGTGGACAAATGAATGGAGACCAATGAAGCCTTCCATTTCCCACTCATTATGCAAATCAAAGAGAAACCTAAGGTGATCAAGGAAGAACATGAAGAAGAAGATGAATTGGTTGACAAGGAGAAATGCGCAGAGAAAGACTTGGTTGAGTCAATTGCAACTCCTACAGAAGCAAAGGTTTCTCCTGACCCAGTGAACACTCCTATAACAGAGAAGGTTGAGGAAGCTTTGGAAGTGATAGCCATAGAACTCCATATTGCTCCTATCGCCAGTGAAGCCATCGATGAGGGTGAACAAGTTCCTGCAGGCGAAAGAAGTGCGACAGTTTGGAAGGTGATCCCTTGACTATGTTTAAGGAAATTGGCGAGCTTAAGTGCCCATTGGGTGGAGGATGAAACTGTCTCCAAAGAACCGTCCAAAGTTGTACATGGACAGTTGTTATGCTAACTCGACGGGGTCGAGTATTCTCCCACCTGGAGATGATGCGGACATCGGTACGAAGATTTGACGCATCTATCACAGGAGGCGTCGCAAATCGACGGCTATCATTTAAACCTTTAATTATGATTTATTTTTCTGAATTTTAGTTCTAAATTAATGTATTTCCTGTTTTACCCCTAGGATAGTTTATTTGAGTGTTATGGCCCAAGGGGCAATTTTGTAATTTCGATTTTTCACATATTGGGGCATATAAATAAGGGCCTTAAGCTATTGTAAGGGATGGTTAATTGGATATGAAAATTTTGTGTTTTCCATACTTGTGTTCTTCTTGAGAGAGGATGAGAGTAAGATTTCTATGAGAAAAATCGAGAGTTTCACCAGCCGCATGATGGGTCCGGGCTCGTGACGTGAGGTCCCTTGGAGAAGGGCAAACGAATCACCCACCAACCTTGGAGACGGCCGGGTTTGTGGTTTTTTCTTTGTATTTTCGTCTTCATCCACCACCCTCCTCTTTGCATCTTTTGTTTTATCTTATATCATGTTTTGTTTTGTCATATTTTCTTCCTCCCTCAACTTCACGGCCAAACATCCCTTTGGATGTCGCCGGCCCAATCTCTAGCCGCCGGCCACCATCCACCACCTCATCCCAATTGAAATCCTTGTCTAATTTGGGTGTTCATATTTTGGGTTGATTTCAAATTCAAAATCATGTATTTTGAAATTCAAAATCTTTCCTAATTTATGAAAGCTATATTTAGAAAGTTTCCATTTTCAATCCGATTTGAATTTCAAATTCAAAAGGGGTTTAATTGGTTCTTTTCTTAATTCCCTAACATTAAGCAAATTCCATTAAGCCCTTCCATTAAGCCCTTCTTAATTTAAATTCATTTGAATTCTAAATTCATTTGAATTTTAAATTCAAATTTAGGAGCCTTAAATCACCTCATTAAATGCCCCCTTATTCATGCAAGCCACCGGCCCCATACAGGGAATTTAGGAAATTAATTTCCTAAATTCTCCCTAACCTTCCTTTGGAAATAATTGAACTTTCTGAAACTCTTACCGGGCTGAAATTTCTCATTCATACTTTGGCTCTAACTTAATTTCCACATCTCTGCATAAGGAATTAGGAATTTAATTCCTAAAATCACTCTCAGCTCACCGCCTCCCTTATTAATTCCCCTTTGGACCGGCCCCCTTCTCCCTTGA
>NW_021318852.1:3415356-3423301 GCF_001605985.2 Dendrobium catenatum
ATGTTTTTTATTTGTGTGGAATACCTATTAGGAATTCTTTATGGTGGATCAGTGGCAATTTCTTGGATATTATGACGGTTATGGTTATGACGGTGTTCAAAGTTATCGTTTGTTTCAGTAGCTGATTTGGGATGACTAAATCTAGGAAGGGATCAACAATTTTGATTTCGTTTGAAGTTGATTGAAAATGAAACTGATCTTCTTGAAAGATGACATCATGAGAGGTAAATATCTGTTGTGTTTCTAGGTCTTATAATTTATATGATTTTATGCCAGGAGGATATCCGATTAAAACACAAATCTGAGCTCTTGCTTGAAATTTGATTTTATGGGTCGAAAGTGATGAGGCAAAGGCTAACCATTTGAAGACTTTGAAAATAGAGAAATCTACCTTGTTATTATAAAGAAGTTCATATGGAGTTTTGTAATTAAGAATGGGAGATGGTGTTCGGTTGATTAGAAAGGTGGCAGTGAGAACTCAAAAATATTGGGTTCAAAATATAATGCACGAGCCACATTTAATATATGGTTATGCTTTTGTTAAACTACATATTTTTGTTGAGGTCTAGCAACACAAGATAATTGGTGTAGAACATCTTTTTCATTAAAGAATTGTAATATGTCTAGTTATTTAGCATTGTCAAAAAAAAAGTTATTTAGCATTGTCAGATCTAAAATTTTTTTTTTTTTATTTTTAAAATTTGGTTGCTATCATGTTAAAGAATTTTGGAATTATTAAGGTGGCATCAAACTTGTGCTTGAGCATGTAAATCCATGTTAATCTGGTACAATCATCAACTAAGGTTAAAAATAAGCGATGTCTTATGTGTGATGTGACATGATATGGATCCCAAATATCACAATGAATTAATTCAAGAGCAGTTTTAGAGAAATGATTATGAGAATTAAAAGGCAGAAGATGTTTAGCAAGAGAATAAATGTAGCAAATTTTATTTCTTTCAAATTTATATACATTGTATTTTGGTCCTTAAGGCGATCCAATTTTCCATAGGATGGATGCCCAAGTCCATAATGCCAAGTTTGAAGAGAAACATTATTTAAATGTAATGCGGATTTTGAGTTTCCAGTGTTGAGGATGTAAAGATCCTCTATCAGTTTTCCTTTTCCAATCATCTTCTTGTTGTTGTAGTCTTGAATGACAAAATAATCATGAAAAAAAGTGATTGTAAGTTTCTTTTGTTCCTTGTGAGGCACCGAGGGATAATAAATTAATATTTGAAATCTGGGATAAAAATATATGTCATGCAAAATTAAATTTGAATCAAAACTTGATGTTGCCACAAATGTGTAATAGGTAATGGTCATGTGGTTGGTAGTGTAATAATGGAATGTGTTACATGTTTTAAATTTGTGAATAGTTTAGCATTTGAACATGTGTTTAGATGCCCTGAGTCAACAACCTAATGTTGATTATAATAAGTTTTTGAAAATTAAAATATGGCTGAAGAAAAAACACCATACCGATGGTTTTCTGTGTTGTCTCAACTACCTGTTGTGGTGATGCTCAAGTTGTTGGAGATCATTGTTATTAAATGTTGATATTGGTCATTGTTTGTGTTGGAAGACTTTATATCATATGGTACCTTGAACCTCCGTTGTTGAAATTTGATTAATAGTTTGTATAGCGTCCTTGGATGTATCGAACCTTTGATAACCAGGTGGATATCTATGTATCTTGTGACATCTTTCTCTTGTGTGATCGTGGATATTGCAAAATGTGCAAAAGAGTTGTTCCTTCTTGAACCCTTTACTGTATGAGGGATCGAATTTTATAACTCCAGGTTTCTTGTTAGCATAATTGTGGTTGTTGGTTTTGGTGCTATTTGAGGTTTTTATAGCAAATTGCTTTGACCTTTTTTTCCATTTTCGAGGTATGAGAAAGATTTATTTGATATCATGGGGAAAACTTTATTAATTGGTGGGCAAGCATCCATTTAAAGGATTTGCTCTCTTATTTGTGTGAAGGTTTTATCGAGTCCCATGAGGAATGACATGGTGTACTCATTTTGATAATAAGAAATAAGTTTGCTTGCGCCCCCACCCCCCAAGAACACTCATCATAGGTGCATATGGGTCTAAAGTTATGCAATTCTTCCCAAATCGTTTTTAATTTTGTGACATAAATGCTAACGAAATTCTATTCTTGTTTTAGGTTGATCAATTCATGTCTTAATTGAAAATTTTTGGGAACATTGGTTTACTGGAATTGATATTTGCCTATGTATGCTGATATTTTGGATGAATGGTATCATGCACCGTTTATAAATCTGGAGCTGTTTTTAGCAAATCATATTTTCGCCAAGTTGGTCTGGCAACTGAAGCTCATTATTTGGAGGTGTAAATAATATAATTTTGATTAATTGTTCTTAACATAGACATAATCGATCTCATGTGGTCCAATTTTACAAAATAAATTAATCTAAGATTTCTGTACTGACATTATCATCTGCCCTCCGACTATTTTGTGCTCGTTGATCCAACATGTTCCACAGAATATTGCAGACGATCAGAAAAGTTATGAATGATTTTTGAATTCCTTTTGCTTACTTTATTTATTACTAAATGCAGGAAGAATTTCAGCTTGCGTTGTTTAAGAACAGGAAAAAAGAAAATCTCTTTGCAAACCGGGTATGCCATATTTTTTTATTGCCTTTAACTTTTCCTGTCTGAAAATTTTCAATGTCTTTTATTTTTTCTTGCTTAAATATTTATGTTCTTGCCTTCTTGGTAATTTTTTGGCTATCTATATAAGGGAATCTTAGCAAACCCTCTTTTTTAGCTTAGGTATCACTTTTGTTGCATGCTAAAAACATTCTTACGGGACTTTAGACAGGATTGACGTTACAGTTGTCTTAGCTAAATGTTAAGATGCTATTTGGGCCGTCTTTTGTGAGTAGAAACATCTTATAAATATAAAAATGTTTCTTCCTTGAGACATCTTATATTAAAAATATTTATGTTAAATTGCTGCTATTTGGGCAGCTTTTTGTGACATTTTGTTTTGATGTCACCATTTAGGTGGTGGTGTTTGTTTTGTAGAATAAAATACTGTCTGAATTATTTATTAGTACGTTATGGCTTTCATTAGCTGAGATCTATTTGTCTTTTTTTTTTCTGATCCAAAATTTTTGTTAGAATGATGAAATTAATTAGGCTTCATTTTGTTGCTTGTAGACGAAAAAATGTTTTAGAAATTATGATTTTATTTTCACTTATTTTGCACATGGAAATAAAATCCTCTTGAGCAATTTTAATGGTGTCTGTAGAGTTTACATTCTATATTAACTTTTAATGTATCCAACCAAAGTGCAAGATCTAAAGATTTTCGTATTTTTTCAAAGCTGTATTATAAGTTTTAAGAACGACTCATTTAGTTGCTTGAAGCTATAAAGAAAATAAGTTTTGAATACTTATAAATATTCTAAATTCGATCATTTCGTTGAATTTAGTCACAAACTATTATTTAATTTTAACTCAGCAAATACCTTTCATTTGGTTGAATGTAACGACTCATTTAGTTGCTTGAAACTATAAAGAAAATAAGTTTTGAATAATTGTAAATTTTCTAAATTCGATCATTTGGTTGAATTTAGTCACAAACTATTATGAATTTCAACTCAGCAAATACCTTTCATTTGGTTGAATGTAACGACTCATTTAGTTGCTTGAAGCTACAAAGAAAATAAGTTTTGAATAATTATAAATTTTCTAAATTCGATCATTTGGTTGAATTTAGTCACAAACTATTATGTAATTTCAACTCAGCAAATACCTTTAATAGCCTAGCCTCCCCACAGCAATTCTATAGTTATAAAATACCTTAACTCTGAAATATTTTTATGCTCTCATGGAAGAAATATCAAGTTTTTTTAATACTTCTAAATTCGACCAGCCGCCTGACTTTCTCAGTTGCGCACCCCTTACCTCTCTCTATTTATTTTAATATTTCGAAAAAAGAAACTTCAGTCAACGACGAAGAGTTTTAGATGCTTATACACACAGAAGTTACACAATTTAGTGTAAAAATAGCAAAGAGCCAGATTTGGTTCTAGATAAGACATTAGCCCAGAGATTTTTGCCCTCCGTCTCTGTTAGGACTTTATGATATGAGTTCAAGTTTTCTATAGTCCGTAAGCTTACCTCCACGACGCGAAAAAACCACCTCAGTATAGACAGGGATCCCAAGTACATAACCGGTTTACAATGACTATTTGGTGGTCTAGACCAACAATGCATAATATAGAGTACTACTGCCACGAGTCCTATACTGGAAAAGACCAATTTGAAACCATCGAACTACTTAGCGATATATCCTTGGATCGAGACATTCACTCTTGTGGAGCTGAAGTTCCTGTTCAAAACTTGTACACCTTGGCAAAACTGTTTGTGCGAAAAAAGCGTCTGAAAAATGAATAATTTTGACATCTCAAAAGACTAAATTTACGGCACTTTTTTAACCAATTCACCAAAACCATTAAAGTATCGCTATCATAAATACTAGCTTAAATTATCTGAATATCTATGTTATGGAATTTGAGTCAGTGACTTGATGTTGGGGTCTACTCCGTTGAGATCTTCTATCATCGACGACCATCATTGGGGAGACAATTTAATGGGAATATGAACTATTCAATAATTAGACCTTATCGACTCTGTTGATTTGACACAAACATAGGATCTGGTTGACTCCCTAATTAAATGGAATTATATGTGCAAATATCGAAACCCAGTATCACATACACTATCTAACCTATAAAATTCAAATACTTTAGTCAGCGCCGCGATCATGCTGTATTTGTTGTGATGGTGATCAGGCTGGTCGCGACTCTGCTTTATGAAACCAACAATTATCGCCAACAGTGCTCAAGATGAAACCTCTAAGTTCATGAATCTTCAAGTCCACTCTCCTCATCTTGACTGCCGCAACAGCATTTTCAGACGCCAGCGTTTGCGTAATATGTCGTCACGTCACCCGTCAATGCACCGATGTGGAGTTTTCATATTTGCAGAATGATTGGTATCTCATATTTGCAGAATGATTGGTTAGTCATATTTGCAAATGTTAGTGTATTAGTATGGTGTCCCATGATATACTCGTATTTGTAGGTGCTCAATACTTGGCATGAATAACGTTGGCGAATTTCACTAGTCGCTCATAGATATTTCCTAGACAGCATGGTTTAAAATTGTGCAATATGAGGCTTCGCCTTTGTGCAATTTCTACGTAAAACCGCCTCGATGCTTACGCCTCGAGTTTTTTTCATGAAGGCCTTTGCGCCTCAACTTGGTTGAGGCCCCGCCTGCCTCACTGGCATGAGCTTACGCCTCATGCTACTATATAGAAAACTTATATACAATTCTTGAAATAAATGCTGACATTCGACTCTATAGGCAGAGGAGGAAGGGGAGAGAGCAGTTCACGCATAATGATGATCAAATTGAAGAACCCTTGTGATGAGTGTGCTGATGACTTGAGTTCTATGTGAATATGTCCATTGCTATTATTTTTCGGAAATCAGAATTATATGTTAATGAAAAGAAACTGGGATTTTAGAAATATCATCGAAGTTTTGATTGAACTATATTTCATGTTTGTCTTATTAATTGAGATATTTTTGATTTCAATTCAGATATTATAATTTTTTTATGTTTTATATTATTCGCTCATTAGTATAATCAAATTTATATTTTATGTTTACAACATCTTTGATTTTGAGGCTACGCCTCAAAACGCCTTGAGGCTTATGCCTCGCCTCACGAATGAAAAAACCTCAATAACCCGAATACACAATTTTGAAACCTTGGCTAGATAGTGTAATGAACTTGCATGAAGAGAGAGCTTCACATGATATATTATAGACATGCATTTATGTGTTGTTCTTTTTCATATTGGTAATCCTTTGTGGTGGCTTAATGCATTTGTATGTGTATAATATAATTTGCCAGTCAATAGATGTAACTACTATGACACCTGCGCTTCCGCACCATGAATGATATGCTCGTAATAATGTATTTTGCATGTTATAATGTATGTTGTGCAGCATAATTTACACTGTTGATGTGATGCCGCTAACTATAGGCATTACATCTTGGGGCAATGCGAATGAACAATGCTTGAAGATGTATAATGCTGAATGACATGCTTGAATGATGTATTTTGCCTATTGCATACATGTTGGAGGGTATTTTAAAGTGTTTGAAACTAATTATGATGTAAAACCACATGCAAAAGGTGCTTGATAAGAAATTTAAGAATAATTGACAATAAAATCTCAATTAATAACTTATTGAAATAACAAGTAAATTCATTAAAGAATCTTAGTTTTTCACTTGCTTAGGCGAAGGAGCACATGTAGGTTAACCAAATCTGGTAGATAAACAAAAATTGTAGCAATACGAAGAGCTATTAACCGACAATCCACAATTTAATAATGAGAGTTTTCTCCTCGGGGATTGATCACTCAACTACACTAGGCTTTGGCAAGAGAAGATTTTGCACGCTAGAATCGAGATCACCACTAGGAAGACGATGCCGGAGGTCTTTGTCCACAGGAAAGTAGTCGGAGTTGATGGAGGGGCTGACCGTGGATGATCTAATCGTGGTCATGGAATTCTCTATGTTGACGTCACGAAAGACGATCTCCGAACGTCCACACGTCCTTGGGAATCAAAGACTAATCTCTGATCGATGTTCGGATCGGCCATACGTCTTTGAAATGGAGGTGGAAGGGCGTCGTCTTCTTCTTCTCTTGACTTCCAAATTCACAAGGGAGAAAGAAATGAAGGAGGCTGCCAAGGTAGAGAGAGAGGGGGCGAGTGACTTGGGTGAGGGAATTTAGGTTAGGTGGGGGAGAGAATGAGATTTACTCAAATCTGAAATTAACTTCAGAATTTGAGTAAATTAGGAGTGAATCAATTTGAAATCGATTTCAAATTTTAAATAGAGATAAGGGGGAGTAATGGGCATTAAATGGGGGCCATCAAGAGGGGGGCCGGCGGGTTCTAGAGAGAGGGGAGGGAGTTATTTCAAAACCTGAAATTAACGAAATAGGGGGAATATTAATTTGAAATTGATTTCAAATTAATGTGTAATCAATGCATTAATTGGTGGCTTGAATGGGGCTCCATTCATGGTGAGGCCGGCAGCTTCTAGAGAGGGGAACAGTATGGGAGCCATTGAAGAGTTTCTAAATCGGCACATAGGATTTAGGAAAGATTATAATGAAATCCATTTGAATTTGAATTCCATCATGATGCGGATTTAAATACTTTCCTAATTAGGAATTTCCAAAATTGGAAAGTTTTGAAATTCAAAATTTGAATTTCAAATTGACTCCAATTTTTTCCTCTCAAGCCCAACGAAATTTGGAAGGAAGATTGATGAGTGAGAGCTTCATCACAATCGGAAAGGGAGCTTGGTGGGGACGGCAGCAAGGGGAGGGGGTGGATGGTTTGATTGCTTGTAGTCGGGTTATGGTGATTTTGGTGGAGGAGGGAGGTGAATTGGGGAAGCTATTAAGTGAAAAGGATGGGAGTAAGTGGACGAAAATGTGGCCGGTGGCTTGGGATTGAGTTAGGGCCGGCGGGTTGGGAAAAGAAAGAAGAGCGGGATGAAGGGGATAAACCACGAGCCACAGACTCTTCCAATGACTGGTGGGTATTGCTTTTGCCCTCACCTTGGGCTTTCTCTCTCACTTCTCTCTAGCTCTCATGCAAGAAGAGTTAGAAGAAACAAAATAAAATTTTCATTCAATAATTCATCATCTTCATTACATAAGAAATGACCATATATATAGGCCTTAAAATGACAAAGGAAACAAAAGACTAAAATGCCCATTGGGCTACAATAGCGACCAAATACCCATAAGGGTAAAAACGGAAAAATTAAAAAATAAAATAAACTACTACATAAAATGACTTAAAA
>NW_021318852.1:3430725-3435585 GCF_001605985.2 Dendrobium catenatum
GACTCATTCCACGGGATTAAGGAATTGATTTTCCTTGAGCTTGTTTTTCCAGCAACCTGAAACTCAAGCCATTTTAACCAGAAACAGAAACTTTTTGTTGTTCTGAAGTAACCAAATCACTATGAACGTGTTCAGCAGCTGGAGTATGAATTAATTCAAGCTTGGCATAATTTGCTGAGATCTGCTCAAGCTCATCATGCAGATTCAAAGCTTCAAATAGCATTGATCCATCATTAGTAGTTGTTTCTATGATTCTCGACAGAACAGGCTGAGAAAATCTAAGAATTTCAAAGTTCAATTTTTTTCGTTCTACATCAGTTTGGTATCAGAGCCAGGCTATAAGTTATTTCTGCTTAAAACTTTTGGGTGAGCCTTGATTATGGTCATTCATCATGCATACCGGTTCTTTTGCATACGCATTTGCATCTCATCTCTAGGAGCTTAATAAAGAAATTAAAAGAAGAATTGAATAAAGTAATTCCAATTATAAGCTTATTTCGGATCACAAGAAAATATTTAAAGAATTCGAGGTTGGAAACCTTGTGATGGTACAGATCCCTCTGTGAAGAAGTCGCTTGCTAGAAGCATCAGACCTTGAAGATAATGTCAAAGATAAATAGTAATGCTTATATGCTGGACCCCCAAGGGTTTTAACTTCAATCCTACATTTAATATAGAAGGTCTAGTAACCTTTGAGGGACCCGAGTGAACCCTAATAATCCAATTTAAAATAAGTCTTGAGAGAACCCATCCAATGAGATCCCCCAGCCTACCTCTACTCCCCAATTTACCCCACTTACCCATAGCGGAGAAGATTGAAGCATTAATAGATGATGAGATCATTTCCAAAAAGGAAGAAGGTCACCGCATGTACATACCACCGCTCCCTCTTATGATGTTAGAATACAGCCTTCACTACACGCTCTCCGTACTCATCCAAAATCCAAACGGCCTTCTCTCCGTATCACGCGCTGGCAGCGACCTTGCAAAACACCGGTTAGAGGTCCCATCTAACCGTTTACATGTTGTCATTGGTGGCTAGACCACAATTAGATACTGCCACTCACTTACTGGAAAAAGACAATCTGAAAATGATCTTAGCTATATTCCTGACTAGACTTTCACTCTTTGTGAGCTGAGTTCTTTTCAAACCCCTGTACACCTCGGCAAACTGTTGTGGAGGGTTTGACTGAATATTTTGCTTCAAATATTTTGGTCATTTTATTCATTCAAACTTAATTACGTTCATAAATACGTTAAAGTTAATGAATATATTTTATGGAATTGAGTCCAGCTGAATGTTGGGGTATACTTCCGGTGAGTCTTCTATCATCACGACCATCATTGGAGAATTTATAATATGACATTTCACAAATTAGCCTTATCACTCTGTTTTGTTGCGAGAACAAAGGATCTGGTTGAGCTCCTAATTAATGGAATTATTGTCAAATATACGAAAACCCAGCGCCTATCAATACACTATCTGAACCTATAAAATCAAATACTTGAGTCAGCGCGCGATCGTGTATTTGTTGATATTCAGGCTGTGTCAGACTCAGCTTATTTGCCAACAGATGCCAAACAGCATTGATCAAGCTTCAATCTTAAGTTCCTTGTTTGACGCTGCGCAGCATTTTCAGACCTGCCACTATTGCGTACGTTCACCGCCCTTCATGATCGTGTGATATTCATATTTGCAGAATGATTGTTATTACTATTTGCAGAATGATTCGTTCTTTATTATTTGCAGAATGATTGTTAGTCATATTTGCAAAATGATTAGGTTATTTGTACTGGTGCTGCATGATATATGGTATATTGTAGGGTGCTTCAACTTGCATGAATAACGTTGAGAATTTGGCATAGTCGCCATAGTATATTCACTAAAAGCATGTTTAAATTGTGCAATATGAGCTCGCCTTTGTCCAATTCTAGTATAAAACCCCTCGATGCTTACGCCTCGAGTTTTTATGAGCTGCCCTCAACTTGTTGAGGCCCGCTCGCCATCACTGGGCATGAGCTTACGCCCATGCTATATTATATTAAAACTTAGCTAAAAATCTTGAAGCTTTGTCCGACATTGGACTCTATAGGAGAGGAGGAAGGGAGAGAGCAGTTCACATAATGATGATCAAATAACCCCTTAGTGAGATGTGTTGATGACTTATGAGTTGCTTATGTGATATGTCATTGTTATTTATTTTGATAATCAGAAATATGATTAATGAAAAGAATACTGGATTTTAGAAATTAGAACTTTGAGTTGAACCTGAATTCATTCTTATATTGAGATATTTTGATTCACTTTATATATTTAGTGTTTTTTTGATGTTTATATTTATCGCCTCATAGACTATATACCAAATTATTTCATTTATGTTTTACACAATCTTTTGATTTTGACGCTTACGCCTCGAAACGCCCTTGTGGCTTAGCCTCGCCTCACGAAATGAAAAACGCGCTCAATACCCAATAACTCAATTCTTACAATCATCCCTTAGACAGTTTAATGGGAAAACAAACTGCTAGAATGAATGAGTGCATTCGCCTGATAATCTCCCTATAGAATGTCATGATGTGTTGTCTTGCATATTTGTGTAATCCCTTTGTCGTGGCTTAATGCATTTCGTATATTGTATAATATAATTGAGTCACAATTAATGATGTACTTACTATGACACTATGCGCTTCGCACATTGATGATATCTTCGCATACATATTTTGCATGTTATAACTTGTATGTGTGTTGCAGCATATTTCACTTGTTGATGTGTGCGCTACTATAGCATTACATCTGCAATGCTGGAATGACATTGCTTGAATATGTATTTTGCCTAATTGCATAATGCTTGAGGGTTATTTTAAATGTTGAAACTAATTATGATGTAAAAACCACATGCAAAGCGTGCTCTTGATAAGAAATTTAAGAATTAATTGACAATCTAAAATCTCAATTTAATTAACTTATTGAAATAACAAGTAATTCATTAAAAAATTACTCTTAGGTTTTGCACTTGCTATAGGCGAAGGAGCACATGTAGGTTAACCAATCTGGTAGATAAACAAAAATTGTAGCAATACGAAGAAGCATTAACCGACAATCCACCATTTAATCGAATTTTTCCTCGGGATTGATCACTGCAACTACACTAGCTTTGGCAACGAAGAGTGATTTTGCACGCTAGAATCGAGATCACCACTAGGAAGCACGATGCCGGATGGTTCATTCCACAGCGAAAGTAGTCGGGTTGATGAGGCTGACCGTGGATGATCTAATCGTGGTTCATGGAGATTCTCTTGTTGACGTCACAAATAGACGATCTCGAACGTCCACACCCCTCCTTGGGAATCAAAACAAAATCTCTTGAACGATTGTGTCACGATCGCCATACGTCTTTGAAATGGGTGGAAGGCGGTTCTTTCTTCTCTTGACTTCAAATTCACAGGAGAAAGAAATTGAAGGAGGCTGCCAAGGTTAGATGCAGAGAGGGCAGTGACTTGGTAGGAATTTAGGTTAGTGGAGAAGTAGGAAGAGATATCTTCAAATCTGAATTAACTCAGAATTTGAGTTAAATTAGGAGTGAATCAAGTTGATAAATCGATTTTCAAATTTAAATAGAGATAAAGCGGGATATGGGCATTAAATGGGTGCCATCAAGAGCGGGGCCGGCGTGTTCTTAGAGAGAGGAGGGAGTTTATTCAAACCTGAAATTAACGTAATAGGGTAAATTAATTTGAAAGTTGATTTTCAAATTAATGTGTAATCAATCATTAATGGTGGCTGAATGGGCTCATTCATTTTGTGAGAGGCTCGGCAGCTTCTAGAGAGTGGACAGTACTGGGTGCCATTGAAGTAGTTGCTAAATCGCATACATGGATTTAGGAAAGATGATTATATAATGAATCCATTTGAATTTGAATTCCTCATGATCGCGCATTAAATACTTTCCTATATTAGAATTTCCACAAATTGAAGCTTTTGAAATTCAAAATTTGAATTTTCAAATTGACTCCAATTTTTTCCTCTCAAGCCCAACGGAATATTGGAAGGAAAGATTGGATGAGTGTAGAGCTTCATCACAATTCGGGAAAGGGAGCTCTGGTGGGACCGAAGCAAGGGGAGGGGCGTGTCAATGGTTGAAGTTCTTGTAGTCTCGGGTCGATGGTATTTCTTGTGAGGAGGGAGCGTGAATTGGGGAACTATGAAGTGAAAAGATGGGTAGTAAGTGGCACGAAAATGTGCGCCGGTGGTTGGGATTGAGTGTAGGGCCGGCCGGGTTGGGATAAAAGAAAGAAGAGCGGGATGATAGGGATAAACCACGAGCCAAGACTCTTCCAATGACTGGTGGTATTGCTTTTTCGCCCTCACCTTGGCTTTCCTCTCAACGTTCTCTCTAGCTCTAATGCAAGAAAGAGTTTAGAAGAAACAAATTAAAAATTTTTCATCAATAATCTCATCATCTTCTATTACATAGAAATGACCATATATATTTAGGCCTCAAAATGACAACAAGGAAACAAAAGACTAAAATGCCATTGGGCTACAATAGCGACCAACTACCCATTACAGGGTAAAAAACGGAAAAATTGAAAATAAAAATCAAACTACTACTAAACCATGACTAAAAAAAACTGGACCGTCGATCTTCGGTATATCCCATGATCTCCGATGGATACACGTGTCGAAATTGTCTGAAATGTCCCATCACATTCTCGCCAGTTGTGGAGAAACTCACCCCGTCGAGTAATCATCTGTAGAACTCGTGCGTACCACTCTAGTAAGCCGGGTCCACTCACGCAGCTCCTCCTGATCAATCCACATGTCCTCCGTCTCCATTTCTCTTTCTAAGACTATGTGCC
>NW_021318852.1:3435685-3441963 GCF_001605985.2 Dendrobium catenatum
AAAGTATAGATCGAAAAGATCACCTCCAAGATTTGAGGATTGTGTTTGAAAGAATTAGAAAATTCAATCTCAAAATGAATCCACTCAAATGTGCTTTCGGAGTTTATTCAGGAAAATTTCTTGGGTACGTTGTACGACACAGAGGAATTGAGGTTGATCCTAACAAAGTTAAGGCAATCATAGAAATGCCGCATCCGAAAAGTCTCTGTCAACTTCGTTCTTTACAAGGACAACTTGCATTTATACGACGATTCATCTCGAATTTATCAGGCAGATGTCAACCATTTGCAAAGCTTATGAAAAAAGACGTTCGTTTTAAATGGGATGATGAATGCCAAGAAGCTTTTGACAGTATCAAGAGATATCTTCTGAGCCCACCCATCCTTGTAGCACCAATTCCGGGGAAGTCTCTTATCCTATACACCGCAGCATTGGAAGAGTCACTTGGAGCATTGTTAGCTCAGCACAATGAGGAAGGCAAAGAAAATGCACTCTATTATATCAGTCGAAGATTGATTGGAGCAGAAATACGCTACTCTCCAATTGAGAAGCATTGTTTGGCATTGATTTTTGCTGTCCAAAAGCTCTGCCACTACATGTTGTCTTATAAAATTATACTGATATCAAAGATCGATCCGCTGAAATTCTTGATGACAAGACCAGCGTTGACAGGTCGCCTAGCCAGGTGGGCAGTGATACTTCTGCAATTTGATATCACGTACGTCCCCCAAAAGGCAGTGAAAGGGCAAGTATTAGCAGATTTTCTGGCTGCACATCCCGTATCCGTAGACTCGCCGTTCAATGATGATCTGCCCGATGAATAAATTCTAGTTGTTCTATAAGAAGAGAAATCACAAATGTGGGAAATGTATTTTGATGGTGCATCATCAATTAAACTTGCCCGACCCCCAAACCTTCCCAAAGCTCGAGCCGGCATCGGTCTCATTTTTATAGCGCCAAATGGAGGGATAATGAGATTCTCATTTGGTTTAACCGAACCCAAAACTAAAAACGAAGCAGAATATGAAGCTTTAATAGCGGGTCTTGAGATCGCTATTTCAATGGAAATTCAAAATCTCAAAGTTTTTGGTGATTCTCAACTCATTATAAATCAACTAATGGGTATTTATAAAATTGGCAGAATCGGATTGATTCACTATCATAGGCGAGTCCTCGAGCTCATGAAGCAAATTACAAATGTTACATTAATCCAAGTATCTCGAGCTCATAATAGTAAAGCAGATTCTTTAGCAAAACTTGCTAAAGAAATGGCGAGCATGAATGATGAGTTGGTTCTAATCAATGTCAACACTCGTCGAGTACTAGAACCAGCAATTCTGTGCTCCCCGCAGGAAGAGGGGTCATCAAATCCAAGTCAGGAGGATATAATTTCGATTATTCCTCAATCTCCCCAATAAATAATTCCTGAAAATCAACAAGATAAATCTCAGAGGTTTACAGGAAGAAAATTTGGTAGAGCCTCTGAATCTTGGCTTGAATGCCTTGAAGTTGAAAAGCATAGAGATAGCCTTTCATCAACTACTTCAGAGAAAATAAACTTCCCGCAGATAAATCATTAGCTACACAGATCAAGAAGAGAGCATTGCGATATGCGTTTGTCAACAATACGCTATATCGAAGGTCATTTGAACAAATGTGGCTACGATGCTTAGGAAAAGATGAAGCTGATAAAGTTATTTCTGAAGTTCATGAAGGACTATGCGGTGCACATCAATCAGGTCCTATAATGGCCATTAAAGTTAAAAGGATGGGTTATTACTGGCCATCAATGATAAATGACTGCACAAATCATGCAGATATATGTCATGAATGTCAAATTCATGGCAATATTATACATCAACCTCCAAATCCTTTACATCCCACAATAGCATCCTGGCCGTTCGAATGTTGGGGGACAGATGTAATAGGGCCCATTGATCCACCATCATCTACTGGACATCGCTTCATATTAGCAGCAACAGATTATTTTTCTAAATGGGCTGAAGTAGTTCCATTCAAAGAAGTCACTGCTCATCATGTGATTAACTTCTTTACTCATAACGTTGTCTATAGATTTGGTGTACCCCGTCGCATAATCTCAGACAATGGTTCAGCTTTCAAAAGTACCAAAATTTACAAATTTATTGAGCAACATAAAATTGATTGGCGATATTCATCAATCTATAATCCAAGGGCAAATGGATTGGCAGAAGCCTTCAACAAAACGCTTATAAAGAAGAAAATTCTTACTAAGAATAAAAGGGAATGACATACTAAGATGACAGAAGCATTATGGGCATATCGTACTACATACAAAACACCAACGAAAGCAACTCCTTATGCATTGGTGTTTGGAGCTGAAGCTGTGTTGCCACTCGAGGTTGAGTTACCGTCACTTCGGGTAACTGTTCAGTATGATCTCACAGAAGAACAAAATGCTCGCCTACGAATGGAAGAGCTTGATGCGTTGGATGAAGTTCGACTCCAGGCTCAACAAAATTTCGAGATTTATCGGGCAAGGATGGTGAAATCTTTCGACCGTATGGTACGATCTCGAGCATTTCAAGAAGGAGAATTGGTCCTGGTGCTGAGAAGATCAATTATCCCACACCGAAGAATTGGTGGTAAATTTGAACCAAATTGGGAAGGTCCTTTTGTCATCGAGAAGGTGTACGAAGGAGGAGCCTATCAACTCATCGATCTGGAAGGTCGAAGACCTATGCCCCCGATTAATGGAAGATATCTGAAGAAGTACTATTCTTAAGAAAAAATAAGTTGAAGATCATTCTCCTGCAATAAAGAAAATATTTCTAAGATGTCTTAGAAATTCTCCCACAAGACGGGGCATTTTTAAATTTAAAAATGCCAAAAATTTGATGACGGGTGAAATTTCCCTTCGAGGCAGGGGGCATTTTAAATATTTATTTGGGTTATCATCGAACTCCAAATAAATATTTAAAATTATTCATGAAGCTATCACAGCATAAATACGGGGCAGAAGGTTGTGCCTTCAAGTAGGCAAATATACAATCATCGCAAAAATTTTGCCAAAATCTCGAAGTTCAGATTGAGAAGAAATTTTGATCTGCAACTTCAATAAATCAAATTCGACAAGTATGAACTGTCATGGTACAAGTCCAGTGCTCAAACAGATATAATATCAGTCTCAACAAGCCTATATGTGGCCGAGCCACTGATAGCTTTACTTACTCAACAAGCCGTTATAAGTGGCCGTAGTAGGAAAGCGCCTGTTTTGTTAGCCCGATAACAAATACTATCAAGTTTGATATTTGTCCAATTTAGCAAATCAAAGCAGTTCAAATTCAAAAATGTTCTCAACTAACAAATGGATTGAGGCAAAATTCAAAAAAAAAAAAATCTCAATCAAGTCAAAGGCACCAAGCCACAATAAAAACTCCTATCAAATTTGGAAGCATTATCCTTCAATAAATCTATCAAGCAAAAAGCTAAGATCGAAGGAGCTTCACTTCTTCAACATGTTCGAAAAAGCACGAAGCTTAGGACCGAAGAAGTTATCCCGCAGTTCTTATAAAGCTATAGGCTGAACTAAGGGAATATTATCATCATCAAAGTCCGTCATGCAAAAAGCTTTGGATAGATGACTATTTGCCACCGACCAAATATAATTCTAAAGAATTTAGGTCATCAATATAGATTCTTCATCAAGCCCATGAAAGCACAAAGTTAGGGCAAAAGAAATATTAATTCTTGACAAATCAAAAGGATAAATCAGGGATATCTAAAAGACCCTCTATATGACATCTAAAATTTAGTTTTAGAGATATGTAGGGTCAACCAGTTTACAACAAACATGATCTGTTATAGAGCGCATATCATATTTGTTGGGGGGCATTTATTGACTGTTTGATGTACTGCTCCCAACCAATAAAAAAAAAAAAAGGACTTAGCCAACTTCGGCACTGGCACGACTCCACGTCAGTGCACGACTCAACCGCTCGTTTTCCACCACATACCAAATGACAGAATATCGTCCTCCGGTCCCACACTCACATACCGTTCGTTCAAAAAATACAATACCGAATGACTCACGATATAAAATCCTTCTCCATTCGTGAAACGTGTTAGGGAGACACGCACAAACGCTCACACGAAGCTCTGAGATCGGAAAAGAAGGAAGGTTAGTACGACTTAACCTCTTACTTCGTCAGAGATCGCGCCTCCATCGATCCATATGTTCAGACGACAAGCTCTCGCTGACCGCGACCTACCTGACTCTGCCACATAGCTCGGACTTCAGAGAGCATCGCCGAAAGACAAGTCTGCGTAGGTCCAGTAGACATCCGGAGACGAAGCCGCCGAACGCGTCGCCCGAACACGAAACCAACATGGCCAGAGCCCCCGCGCCTTGACACAAACACGTCAGACCAGCCAAGAGACGAGACCGTGACGTGCGCTGATCCTCTGCCCTCCAGACGCCTTTGCCAACTAGTATGTGATCGGCTTCATCCGTTCTCCCTCTCTGTAATATATTTCGATCATATATTACTATATGACTTATAATTAATATAATGTTATTCAAATGTTATATTATATTATATATTTAATAGAATTGTTATAATATAACAACTATATATATTATATTAATTAACAGATAATATTAAATTGATAATGTGACATATTTATATTATGAATAAATAATTATATATTATGATATATTATATTATATATAATATATTAAATTAAAAAAAAAGAGAATGATTTTTCTAAAACAGGTTTGAAGACCCACCGCCCGTCGTGTCTGTCCAATTAGGTCTCTGACCGGGAGTGATTTTCAATTACAGAAGACCCCGGGGCCGTCGCATCTTAGATCCGGCCGGGATGGTTGTCCAAAATGTGAAGACCGTCAGCGACCTAGTTATCGATCCTGTGGATGTTTAAATTCGAGCCCCTACGCGTCGACCGTAGTCGGTAGGAAGAATTCGGCAGATTGACGCCTCCGATTTCCCTCGGTGGGAGGAGACGCCGGGAGTGCGCCGAATTTTCATTCTGGACAATAGGACTTGGACTAAAGCTCTAAAATTTGATTTTGAATTTTAATAGTTTATCGATATTAAAATCAAATTAAAATTCAAATTCTATTATTCGTTCAAACATAGAATCAAATTTTAAGAGATCAAAATTTATGATCCACATGATATTGGACTCAAATTAAAAACACTCAAACTCGACAAGACTTTCATCAACTCATGATTATTAAGACTTGAGTATTTTAAGGGAGTGCACTTAGAATATTTGCGACGAATGCAATCATCTGCTCCATTGCCGAAAAACACTACACATGAAAAAAAATCATGTTGACGACTTACATTTCTAAATGAGAGGTGACCTGAAGTTCCATTAGAGGAGATGGATGCTAGAAACTTCTGCTCTATACTTAATTTATAGTGTCAACTTTAAATCATGTAATAAGATTTTTAACGTAGGTTAATAAGTTAATGTCCGCATCCATAAATAAAATTTTATTGATGGAAGATTTTTGATTATTCTAAGTCACTAAAGTATCGTGCTTATTGTGGCTATATCAGATATCAAGATGATTATGACAAATTCTACAAATGTGAGACTAACTTTATAAGGCAATGATCTTTACTGAACGCCTCTCGCACGATGATTCTCATAAATCAAGTACGACCTTATACTCTGTACTCACATATTCACATCTCCTATCTCAAGCAGAGAGAAATACCAAAGTCAACCGAACCAGAGGATCTTGTATCAAATAATTACAATCATTACATGGGAGATATAGAGATCTTATAACATAAGCATGGATAATTACTCTGACGGAAACTAATACTTTGGCACTGATTCCGAGATACCATCAAAACAAGCATTCTTTGTAAGTATGTTGATGGATAATAACAAAACAATGTGACTAATGATCTCTATGTTGTTACAACATGAAATCTAATTATAGCAATAATCCGCCACCGATCGCGCAACAGTGTGCAAGCGACAGAAGGCTTTCGTATGTCTTAAAAATGAAAACTTTTGGGCAATTGTCTTTAGATAAATATACTCTCGCAATTGATCGTATGTAAATATTTTAAATGCCTCCCTTAAATATTAAATTATGATCAGCTTACACTAATTAAACCCGCTGCACTGTGCTCCGGTCGAAGGCGAAGAATTCTTTTAATTCTAATGTGCGGAGAATGCTGCGCAGGGTTCAAAGACTAAACTCGGCAATGTGCTATGTTAATTTGAGCCGATTGATTCTTGCGCGAGCTAAGCAA
>NW_021318852.1:3446282-3464294 GCF_001605985.2 Dendrobium catenatum
TTAAATATTCCTCCCTAATTTAAGGTTCCCCACTTGGAAAGTATTTAAATTTCTCTCCATAAACTTCCAAGCCCCTCTTAATGCCGCTGGCCCCTCCCCCCTTGGTTATTTAATTCCTTAATTGGATCCAATTATGGGATTTAATTAACCACCCTCTTTTTCTCATTTAATTTTAATTTCAATTATTCAAATTTCCCCCCACCCCTTCCGTTCTACATCACTATCCTCTATGGCAATGGTGATCTTCATGACGAAGTTTACATGGAACAACCACATCATATGTTGCTCAGGGGAAGAACTACGTATGCCTGCTTAATAATGCCATATATTGGCTTGAATTGACTTCTTGTGCTTTTTTCAAAACTTTTGTGAAGTTCTTTGTAAGATTGGCTTTGCAATAGCTTCGCAAATCCTTCCATCCTCACCTGGACACATCATATAGTTTGGTTGTGTTGGTTGTTTATGTTGATGACATTTTACTTATTGAGAGTGATAAGAAATACATCTTTGAGGTAAAATACTATTTATAAAATTATTTTGTTACTAATTATTTAGGACACCCAAATTTTTTTTTTATGGAGTTGAATTAACCACCAATTAAGGGGTATCTCTTTTTACTATGAAATATGCTATTGATCATTTTATAGAAATTGATTTTCTATGTTGCAAATTAGATGTTGCTACCATGGATACTCTGACTACTTATGAAAATGAGGAATCTTTGATGATCCACCTCAATATCGATGGAAACTTGAAAATTGATTATCTAATTGTCACTATGTCTAATATTCCATTTGTTATAGGAATTGTAAGCAAACACATGCACACTCCAAAAAAGAAACATTGCAAGGTTGTTTTGCACATTTGTAAGTATATAAAAAGTGCTCATGGAAAATGACTACTTTACACTAAGATACTTGATATGAAAACATTGTTTAGATGTTGATTATGCTAGCATAGTTGATGATATGAAGTTAACTTTTGGATATTTTATTTCTGTTGGAGGTTGCCCAATCACTCGGAAAAATAAGAAACAAATTGTTGTGACTTGTTCCAATGATGAATATAAAAATAGATTTATGATCCAGTAATCATGTGAAAAAATGCGGGCCAAGGCTCTTTTAGGGAAGTTTGTTTTTTCAATTATTTAGTTTATAGTTTTGTTTTGTGACCATCATACTACCACAGATTGCAGGCAACTACGTTCTATGAAATAACTAAATATATTGAGATTGATTGTCATTTCATTAGGGAGATTGTGATTCCAAAGAAGATTTCCACCCCTCATGTATCGAGTATTGAACTAGTTGCTAATATTTTTACAAAATCTCTTTGTCGTATACTTTATGTTAATTTTATAACAACCTAAAGTTAACTGATATATATGCTTGAGCTTTTATTGGAGTTTTAGCATAGGAAAATATCAAATTAGCAAATCATTCTTTATGTAGCAAGTAGTGTATTTTTGTTTTGTTTTATTTTAGAACATTGCACTTATTCCTCTATTATATATGGAGGGCTTCCTAATGAATAATATCAAAGAACTATCCTCTCTAATAAAAATATATTAAAATTGGAAGAAAATCCTATAAATAAAATAAAATATTAGAATAATACAAAAATATTCTAGAATAATCTTGATACTCTATATACACCATCTTTACTTTTTACTCGTGCTTAATTCATGTAGATCTAATTAATAATGGCTACTTTGTTAATCAGAATATAAGTAGCATAGTTTTTGTTTCAGAGTGACCAATGCGGTTTCTTCAAGTGGTGTGATGAGGCTGCTTCTGGTCAAAGTCCTAAGCTTAAAAGCCCAATGAAACCTTATCAGCAGCAGCATAATGGTATCAATAACTTGGCTAAATTTGCTTGCTACCATGGGTTAAAGAGCCCAGTGAATCATGACAATCCAAACCCAACGTGTTCTTGTGGTGCTGGAAAGTGCATTCTGATGACATTTCATGATGGTGAGAAAGGTCGAAAATATTTTGCCTGCCCTATAAAGAAGGTGAAATATCTTTTTTTGATATGAGTGAATTATTTTTTGGCCTGAATTTTTGTTTTCATGCTATTGGTTTCTTCTTATTGGAGTACACAGATATCATGTTAAGGAATTGGACTAAATTAGTTGCTTTTTAGTGTTTATTTTTTCATTTTTCCGAGACATGCAACCCAAAGCGTAGGTGCATTCATTCAAACCACTCGCATGCCCTTCTTAGGTTGCTAGCTTGTGTTACTGAGCTAAACTAGTTGCTTTTTATTGTTATTTTGCACTTTGAATAGAAAGCATTGTTAACTTTTCTTAATATTTTTCACTGTTATTACATCTATCCTTTATTTAGTGGCATAGAGGGATTTTCTTCATATTTTAAACTTAAATAACATTAATATTATTCTGACTCTAGTTGCTATGATCTTAAACTGTTAGTTTTGCTCTCGTGCTTATTTTTCTCTATCATTTGTTTTACTTTGAAACATTTATTGTTATTTTGCACTTGGAATAGAAAGCATTGTTAACTTTTCTTAATATTGTTCACTGTTATTACATCTATCCTTATTATTTAGTGGCATAGAGGGATTTTCTTCATATTTTAAACTTAAATAACATTAATATTCTTCTGACTCTAGTTGCTATGATCTTATACTGTTAGTTTTGCTCTCGTGCTTATTTTTCTCTATCATTTGTTTTACTTTGAAACAATCTCGATCATTTCACTGCTCCTTGTATTAAAAAAAGTGCTTGCATCACATGATAGGAGGTGAATTATTCATAA
Organism: Dendrobium catenatum; assembly: GCF_001605985.2. NCBI lineage: Eukaryota > Viridiplantae > Streptophyta > Magnoliopsida > Asparagales > Orchidaceae > Dendrobium > Dendrobium catenatum. Next base: position 3,449,063 of record NW_021318852.1, read on the forward strand.
GGAATATTTATCCACATTTGCAAGAGGATGTACCATGGTGTCTGCTTTTTGTTGATGATATTATTCTTGTTGATAAGATTAGAGAGAGAGAGAGTTAAAGATAAACTTGAACTATGGAGGTCAACCGTAGAGTCTAAAGGTTTTTGTTTAAATGGATTTAAAACCAATTACATGGACTGTAATTTTAGTAGTAATAGATCTAGTGGGGGGTCTATAACTTTGGGCAATCAAGTCATTAATAAGAGTACACATTTTAAATATATTGGGTCTATTGTTCAAAGTGAAGGTGAAATATATGAGGATATTATTAGTAGAATTCAATTTAGATGGTTGAAGTGGAGTAATGCATCGGACCTGCTGTGTGATAGAAAAGTACCCCTCAAACTTAAGGGAAAGTTCTAAAGATGGTGGTGAGATCTGCAATGCTTTATGACGTAGAATGTTGGGCATTAAAAGACAAGCATAAAATTAAGTGTTGCAGGGATGAGGATACTCAGGTGGATGAGTAGCTTTACTCTTAGAGACAGAATACAAAACAAGTATGTATGTAAAAAGGTTGGAATAGCTCCAGTGGCAGATAAGATTAGAGAGAGCTTCCTTAGATTGTTTGGTCACATAAAACTTTTGCCTTCCAATGACCTGGTTAGGAGAGTAGATGTATTAGATTTGACCTATATTAAGAAAGATAAAGGTAGACCTAAAAATGCTTGGTTAGAAAATGTTAGAAGTAGCCTTTTTTGTTAGATTTAAATGAAAATTTGACTCTAAACCATATATAATGGAGAAAAAAGATTCATGTTGCTGACCCCACGTAGTAGGATAAAGGCTTATTGTTGTTGTATTATATAAAGAAAATGGTATTGAGATTCACTTTTAGATTGACTATAAAAAATATTAGCAACCTTTCATTTGGTCTTATGTTGTCCAATTATTAACATTTTCCTTTATACCTGCCAGGAATATATATGTTCTGGCACTGATTTTGATGAATTCCTGCAGTATATGTACAACTATTTTTAAGAAGCTTCTTAAATCATGTACGCATAAAAGAATGTATGATATTTGATGTTTTGTTTAGTTGAAATAATTTGAGGTTTTCAACCAGTTGGCAAGTGTTTTAAAAAATGATAGTTTTTGTCTTACATTTTGTGATGTTTATCTGCTTTGGTTCATGGATAGCATGAAGGTGCAGGGAATCTCCCAATCCAAAAACCAAAATATGGACGAGAGAACTGAGTCAAGAACTACAGAAGAGAAAACAATTAGGCACTTCTAGCTATTGTTTCAGAGGCCAGGGCAATGTGCTAAAATGATGAGAAAATATTTTAACTCCCAGCATGAGATGCCTGACTCTCGCTTAAAATTGAGGGTGCTTTCTGTATTTGAAAAGTGGGAGATAGTCCTTTAAGGAGCTATGGTCTTGCACCAAGAGGCCAAAGTGGACCTTCTCCTGAAGCAAAATGGGAAAGAACAACCATGATGTTCATGAATGGGTAAACGGTCTTCAGTCATCCATAACTAATATCTTTGTGCTATCTACGGAAGCCCTCGACAAGCTCACTGTTGACCCCTACATTAAAGAACAAGGCGAGTTTGGCCACTAAAGTGATGGTCGGCGGGCGCAACACGTCACATAAATATTGTCTGAATTGAATTTAATAATTTTTTGATTTCAATGGAAAGCAATAAATAGTTACTAAAGTTAATAGCTTGAGCCGTATCAAAATTGAATGATCGATACATTGTTTGGTCGCATCTAAATCTAAATTGAATGTTAGATTTGCATACAAAAATCTTAAACCTTAAATCATCCTATAACAGGATGCCTGCCTTTGTGAAGGAATTTCTAGCTGCCAATTTTTTTTTTTAGGATTGCATCAAGATTTCAGGAAGCTAGATTTTTCCTAGTATCTTGGACCCGTATGGTAGATTCTGATTTCTAAGTAGTTGTTTCTGGGTGCATGAAGTGAGATTAATTTCATGGTGGCTCCATGTAGCTATGGTTAAAAATGAATTTACACTGTTTTGCGTTTGCCTTATCTTAAGTTTTATTAGTTCATATTTAGCTCAGTAAACTCATGTTGGCTTCTTTAATTATCCCAACAGGGTCAGGGAGCTTGTAATCATTTCCAGTGGTATGACAATGCCATAAAAATTGAGGATTCTGATTGTTTGCTGGAAAAGCTTAATCTACCCACCCAGGATAACAAGGATGCTTGCAAAGCCATCAGCAATGTAAAAGCTGAGGATAAGGTTGTTCAATTTTCACCGTTAATACAAGATCAAATGTTCGGGCAAGAACCACAGGCATCAAAAATAGAAAGAGAGCTGAAGGATACCCACAATAATATTGTATGGCTTTGAAGTTTATTTTCTTCGTAATTTTCATAATCTTGAGCGTATCTTTTTTCTTACATATAGATTCCCAATATTTATTCTCCTAGCATATGATATCTCCTAAGTTTAACACTAGTTACATACCCCTTACAATGCAAGGGATGATGAAAAAATATGTACAACTGTGGCAAACTATTATAATAACCTTTATTGAAATAAACATTGAATTTAACACTTGAAGTTGTAGATAACGAAGGGTGAAAAAAATTAGACTAAATGTAGCTTTCAGCTTCTATATTTGCTCTTGTGCAACAAATATTATTCAAAACCGAGAATAATGAATAATTTGGATTATATATATATATATATACATTACTATCGATATCACAAAAAATCTCTCTGAACGCGGCAACGTCTCAATGAAGTACATTGTCACCTCCTCCTACACTCTCTGACAGCATTACAGTCTGTAGTAACCCTCCTGGTGCATGACCAAGTATTTATGTTGCGAGCACACATCACATCTTGCCGCCCAGTCCTCTACATCTTGGCGCATCCCCACGTAGTATAATTTTGTGGACAATTGATTGTAGGTTCTCTGAACCTCAGAGTGTCTTGCAACAGCTTGGGAATGTACCCCGATGTCCTCGGTAAGACAAATCACCTCTGATGTAGCAGTTGTGGCTTCCTTAGCGTGTAACCAGGATGACTGTGGGTCCTGCAACAACTTTACTTTTTTCCTCATACTCTCATCCTGTTCATTTCATGTGTTAGGGCTTCTTAGTCTAGGACCATGTGTATTTATAGAGCTGTCAACTGTGGCTTTTTTGTCCTCGATAGTACATCTACGGCCTTGTTCTCCAGTCCTAGGCGATATTGGATCTCATAGCTTGGATATATCTCTGATGCTCCATCGTCACCATTCTCTACTCTAGCAGAAACTTCAGACTCCTTTGGTATGTCCTGACGATAAAGTGTCGCCTTAACAAATTAGTCGCCACTTATGTATAAACTTGAGCCTCACCCCTAATCGTGAGCACCTGTTTAAAATAAGCAATGGGCCGATGATTTTGCATGAGTACTTCCCCTAGTTCATATCCTAATGCATCCATCTCTATCACAAATGGTCTGCCAATGTCAGGAAGTGCTAATATTGGCACACTGGTCATTGCTTTCTTCAGCTGCTTGAAGGCCTATGTTACCCCCAATTGAAACTGTCCTTCTTCAGCTACTTCATCAGTGATCATGCTATCGTGTCATACCCTCATACAAACTTTCGATGGTACCCGATGAGACCTAATAACTCTCTCAACTCCTTCAGGTTCTTAGGTAAAGACCAATTCAATATAGCCTCAATCTTGGACTGGTTTGCTGCTATCAAGGTTTAAAATTGCATAAATAAGCTTCGAGGTATTTTTCGTCCGTGAGGCGAGGTGTAAGCCTCAAGGCGGTGTGAGGCGTAAGCCTCACGGACGAAGAATTGCGTAAATGATACTTTAAGTATTATAGCAAATAAATAACAGTGAGAGTCTATGATATAATAAAAACATCTAAAAGAGAAGTGAACTTAGTGGAAAACAAAAAAATAGATGCAATATATGCATCTAATAGCATAATTCAAATTACAAAATTATAAATTAAAGTCTATCACTACATGGGTCTTCAATGGAGGCATCTTTATCTTCAATTGAATCTATGAATGCCCCTGACCATGTCTCCTAATGCACAAATGCAAAATCAAACAAAAAATCTTAAAAATTTTTAAACCCAAGATTTTCTATAAGTTGAAAAATCATACATTTAATTAAAAAAAACACTAAAATCGGTTGAAAAGTGTCATAGAGCGTAGCCGGACACAAGAGGCTCACCGGCGTGAGGCGGCGCCGGCAGGGCGGTCGGCCAAGGGAAGCTAGGGAGGTCCTGCGGAGTCTACGAACTGCTTGCGGAGCTCTTCGTTCAGTTCGGGTAGGCCGGTAGAAGGAATAAATGGGTTTTTTTTTTTATTATGAACTTAAGTGATTGGGACCAGTTTCACGAGGCGTATGCCTCACCAAAAATTGCGCAATTGCGCCTTTGAGGCGCGCCTCAGGTTCCATGAGGCGTAAGCCTCACCAAGTCCCAAAATTGCTTAAGAAATGAGGCTCTTAGGGGCGCAGAGGCGCGCCTCAAGGCGTGCCTCTTATTGCATAATTTTAAACTATGGCTGTTACCCCTGCTTTGCACACCACATGTCGTAGGTACTGTTGACTGTAACCGTTGCACACAATTAGCTCCACGTCGGACAAAATCTCTCCCGACCGAAATCACCGACATACCCGATCGGACACGACGATTCAACAACCGCCTCATTCACGACATAAAAAAAACAACACTCTCTCCCATTCGGACGGTTATGCATACTCACGCACAAAAAATCACAAGGAAGAGAAAGGATTCGCGAATGACCTCTTGTACCGACGCCGATCCCGCGAGCTCTCTGCCCTAGCCAACTCTCGTCTTCCCGCCGGCTGAGCTGCCTCCGATCTCTAAAAAAATCATCCATCTCCCGCAACCGTTTGTCGGGGGTGATAAATTTGAAATTAACCTCAGCTCACAAAGAGCGAATGCATGTCGGGTGTATCACTTTGATTCATCCTCAAATAGTCTCTTGCCAACAGGGACGTGGCACGTGCCCTCTGGTCGGGTGGTTTTGCCGCGAAATGGCACCATTATATTACGATCACGGCCAAAGCCCGTATGTTCCCTAAAGGCGTCAAACCCTTGAGCGATGGATCATAGGGTATATTCTATAGGCATAAAGCCCTCTGTCAGCTAAGGTGGATTCATATATATCCCTTTAGACAAACATCAACCCAGGTCTACGAGGTATTCTTGGACGAAGCAACCCATGGCTGCCGACAAGGTGCCTTCTGTCAGGTTGGGTCGACTACCTCCTCTGACTAAGTAGACCAGGGATCATGACAGCCCGGGACGACAGAACCATGGGATCTTGATCGGGCTCGTCTTCATTCCCCCCACCACCAGTTTTAAGTTTATGGTGATAAACTTCAAATTCCAAATTTCAAAATTCAAATCCAAATTCAAGATTCAAAACCCTAAACTATTGCTATTATACGATAGGTTCATAACCTATGTGACATCCTTAACATCTAGCCTTAATCGAAAGTTCTCTCTCGTTATCGAGAGGGGTAATTAACTATAGGGGCTTGCGCCTATAGGAAACCAGAACTCAGATCAAAAAGTCCTCACCAAATGAGGGCGAAATCTCTGGGTAGTGTCTTATCTAAAACCCAATCTGCCTTCTGAAAATTCCCCCGGGATCGAACACCCAAAAATGGAATTTTCGGAGCCCACAGGTACTCCACCCGTGATTGTGCAAAGAAACATTTCTTCAGGTTGGCATACAGCTGGTGCTCCCTTAAAGTTCTCAGTACAATCCTCAGGCGACCCACATGCTCTACCTCCGCATCACTATATATCAGGATGTCGTCAAAAAATATCAAGGCAAATTTTTTGAGGTAGGGTTGAAAAGCCGGTTCATAAGGGACTAAAAAGTGGTTTGAGCGTTGGTAAGGCTGAAATTCATTGCCAAAATCTTGTAGTGACCCTCATGAGTCCTGAAAGTTATCTTGTGCACATCCCCGGACTTCATTTTGATTTGGTAGTATCTTGACTTCAGGTCAATCTTCTAGAAGATGACCGCCCCAAACAACTCATCTAGCAACTCTTCAATCACGGGGATAGGAAATTTGTCCAACACAATTTCCTTGTTTATGACCCTATTATCCACTCAAAACCTCTAACTATCGTCTTTCGTTTTAACTAGTAAAACTGGGTTGGAAAAGGGGATCACACTGGGCCTGATAATCTTTCCAGTAAGTGTGGGTGATGTATCAATTTCTGAATACTAACCCTTTCCTTTCATTTGTGCAGAATGGAACCACAGAATACACCATTTACCGTCCAACTGGGACGAGGTGCTAGCATTCAGCTAGCTAACGTCGTCATCAACACTTGAGACTCTGAAGCCACCATCCGATTTGGTAGCTTAGAGTTTTCTGCAGCTACTGCAAAGGCTGCTGCCGTACCTATTCAAGGCATGACTGTTCAAGGCCATCCTGCGAGGCCTAATTCTGCTGATACTAATGCACGATGTGTTTATTCCGTGCAACAACTAGGAGCTGGTAGAACTGCTACTGCAAAGGCAGTTCAACAAAATAGGACCTCAGTATTTGAAAGGCTATCACAGCCCAAGGCTTCAACCACTGAGAGAGTCGTAGTTGGAGGAAGAATATTTGTGATACTTGCCAGGGGTACCACTTTGCCGACCGGGTTATCTGCACCTGGGAATTACGATGCTGAAGCTTCCTCATCTTGAGGAAGGCTCACAAGGAGGCAGATAAGGAAGAAGAATGTTGAACTCCGAGCTCAGCAGCAACTGGTGCCAACTCATCCCTCCAACCTACCAGCCCAAGAACCTGAAGCTACCATTCCAACCCGGAATATGTTTGCAAATTTGAAATGGGTAAAAAGAAACAGCTCTACTGGGGAGCTAAAGCAATCTTTCTGGGATCAACGGCCTGAAGCCCCAATCCCTCCAAGGAAGAAAGAGCTCGAGACTCTTTCAGCTCGAGTCTATCGAGTCCTGAAGACCGTGAAAGAGAAAGGTCTGAAGAAGAAGAGATATCAGCAGCCCTTGATAATTGAAGCTACAAGAACTCCGCCAAGAGAACGTCTGTCTATTGTAGCGGAGAGAAGAAAAATAAAATATACTCCATGTGGTGAGCATCGGGGCGTGACACCTGAACTTCGGGTTCAGGGATCCGCCGCCAAAAGGTCCCAGCGTAAAGAAAAAGAAATCTGGAGGCCAAAGCCTCGCAGAGAAGAAAGAAAAGAAAAAAGAACTAATATGGGCGTGACATCTGGTGCAGCCTCCCAGAGATCCACCTTTCATAAAAATCGTCAACAATGGGTACCCAAGGAAAAGGTGCCTATTACTGACATTCGCAATAATCGACACCTTGGAAAATCTGCCAAGGAATCCTATTGTCAGCCAACTTCAACCTCTCAGAAGAAGATCAATTTTGATCGCACTCCTCCAATTGAAGAAATCCATGTACCGTATGTAGAGCCAGAGATCCATTGGAAGCGTCGCTCTGAGATTCGAGTACAAGAAAATGATAAAAATGAAGACACCATGGAGGTTGAGGTAGTCTACATGGTGGGACATGGTGATGAGCCACATCAAACACGTGGCTATAGACGACGCAACGAAGCAGCACCCACTTCTTCTAAAACAACCTCTCAAGAAGATCAAACTCAGCACGAGCAGTTAGAAGAAGAAGAAGTCCCTTCAGATGATGGACAAAATGATGATCAAGAAGAGGAAGTGCTTGCTGAGACACTAGCACAAGCACAAAGGCGTTTGAAATTTCAAATGAAAGAGAAGGATAAGGAGATATCAGAGCTGAATAGCAAGATGACGGAAATGATGACACAGATGATTGCGATGATGCAGTTAATGCAAAAGAACATTACTACTACTCGTACACTTGCTCAGCCAGTCGATCATCAAAATCAACCAGTTAATCAGCAGATATCAAGTAGTATTCCTACTAATCTGCCAATGGATCCAATACCCCAGGTGTCTGGAGTACGAACCAGGAATGAAGAAGGAAATGAGGCTAATCAACCTGTTCATCAAAATATTACAAGTGCATCTGAGCCGATGATGACTCCGCAGCTAGAATCAATCATCAATGAAAAGATTAAAGCTGTCATTGCCTCAGAACATGTTGAGAAATTTGTGAGCAAGGGTCGCCCGTATCCAGCTGAGTACGATCAGGTGCCCTACCCTAAGGGTTACTCAGTGCCTAAGTTCAACACTTTTAATGGCACCGGCAATCCAAAACAACACCTGGCCCAATTTAAAGCAACCTGTGGAAATACTGGGGGTGTTGATGCTCTACTCTTCCGCCAATTCATTAGTAGTTTGACTGCGACTGCTTTTGAATGGTACACCGAGCTTCCTAATGATTCTATCAAGACATTTGCAGAATTAGAAAATATGTTTGTGAAAAGGTTCGCTAGTGCTACCGAGAAGACTACTATCGCTGACCTTGCCTTAGAGAAACGAAAAAAGGGCGAGTCGGTGACAAAGTACATCACCCGCTGGCGCAACATGAGTATGAAATGCGAACAACAATTGGAAGAGGAGCATGCCGTTCAACTGCTAATGGGAAACATCGATGATAAGATGTTACCATTTTTATGCATGGCCTCCATCAGCACTTATCAAGAGCTACTAGACAGGGTAGCTAAATTTGAAAAATTGAACTTGTCTAAGTCTGAATATCATTCAGATAGACCCCGAAAGAAAAAAGCTGTGGATAATAGAAGAGATGAAATTTATTCCACTTCATCTTTAAGAATTGAGAAAGAAAAACAATATACTTCCAAAGATGATAATGGGAAGCAATACACCAAACCCCTGCCAAAACTAATATTGGGAGGAAACGATAAGTTTCAGATTTTTCGTAATAGAGGAGAACGTTCAAAGCCAAGAACTGGTGATCGAATCACATCCCTTAAAGAGAAAATGAATAGAGAATATTCTTTTAAAAGGGAAAGTGTGGCAAAACTATTCAAACAAGCACTAAATACTGGTCTTGAATTACCAGAGTGTAAAAGACCCGAAGAAGCTGATAAAAAAGATGATCCAAGTTATTGCCCGTTTCACCGAGTTATCAGCCACCCTATTAAAGATTGTTATGTATTCAAAGACTTGATGGAAAGAAAGTATAAAAATGATTTATTCACGCTATCAAATAGCATTTTAGTTCACCCAAAGGAGTCTGTGAAGGTGATTATGTCTTCTTCTATACCTCTGATTAAGGAAGGAGATAAAATGAAAGGAAAAATGGTGTCAGAAAAAGATGAATGGCAGACCGCAATCTCCAAGAAGACAATGAAGATGATCAAACAACTGGAAGGAGTTCCCAACATCAAATGGAAATCCTCTACAGAACCAGTGCTTGAATTAAGAGGAAATCCAAATTCAGGTGCATCCACTTCCAGGTCATTAACTCGGAGGCGTCCTAATACGAAGCGGTTCTATAAGACATCCTCCAAGAAGTCCAATAACTCAAATAAGCGCATCAAGCATAAGAAGAAAATAACAACACTTCAGAAGATCATCAACAATTTGGAAGATTATCACCAACCATCAAGGCGGCCTATAACACTTGCAGACTTTATGTCTAAGCTTCAAATAGACCAATCAGAAGTGGAAGATGATGAACAAGAAGATGAAGATCAACTCCATGTAGAAACATGTCGAGTCATCTCAGTGGCACCGAATGCAGCCCAAAGAGATTCTGTAAAAGATCATAATATGGGTCAAATAGCAATGTCTCCTATAAAAATGACTGATAAAATGACGTATGAGTATTGTCTGATGACACTACGTATAGATTATAACTCAGAAGAAGAGTTATGTTTTCCAAATGATGATGAGTCAGATCAACAAATAACTTCACGAATGGAGCATGTGAAGTTGAATGAAGACTCTAAATATGCAACAAAAACTTCATCAGATGATGTTAAATCGAACGAAGTGGCTCAAGTACAGTTAAGAAGCGGTAAAGTACTGCCACCACCGCCGCTAAAAAAGGGGTTATCAAGCAAAGACAAGGGAAAAGATATAATTATCAACGAAGAAATCATCCCTAAAGATCATAAGAAGAAATGTGATACAAATAAAGGGATAGAGTATAATATCATTTCCCATTTGAGAAAAATCCCAGCACAGCTCAGCATCTATGAAGCTCTTCTGATGTTAAAAGATCTTCGAGAAACTTTGATACAGGCTCTCAAAAATCCAGAGATATGAAGCATATTTCGCAGAAAGATGTTTGAGCGAAGTTCTTCATGCTAGAAATGAACCTGTTATTACATTCTCTGAAGATCTCATGTTGGGGACTACAGAACATAATCGCCCTTTATATGTCACGGCAGAAAGTGATGGCATCATAATAAGGCGAATCCTAATTGATCCTGGGTCTTCAATAAACCTCATGAGCTTGCGCACACTAAGGTCCTTATCCCTAGATATTCAACATCTAGGTTCAGATAAACTTATGGTGCATGGCTTTAACGAGAAAGGACAAAAAACTGTAGGGTCATTTGTTCTTCCCCTAAAATTTGGAGAATTATACACATATGTCAAATTTCATATCATCGATGCAGACACTTCGTTCAAGGCACTCTTAGGTAGACCTTGGCTCCATGAGAATGGTCTTGTTCCATCAACTATGCACCAATGTATGAAATATCTGAAGGATGGGGAAGAGTTCCGAATTTCTGGAGATATACAACCCTTCGCAGTCCACGAAGTGAAAATTTATGATGATGCAAAATACTTCATTCCAAATAAAGTAAAGCCGATGAAATCTTCTGCAAGTAAAGCATTAAGCTCAAGAAGTACAAAACAACTCAAAGGAGTTGAAGAAAAGGATACGAGAAGAAAGTCACAAAATTTTCCTAAATGGGTTAACACATTACCTAGATCAAATAAAGTTGTACTCCACCTGGGAAGTGACACGGAGGAAGATGATGATATCTCTGAAATCCACAAGCCTTTGATTAAAGAAAAGCCAAGGGAGAATACTTTTGTGGTTACACTGATCCCTCCACAACATTTTAGAGAAATCGTATCCCGTGAGGTTCATAATGTTGAAGAGCTTAAAACATTTTATGTACCTCCCCTACGTGGAAGTAGTGGACCGGGAAGCTTATTCTACAAATTTGGAGAGTATCAAGAAGATAATATCAATGAGCTTGGGAATTTTGATGAAGATAAATAAATAATTCCTACAAAGATGCCTAGATATTGTCCCAAAAGAATTCAGCAAATTATACGAAAAGCTGGAGTTCATAATATGGTCACTCGACGACGAGCACGTTTCTTTCAAAGAATGTGGTGTCACGAATTATCTAAAATGGGTAATCGTGATACAAAAGGCTTGGGATTTGTGGCAGCAGAACATACTGAGCAAAATGTATGTTATGCGATAAATGATAAATATCCGGTTACTGAAAATATGGATATAAATGAAGAGAAAGATGTGGAAGCTAAACCTGCACCAGAAGAACTTGAAGATGGAGGACAGGCCGCTACCATGGATGAACTGACAGAAATAAACTTAGGAACTAATGAGGACCCTCGCCAAACCTTCATTGGTGCTCTTCTCTCCAAGAATAAAGTTGAAAAGATGAAAGCATTACTCAGTGAATTCAGGGACTGCTTTGTTTGGATATACGATGAAATGCCAGGCTTATCCCCTGACATAGCTGTTCACAAATTAACAATCAAATCAGGTGCAGTACCTGTTACGCAAGCTCCAAGGTGAATGAGATTGGAGATCGAAGAACAAGTGATTGCAGAAACCAAGAAGCTCATCGAAGCAGGTTTCATTCGAGAAGAAAAATATGCTGATTGGATAACCAACATTATCCCGATGAAAAAGAAGAATGGACAAATTCGTATATGCATCGATTTTCGTGATCTTAACAAAGCATGTCCAAAAGACGACTTCCCACTTCCAATATCAGAACTGTTGGTTGACAATACATCCAATTATGATATATTCTCATTTATGGATGGGTCGTCGGGATATAACCAAATCAAAATGGCACCTGAAGATGAAAAACATACATCTTTCAGGACTCCTATTGGCATATTCTGCTACACAGTCATGCCCTTTGGCTTGAAGAATGCTGGAGCTACATACCAAAGAGCTATGACGCATATATTTGATGAGCTTATCCACCAGAAAGTTGAATGTTATGTGGATGATCTTGTTGTGAAAAGTATAGATCGAAAAGATCACCTCCAAGATTTGAGAATTGTATTTGAAAGAATCAGAAAATTCAATCTCAAAATGAATCCCCTCAAATGTGCTTTCGGAGTTTCTTCAGGAAAATTTCTTGGGTACGTTGTACGGCACCGAGGAATTGAAGTGGATCCTAACAAAGTCAAGGCAATCATAGAAATGCCGCCTCCGAAAAGTCTCCGTCAACTTCGTTCTTTACAAGGACAACTTGCATTTATACGACGGTTTATTTCAAATCTATCAGGCAGATGTCAACCATTTGCAAAGCTGATGAAGAAAGACGTTCGTTTTAAATGGGATGATGAATGCCAAGAAGCTTTTGACAGTATCAAAAGATATCTTCTGAGCCCACCCATACTTGCAGCACCAATTCCAGGGAAGCCTCTTATCCTCTACACCGCAGCATTGGAAGAGTCCCTTGGAGCCTTGCTAGCCCAGCACAATAAAGAAGGCAAAGAAAATGCACTCTACTATATCAGTCGAAGATTGATAGGAGCAGAAATACGCTACTCTTCAATTGAGAAACACTGTCTGGCGTTGATTTTTGCAGTCCAAAAGCTCCGCCACTATATGTTATCTCATAAAATTACACTGATATCAAAGATCGATCCGCTGAAATTCTTGATGACAAGACCAGCGTTGACAGGTCGCCTAGCTAGGTGGGCAGTGATACTCTTACAGTTTGATATCACGTATGTCCCCCAAAAAGCAGTGAAAGGGCAAGTTCTAGCAGATTTTCTTGCCGCACATCCCGTTCATGCAGACTCGCCGCTAAATGATGATCTGCCTGATGAACAAATTCTAGTTGTTCTAGAAAAAGAGAAATCACAAATGTGGGAAATGTATTTTGATGGTGCATCATCAATTAAACCTGCCCAACCTCCAAACCTCCCCAAAGCTCGAGCTGGTATCGGTCTTATTTTCATAGCACCGAACGGAGGAATAATGAGATTTTCATTTGGGTTAACTGAACCTAGAACCAATAATGAAGCAGAATACGAAGCTTTAATAGCGGGTCTTGAGATCGCTATTTCAATGGAAATTCAAAATCTCAAAGTTTTTGGTGATTCTCAACTCATTATAAATCAAGTAATGGGTATTTATAAAATTGGCAGAATTGGATTAATTCACTATCATAGGCGAGTCCTCGAGCTCATGAAGCAAATTACAAATGTTACATTAATCCAAGTATCTCGAGCTCATAACAGTAAAGCAGATTCTTTAGCAAAACTTGCTAAAGAAATGGCGAGCATGAATGACGAGCCAGTACTAATCAGTGTCAACACACGTCGAGTACTAAAACCAGCAATTCTATAATGGCGAGCATGAATGACGAGCCGGTACTAATCAGTGTCAACACACGTCGAGTACTAGAGCCAGCAATTTTGTATTCCCCGCAGGAAGAGGGGTCATCAAATCCAAGTCAGGAGGATATAACTTCGGTTATTCCTCAATCTCCCCAACAGATTATTCCTGAAAATCAACAAGATAAACCTCAGATGTTCACAGGAAGAAAATTTGGTAGAACATCTTAATCTTGGCTTGAATGCCTAGAAGTTGAATAGCAAAATGACTGGAGGCAGCCTTTCATTGACTACTACAGAGAAAACAAACTTCTCGCAGATAAATCATTAGCTACACAGATCAAGAAGAGAGCATTGCGATATGCGTTTGTCAACAATACACTATATCGAAGGTCATTTGAGCAAATGTGGCTGCACTGTTTAGGTAGAGATGAAGCTGATAAAGTAATTTCTGAAGTTCATGAAGGATTATATGGTGCACATCAATCAGGTCCTAAAATGGCCATTAAGGTTAAAAGAATGGGTTATTACTGGCCATCAATGGTAAAGGATTGTACAAATCATGCAGATATATGTCACGAGTGTCAAATTCATGGCAATATTATACATCAACCTCCAAATCCTTTACATCCCACAATAGCATCTTGGCCATTCGAATGCTGGGGGACAGATGTAATTGGGCCCATTGATCCACCATCATCTGCTGGACATCGCTTTATATTAGCGGTAACAGACTATTTTTCTAAATGGGCTGAAGCAGTTCCATTCAAAGAAGTCACTGCTCATCATGTGATCAACTTTTTTACTCATAATATTGTCTACAGATTTGGTGTTTCGCGTCGCATAATCTCAGACAACGGTTCAGCTTTCAAAAGTACCAAAATTTATAAGTTCACTGAACGACATAAAATCGATTGGCGATATTCATCGATCTATAATCCAAGGGCAAATGGATTAACAGAAGCCTTCAACAAAACGCTCGTAAAGCTACTCAAGAAAATCCTTACTAAAAATAAAAGAGAATGCCATACTACGATGGCAGAAGCATTATGGGCATATCGTACCACATACAAAACGCCAACAAAAACAACTCCTTATGCATTGGTGTTTGGAGCTGAAGCTGTGTTGCAACTCGAAGTTGAACTACCATCACTTCGGATAGCTCTTCAGTACGACCTTACAGAAGAACAAAATGCTCGCCTACGAATGGAAGAGCTTGATGCGTTGGATGAAGTCCGACTCCAGGCTTAACAAAATTTAGAAATTTATTGAGCAAGGATGGTGAAATCTTTTGACCGTATGGTACGACCTCGAGCATTTCAAGAAGGAGAATTGGTTCTGGTGCTGAGAAGACCAATTATCCCACACCAAAGGATTGGTGGAAAATTTGAACCAAATTGGGAAGGTCCTTTTGTCAACGAGAAGGTGTACCAAGGAGGTGCATATCAACTCATTGATCTAGAAGGTAGACGACCTATGCCCCCGATCAATGGGAGATATCTAAAAAAATATCATTCTTAAGAAAAACAAGCTGAAGATTATTCTCTTATAAATAAAGAAAATATTTCTAAGATGACTTAGAAATTCTCCCAAAAGACGGGGCATTTTTAAGTTTAAAAATGCCAAAAATCTGATGACGGATGAAATTTCCCTTCGAGGCAGGGGGCATTTTAAATATTTATTTGGGTTATCATCGAA
>NW_021318852.1:3464717-3477982 GCF_001605985.2 Dendrobium catenatum
GCTACGGAAGCCCTCAACAAGCTTATTGTTGACCCTTACATTAAAGAACAAGGCGAGTTTGGCCACTCAAGTGATGGTCGGCGGGCGCAACGCGTCACATAAATATTGTCTGAATTGAATTTAATAATTTTTTGATTTCAATGGAAAGCAATAAATAGTTACTAAGTTAATAGCTTGTGCAGTATCAAAATTGAATGATCGATACATTGTTTGGTCGCATCTAAATCTAAATTGAATGTTAGATTTGCATAAAAAAATCTTAAACCCTTAAATCATCCTATAACAGGATGCCTGCCTTTGTGAAGGAATTTCTAGCTGCCAATTTTTTTTTTTAGGATTGCATCAAGATTTCAGGAAGCTAGATTTTTCCTAGTATCTTGGACCCGTATATAGATTCTGATTTCTAAGTACTTGTTTCTGGGTGCATGAAGTGAGATTAATTTTCATGGTGGCTCCATGTAGCTATGGTTAAAAATGAATTTACTCTATTTTGCGTTTGCCTTATCTTAAGTTTAATTAGTTCATATTTAGCTCAGTAAACTCATGTTGGCTTCTTTAATTATCCCAACAGGGTCAGGGAGCTTGTAATCATTTCCAGTGGTATGATAATGCCATAAAAATTAAGGATTCTGATTGTTTGCTGGAAAAGCTTAATATACCCACCCAGGATAACAAGGATGCTTGCAAAGCCATCAGCAATGTAAAAGCTGAGGATAAGGTTGTTCAATTTTCACCGTTAATACAAGATCAAATGTTCGGGCAAGAACCACAGGCATCAAAAATAGAAAGAGAGCTGAAGGATACCCACAATTATATTGTATGGCTTTGAAGTTTATTTCCTTCGTAATTTTCATAATCTTGAGCATCTGTTTTTTCTGACATATAGATTCCCAATATTTATTCTCCTAGCATATGATATCTCCTTAGTTTAACACTAGTTACATACCCCTTACAATGCAAGGGATGATGAAAAAATATGTACTACTGTGGCAAACTATTATAATAACCTTTATTGAAATAAACATTGAATTTAACACTTGAAGTTGCAGATAACGAAGGGTGAAAAAAATTAGACTAAATGTAGCTTTCAGCTTCTATATTTGCTCTTGTGCAACAAATCTTATTCAAAACCGAGAATAATGAATAATTTGGATTATATATATACATACATTACTATCGATATCACAAAAAATCTCTCTGAACGCAGCAACCTCTCAATGAAGTCCATTGTCACCTCCTCCTACACTCTCTGACAGCATTAGAGGCTGTAGTAACCCTCCTGGTGTCATGGCGAAGTATTTATGCTGCGAGCACACATCACATCTTGCCGCCCGGTCCTCTACATTATGGCGCATCCCCACGTAGTATAATTTTGCGGACAATTGATTGTAGGTTCTCTGAACCTCAGAGTGTCTTGCAACAACTTGGGAATGTACCCCGATGTCCTCGGTAAGACAAATCGCCTCTGATGTAGCAATTGTGGCTTCCTTAGCGTGTAACCGGGATGACTGTCTGGATCCTGCAACAACTTTACTCTTTTCCTCAGACTCTTATCCTGTTCATTTCCTATGTTAGGGCTTCCTAGTCTAGGACCATGTGTATTTATAGAGCTGTCAACTGTGGCTTTTTTGTCCTCGATAGTACATCTACGGCCTTGTTCTCCAGTCCTAGGCGATATTGGATCTCATAGCTTGGATAACCATCTCTGATGCTCCATTGTCACCATTCTCTACTCTAGCAGAAACTTCAGACTCCTTTGGTATGTCCTGACGATAAAGTGTCGCCCCAACAAATAAGTCGCCACTTTTGGATGGTTAAGACATTTGCCATCAACTCCCGCTTATGTACAAACTTGAGCCTCACCCTAATCGTGAGCACCTGTATAAAATAAGCAATGGGCCGATGATTCTGCATGAGTACTTCCCCTAGTTCGTATCCTGATGCATCCATCTCCATCAAAAATGGTCTGCCAATGTCAGGAAGTGCTAATATTGGCACGCCGGTCATTGCTTTCTTCAGCTGCTCGAAGTCCTATGTTACCCCCATTTGAAACTGTCCTTCTTCAGCTACTTCATCAGTGATCATGCTATCGTGTCATACCCTCGTACAAACTTTCAATAGTACCCGGTGAGACCTAATAACTCTCTCAACTCCTTCAGGTTCTTAGGTAAAAACCAATTCAATATAGCCTCAATCTTGGACTGGTTTGTTGCTATCATGGTTTAAAATTGCAGAAATAAGCCTCGAGGCGTTTTTCGTCCGTGAGGCGAGGCGTAAGCCTCGAGGCGGTGTGAGTCTATGATACAATAAAAACATCTAAAAGAGAAGTGAACTTAGTGGAAAACAAAAATATAGATGCAATATATGCTTCTAATAACATAATTCAAAGTACAAAACTATAAATTAAAGTCTATCACTACATGGGTCTTCAATGGAGGCATCTTTATCTTCAATTATATCTATGAATGCCCCTGACCATGTCTCCTAATGCACAAATGCAAAATCAAACAAAAAATCTTAAAAATTTTTAAACCCTAGATTTTCTATAAGTTGAAAAATCATACATTTAATTTAAAAAAAAATCCTAAAATTGGTTGAAAAGTGTCGTAGAGGGCGGCCGGACACAAGAGGCTCACCGGCGTGAGGCGGCGCCGGCAGGAGAGGCGGCAGGAAGGTCGGCCGAGGGAAGCTAGGGCGGTCGTGCAGAGTCTACGAACTGCTTGCGGAGCTCTTCATTCGATTCGGGTAGGCCGGTAGAAGGAAGGAATAAATGGGGTTTTTTATTATGAACTTAAGTGAGTGGGACCAGTTTCATGAGGCGTATGCCTCACCAAGTCCCAAAATTGCTTAAGCAATGAGGCTCTTAGGGGTCAAATTGCGCAGAGGAGTGCCTCTTATTGCACAATTTTAAACTATGACTGCTACCCCTGCTTTGCGCACCACATGTCATAGGTACTCCACCTGTGATTGTGCAAAGAAACATTTCTTCAGGTTGGCATACAACTGGTGCTCCCTTAAAGTTCTCAGTACAATCCTCAGGTGACCCACATGCTCTATCTCCGCATCACTATAGATCAGGATGTCGTCAAAAAATATCAAGGCAAATTTTTTGAGGTATGGTTGAAAAGCCGGTTCATAAGGGACTAAAAAGTGGTTGGAGCGTTGGTAAGGCTGAAAGTCATTGCCAAAATCTTGTAGTGACCCTCATGAGTCCTGAAAGTTGTCTTGTGCACATCCCCGGACTTCATTCTGATTTGGTAGTATCTTGACTTCAGGTCAATCTTCTAGAAGATGACCGCCCCAAACAGCTCATCTAGCAACTCTTCAATCACGGGGATAGGAAACTTGTCCAACACAATTTCCTTGTTTATGACCCTATAATCCACTCAAAACCTCTAACTATCGTCTTTCTTTTTAACTAGTAAAACTGGGTTGGAAAAGGGGATCACACTGGGCCTGATAATCTTGCCAGTAAGGATGTGTCACATGTCCTCTAATCGGTGATTTCACTGCCAAATGGCATCACAGGTAAAAACTTATGATCGGGACCCTCTGACCGGATGGTTTTGTTGTCAAATGACACCATTAAATTACGATCATGGTCAGAGCCTGCATGTTCCCAACATCTTCAAATCATTGAGTAATGAATCAATAGGATATGATCGATATGACACAAAGCACTCCGTTAGCTAAGGTGACTCCAAATTTGTCCCTTTAGATAAATATTAACCCCAGGTCTATAAGGTACCTTTAGACGAAGTAACTCATGATTGTTGATAAGGATCCTTTTGTTAGGTTGGGGCGACTACATTCTCTGACTAAGTAGACTAGGGATCATGATGGCATACGATTTTCAGAAGCTCATAAAAGGCAACATAAGTGTGTGCTCTGAAATCGATGGGTAATATCTTTATGTTGCCTTTTATGGTAGATACCTATGCAGTTGCATAGTGAACCATGAAAAGGCTGATGTTTATAGGAGCATGACAGATATCTATGCAGTCGACATGGTCTCCATACAACTGTAGCCACAAATGAATTTACTCTATTTTTTACTCATCTTTCTTTTTGCTGGCTTCAAATAAGTTCAGTAAAATCATGCTCAGATATTTTATTAACCTGACAGGGTAAGGGAACCTGCAATCACTTCCAGTTGTTTGACAGCACAACAAAAGTCGGCAAAATCGAGCAATCTGATTATTTGCTTTACAAGCCTAATCCACCCATTGACGCCATGGAAGCAGAGGTTACACTTGCTCCAGTTTCTCCCTTACCACTAGATCAAAGAGATGCACTCTTCCAAATTTCTCCTGTTAAAAGGCTCAGTCTAGCCGATGACAGCCCAGATGCTGGCTGCTCGAAGCTCAAGAGATGCTTGAAATTTGGAGGTGAAGGGCATTGGTCGAATGAATTAAGTGCTTCTCTGAATTCTCCTTGTAATAAATGTGGCAGGTTTGGTTACTGGAAGTGCAATTGCCCAGCTTAATTCAGGAGGGTGAGATGCTTAATAGATGTGTGTGTAGTAGTGTACTTGTATGCTTCTGAGCTTTATAAATCTTAACACTAAAACAACGCTTCATGCTATATTTGCTAACTTTGAAACTTGGAGTGTATGAGCTCTTTTCCAAATGCTTTGCCACGCTTAATTTTGGCTTTTCTGTAAGCTTTTCTTCGTATTAATGATGGTAGAAATATGGAGCAACAGCTAAATGCTGGAAAAGCAGTATATAGAGGGGAAGATATCTGTTTTTTTTTTTTTTCTTCTTCTTTCTATTAGCGATTATTTTCTTAATAATGCTGGTAATCATCCTTCTTTTTTGTAATATTTGTGGGATTGGCTATATTAAGCTTCTGTTAAGTCGAGATATCCTTCTAAGTTGTGGCAACTTTCCTTTCCATAATTTTTTATCTTTGGGATTGATGTAGTGTTTAAGCCACACAATCTTCATGCAAAATTGAAGTTTTAAGAATATATTTGAGACGGATGTAGTGTTTTATAAAGTTGGTTAAAAAATTGCTTTGAAAATTTAATTTAATTATTCTCATTATAAAAAAGAATTTTTCATAATTTTTTTTTAAATAATGAGAAAGTAATAAAATATTAATAGATAAATAAAATTATAATTGTTATGTAAAAAGTAATGCATATAGAAAGCAATACAAAGCAACTTTTTTAATTTTTTTTTATACCAAGCAAATTTTTTTGTGGAGAAAATTCATATACAATATAATTATAAGTTCTTACCGAATCAATAGTCCTTTGAAATACAACATTTAAAGGAAAATCTATGAGCCTTTGATTCGATCTATTGCAAAACAAAATCACTAAAAAGAAAAGCAAAAAAATAAAAGACAATAAAAAAGTCAAGGAAGGCCACAACCAAATCTAGTATGTGATTGACAGAAGTAGCCACCCATGCAAGTCTCCCAAAGCAATCAACAACACTCCCACGAGCAATCAGCACCAAAAATAAGCTTGCAAGAGGACACAATAAACCTCTGTAGAATAAGAGCAATTAATCAAAAATGCCAAGAAGACCAAAAGGACCAACAACTCTAGGACAAATAGAGGAAGAAGAAGACAGTAGATAAGGGGTTTAAATAGGCAACCATACCAAACACCCACGGACAGAGATCACAAAAGCCACCTTCCAGCCATCATCCCACAAATGGTTCAAAGAGAACCCAACAAGGCAACCACACATAAGGACATGTTCATAACCAACAAACACAACCAAGAAGACAGAGCAGACGAAAACGGACCAACAACAAAGGAAAAGAGCCAAACTATTTCCTTTTTGGCTTCCTTTTACGAAGTTTGCCACCACCCAAAGCAAAAGCGTTTTCAACTATGTGGTTGATATTCAAACTATACATTGCTTGATCATCATCGTTAGGCCCATCCAAGTTGGTTCCTTCATCCCGCAGGGTGAGGAAAGAGAGTCATCAAGCCAATCATTTTGATCCAAACAATTATTCTCCATATTACCTGCTAATTGAGCATTAAAATCATTAGCGCTGACTAGATAATGACGGTATTAACCATAGCCGTCGGATCGTCAATGGGACGGATGCTGTCAAAGCAAATCCAAAACCACGGGATTTAATTCGAACGGTTGATTAAGAACAATGAATCAGATTTTTTCTTCAACCTCCTGCTGGATTCCATAGCCGTGAAGCTTCTCCAGCATGATCCAAGCAATCCCGCAGATGAACTTCCACAAAATTTTATGGAGAGGATCAGGACAGTAGGGACTTTCAATCCAATGGTAGGATTGCGTTGGATTGAATGTTCCTTTCACACTTGACTAGACTACCTATCTAGGGAGCTTGGGAGAAGATGCATAATGTTGAGAATGCCCTAACAAATGGGTTTTTCTTGTGGGAAGCTTGAGAGGATAAAGGTGAACAATTCTCTTTTAGATGTCAAAGCTAGAGGACCACTGGAGGTATGAGTTCGAGCGAGAGGCAAAGAGCTTTGGCTGGAGTTTGCTCGGGATGATGGTTGAGAACGGCTAAGAAGATGGGGAATGCTATGGGATTACTCAGGGAGCTATGGGAAGGCTTTTCGAAACGTTAGAATGGAATCATGTGCTCTAGTTGAGGGAGCCCTACTCAAGTGATCTCCGTAAGCGTGGATGGTTGAGATTGATCAGGGCGACCGTTGGATGTTCTCTAAGTGGAGGGGGACATCATCCTAGAGCCTCATGAGCTTAAGCCCAACGAATTCAGGCTTTGTAAGTCTTTGGGGAGAGTTCGAGGATGGGGGGGACCACCGAAAGCTTCTCCCATTTACTTCGGCCACTGCGACCACTAGCTTGGTCATGGTGATCCAAAAAGGTTCCTGGGGTCTGGCGAGCTCGAGGGTGAGCTCAATTGGGCATGTGAGAGCCCAATTGCATGGATGGGCTCGGGTTGACCCAAACCTGCATGGTTTGGGTTGATTTGAGCTCAACCTAGGTCAAACCAGGTCATGGGGTTAAGGTAGGAGATGGGTTGAGTTAAGGACTATCCAATGCAAATGGAAATTCAGCTTGATAGGGTCTATGGTGGGAAATGGCTCGGGTCAAGCTGGTTTTAACCACTTTGGGCTAGCCTAGAGGTTGAACCAAGTCAGCCCAAGGGTGGGGCTGACTAGGGTGGGTGCCTTGGGTCTAGGGCCACCCAATGGAAGGGTTGGTTGAGTTTAATTGAGCTTAGGTTGAGAAATGGCTCAACCTAAGATGGTTTTGACTGAATCAAAATCGCCCTCATTTGGGGAATGGTTTCTCTTTCCATCTTTGGCTAGTCACTTATGTGCTATAGTAGCAGCAAAAATAATGATGATATTGAGCTCTGTATGGTGAATATCAGGATGCGACATTTGCCCAAGGGTTGGGTCAACTATAAAAGGTGTATTGGGTCAAAGGGAACCCAATGCCACTATTAGTTTGATCCAATTAAGCTAGGGTTGGAACTTGGCTCAAGGGGAACCCCCCTTTGGACACTTGGGTCAAGCCAAATGGCTGACACAAGTGGAACCAAGGATTAGGTATTCAAGAGGGGTCTCTTGAAGACCCAATGGGTCACTCTATGGGTTTAAATGGGTTTGAAAAGATCTTGGTCAAAGGATTTGAGAAAGTGGGAATGTATGGAAGGTTTGGTCAACCTTGGTTGACTTGGACAATCAAGTTGACCTAGGGTCAAGGGTTGGGTCCATTGAGTTCAATTTGATCATGCGAACTCAATGGAAGAGGCCTCAAGCCAAGAGAAGGTCATTTGGTTGGAAATGGGTGTTTAAACCCTTAAGGCCCACTTTGGTCAACTAGTCAACCATGGTTGACTTGGTCAACTAGGTCAAACCAAAGTGTGGGTTTGTGTCCAATGTGTTTCTAATGATATTTAGGATCCATTGGAATAGGTTTTGAAAATTGGTATGGGAAGGTGATATTGAATTTAAGGGGAAAAACCAAAACCCCTTTAAAGAGCATTTTGATTATTTTGACCCCTGCTCAACACTGGGTCAAACTAAGTCTAGCAAAGTGTAGGTTTTTTTTCAGAAAGTCATAACAAAGGTCATGGATGTGGTTGGAAGGTTTGGAAGGAATCCCAAGATTAAATTCCACTAAATGACAAGTCTAGTGGCATAGACTATAACTATTTAAAAGTTTTATAGCTTTTGAAAATCAATCCAACTTATTGGGTTAGAGACCTCACAATGTGTTCAACTTTAGTGGGTTGATCTTAGAGACATATATAAGCAAGATGCAATTCATATACCCCAGATCAGAGGTTATTTGACTTGGTTTCCAGGTGACAGAAAATTCACCTAGAAAGGGTTTCAGGACAAGGCCCTTAACCCTAGGATTTGGCTTAAAATGTTGGATTTGGATTGGATTTTGGAGTTGACTAGTTGAGTTTGGATTATATATATCAATGACAACCAAATGAATGATAGAGATTGATTGAATATGATTTCAAAGTTGATTAAAAGTTAGTTGAAAGTTAGTATGGAAATTGGATTGAGGGGTGGAATTGGATTTGATTAGACTTGGATTTGTTTTTTGACTAGGACCTATATGGCTGAAAAGTAGACAACTTCCAGTCATTAGGTCACTAGCAAGAAATTTAAAGTGGGTCCTAGTGACCTAATACAAAGATGAGGTCAACACACATGATATATTGAGCATGTGATTATGATACTAATATGATATTGACACTAATATAGACTAAGAGATAGTATGTGTACATCATTATAAGATTTTATTATTTTGATCTTAGTTTGATAGTTCTTTAGCCAATGCTTATTTTACCTATTTATACGATTACTTTACTTATTGATAGTACTGATACGACGACTGCTTTATTGATATGATACCAATAATAGTTTATTGATTTCCACACTATACTATTTTACTGGCTTTCACACCATATTATTTTACTTTTTATATATTTTATTGATACTACATGTGAGTGTTAGTGTTTAAGCACTGATTCCTAATCATGCGACTGTTACTATTATGAATTGACTGATTACATGTATATTACTTCTTTACCGTGATTTGAATTCAGTGATGAGATTTTAGTTGTATACTGAGTTATTTAGCTCATTATATGTGATTTAAATGATTTTCGATTAGTGTAGAGGATCAAGTGTGTAAGATTGATCAAATAAGGATTCTCCAATTTTTGTGTTAATTTATTTCTTTCTATAATTTAGTTATTCTTTTGTACTTATTACTAATGATGATTGTTTGTAATTATATGATTCATGAATATTATATATAAGTTTCATGTTAATAAATATAGGCGCATATGAATATTTTGATCAATTGAATTTATTTTTGCTTATATATGATTTTATTACTGATAAATAAAAATATATTTCTCTGGTTGTTGTTTAATAAAAGATAAAAGAATGAATTCTTTCAAATTAGATTCTAGGGCATGACATAGCCTATAATTGATGATTGAATTATGCTAACAGATGAAGGGTGGAGATTCTTAAATGATTATTAAAAATCACCTTTGAATTGACTTATAATAATGAATAATGATGGTAAGATAAATACCGATAACCAATTGGTCAACTGTTGAGGTTAAATTAAAAATTGATGACCAACTGGGCGATAATTGGGGTGGAAGGATGAACATACTATATTAAAATTGGATGTTCTATCTTGCTCTTTATAATTGTATTCATGATTGCATTTACATGATAATGTATTAAACTGATAGATAGATAGACTGATATAGTATAATGATAGACTATTATATATGACATAATGATTGATATAAGCATATAGTAGAACCATCAATATGAAACAAATAATTAATTGATGTTATTTCACTATAACCTATGTTATAGATTTAAAGACTTTTTACTAGTCATATTAATGTATACTGCTTGTTGATTGATATTGACTAGAATTGGAGCATATTGATTCTTCTACCTTGCATTGAAGGCATCTGTGAGTTTTGGTTACTTGTTAGGCTTTGTAAGCTTATTATGTGATTTTGCATTATTTTAGGTAAAGATAAAGAACTCACAATTTGAGGTTTACCAATGATGATGTTTAGATTTATTTTAAGTGCATTGGTTAGATGTATTCTTTTTGCAACTTATAGTGACTATTGTACATATTATTTTAGACTATAGTTGTAGAATATACATATTGATTATAGAAATGTGATGATGTTTTTCCCGCTATTTATTTATTTATTTTTAATCTAATTAATCAGTTCTGAATGTCAAATTAATGTGATTGTAAATGAATAATTATTGATTGTTAATTGAAAAAAAAAAAAGTAGAAAAGATAATAAAGAGAAAATAAAAAAATTTCTTTCACTTTAGATCTTGGGGTGTTACAATCTAAATATGTGGGGTTGGCTACATGAATTCTTTGTCTTCATTGTGTCATATTAAGAGTCAACACATTTAAATCTAATAAAAATATTATTTCTAATACTTTCTAACCAAGTCTTTTTAGGTCTACCTATATTTTCTTAATAAAGAAAGAATATTACTAAGCGAGTCATTGGAAGGCCAACTTACTCCAACCTTTTCACATATATACTCCTTTCACATTCTTTCTCTAAGGGGCTATTTGGTTGGAAGTAAAGTGGGTGAAAAGTTTTCCAAATGTAGGGATTTTGAATATATTGGTGTTTGGTTGGATGAAAAAGGAATGCAAAGTAAATGCAATGTAAATCATTTTAGTTCATTTTTGGGGTAATCTAAACTCGCCCAATTTTAAGCGAGAACTATTTACACCGAAACTCGCTTGACTTCCACCACCATCACTTGTCAGTCACCACCCGTCGCCACCGCCGTTGCCACCACTAGTCGCGACCACCACCACACAATGTCGGTTGCCTAAACTGGCAGCCGACCACTACTGCTGCTGTCGCCGACCACCACCACCATTGGTCGTCACCACCCGTCGTCGCCTCCACCCGCCACCTGTAGCCGCTAGCCACCACCGCCGTCGGCCACTGCCACCCCCGACCACCACTAGCGCAGCTGTCGGCCACCACAATCTTTAGACTTTACACAGCATTCATTTTACTTTAAAAAAAAAAAACAATCACTTGTATTTACTTTGCGCTTATCCAAATAGTTCTAAAGTATTCATTTATATTACACTGCATTTCCTTTTTAGCCAACCAAACAACCCTAAATGTTAAACCACTCATTCATTTAAGAGCATCATCATCTTTGCAATACTTAATTTTATGCTTCTCTTTTAATGGCCAAAGGTAATCTATTTTAAATTTTTAAAAAATTTAACTTAGGTAGTTCTTATAGTTTGATGAATGCTCCATATCTTACTTACAACAGTGAATATTGAGTATATGTAATACAACCCTTTATATAACATGATTTCACAGAAAAATCTCCATTTGATTACTCATGATCATACATAATTTCCTAGGGACCAATGTGTTATATATATATATATATATATATATAAGTTTTGAAAATGTTCAAAATAGATAAAACAAAATATTCTGCTTCTAACAACAGGGGAATTTTATCAATCAGTTTTTAAACCAAAATTGCAGCGAATCTCAATCAAATCAAACATGTAATAACGAGAAAGAAATCCCCAAATTAAGTTTGCTTGGAATTATAAGCACTCTTTGAATGAAGGATAATTCAAAAGAAATTTCGTGTAAAGAACAACAACAGCAAAATGCATGATTTCCCTGTTGCTTTAATGGTGAGCATCTTCTTCCTCGCAAAACTTGGTGTATTCTCCAGAATCCATCAAACCTTCCAGCTCGGAAAGGCTGCTCGGTCGAATCTTAATCATCCATCCATCTCCATACGGACTCGAATTGATCTACAAGACCAGTAAAAC
This sequence comes from Dendrobium catenatum, assembly GCF_001605985.2. Taxonomy (NCBI): domain Eukaryota; kingdom Viridiplantae; phylum Streptophyta; class Magnoliopsida; order Asparagales; family Orchidaceae; genus Dendrobium; species Dendrobium catenatum. The sequence goes on from NW_021318852.1 coordinate 3,476,562, forward strand.
AATCTCCTTTTTTCATCAGAAGATAATCAACTCCATCGCTTAAGTTAATGTGGTTGAATAATTTACCAGGCCAGGAGCTTCCGTGAGCTTACTGTTGACCTCCACCACTTGGCCTGAAATGGGAGAGTTCACATCGCTGGTGGCTTTGACGCTCTCCACTGCGCCAAAGCTTCCGCCTTTCGCTACCGTGCTGCCGGATTCCGGCAGCTCGACGAACACAACTTCTCCTAAATGGCCCTGCAAGCCATTGAAGTGCAGAACCTTTCTACCTTGATTAGCTTAACAAGCTGTAGCAATGGAACTTATTTATCTGTTTATATGAAAGAGCAGTATACACCTGAGCATGGTCAGTGATGCCAATAGTGGCAACTGAGCCTTCATGTTTGATCCATTCATGAGAAGAGCTGTACTTCAAACCATCCAAAACTGCCGAATTGAAGAATTTGTGTTAATTTCAAGCTTAATTAACTAAAGTTTAGTTCTTGAGAAGTTCATATTACCAGTAGAGAAACATCTGGAGACGGAGAAGGTGAGAGAAGGGGTGGCTCTGGTTCTATTGGCGCAGGAGATCTTAAGCGCCTTGGCTGTTGAAGAAGCCCACAGCTTCATGGCCATTTATTTTTGCTTTATTTGCTTTGAATTACTTGAAATGGAGTGGAGAGGATGGTGAAGAGTGGTTCTTTGTAATTGGTGTTATCTTTGCGGATGAGCGTTTGGTGGATATCGATGGTCTCATCTTCTATAATATTAATAAACCAAGCGGTCGGGACTCGGGTGCCTTGGGTCATTTTCCTCGGTTTTTTAGCTAGTTATTTTTCTATGAGAAATGCTTATTTATTTATTTATTTATTTTAGGTTTTTGTTGAAAAGTTTTATAGAATATGATGGAAAGTATTATCACACAATTAAATAAAAAATAAAAAATAATAGTGAATGAAAAGTTTAAAATCAGGAAAAAATCGGAGAACCACACGACAATCAGAAATCAACTATGAAATTATACGGAACTCTCTTCTCACAATCTCTCTTCGTCTCTATTTTTTTTCGCACAATAATGTTTCTCATAATTTTGATCTGGATAAGTCATTCAGCTCACTTTTTATATAAATTGATCGTAATATGTATGAAAGCCTTCTTTTCAAAACTATAATGAAATGATTCTTTTTTTTATCAAATATAATGATAGAAAAAAAAATTGTACGATGATATTCAACATTTTTTTATCAATTTTATTTTAGCTTCACATTCAACAACCTCTTATTATTTATGTTTTGTTTTTTTTTTAATTTTACTATTTCATAATAAATGAAAAGAAAAAATAGGCAACAATAATCTTTGTAGTTCTTGGGAGTAATTCAAATTTGGATGCAAGGAATTACTCTAAAATTTGATTAATATGAATCTTAAAGTCTTTAGATTAC
>NW_021318852.1:3478082-3508818 GCF_001605985.2 Dendrobium catenatum
GTATTTTCCTGAGAATCTGAGTTTAGGAAATCCGTACCTTCACAGGGTTGATGAAGTGGGCGAGATGGCAAGAGAAATATACAACATGAATATATCACAAAATGATGCATAAATAACTAATGACATTAACTAAATTATAGTTTAAATAGTTAGTGAAATCAACTACATTAACTATAGTTTAAAAGCTAATAAATTAACTAAATCTCTATAATGCAAACAATTAATAAAATTAACTATTTTAACTGTAGTTTAAATAGTTAATAAGTTAACTAAATTAACTATAGTTTAAATAGTTAATAAAATTAACTAAATCTCTATAGTGCAAATAGTTAATAAAAATTAACTAACTTAACTGTAGTTTATATAGTTATAACTACAATGAAAAAGAGAGCATGGAATCTCACTGTATTTTATTTATATATTTTGACTCTTTTTTTTTTTTTAGAAACACATAGGCACATATACATGTTTGAACTTAAAAGCAATGAAAATACAAACGGCTCAAAATAATGACCGATCAATATGTGCAATAACTACAATCTTTATTGAGAATAACAGCTTTGTCCTATATGTTGAACGAAGCATCAAATATTGCTTCCATGAAAGGTGTGCCCGTCACTTTTCAGATGCAATCTTTAGTGAGGTGTAGGATAGACAATTTTTTGGAATCAGGCAATGAGTATTGCACTTTATTTAACCCAATATAAATATTGATGGTAGCATGCCATGCTCACATTGATACATGAGATAGAATAAGAAAAAAAAAAAAAAAAAAAAAAAAAAATTGGTAAAAGAATGGCGGAAAATATAAACAAAAAAAAAAAAAAAAAAAAAAAAAAAAACTAACACAAGTTGGTAACTGAATGCAGGAAAATGTAATAAAGATTTTAATATGAATACCATTTCACAACTAATTAACAGCAGACATGATAGCTAACGATAAATCTTGTAAATAGATCTTTTCTCTTAAGAAATAAAAAAATAATAATAATAAAAAATAAGCAGATTTTAATACTACAAAGATATTTTTTAAAACAAAAAGCTGATTTTAAAATTACTAACAAATCTTAAAAAAAAAATTATTTCTAACAGAACTAAAAAAATATATTTTTATTCATTTTTTTATTTTTATTTTTACAACTAATAACAGGTTCTATGTATTAGGTTCTATGCTCAATAACTGGCGATTTTTTTTTTAAACTCCAATGAAAGATAAAGAAATAACTAATATATAGTCTTCATTAATACTACTGACTAAAAAGAGAAGTTAATAACTAATAGCTTTAATTACTGCTACTAACTCAAAATAACGACTATAATAAAACTAAAAAAACAAAAACAAAAAAAGCAAAAGAAAGCTGTAGAAGTACGAATGATACACAACTCCTCTTGGCCTATTGGTTGAGAGCTTAGGCTTCCAACTAAGAGGTCCAAGGTTCGAGTCCATGTGTATGCGTTGTGTGTGTGAGTTTGCCTTAAATGGCCTAATTGTCCCCCCAAAAAAAAAGTACGAATGATTCCTTCAGCTTTAACTTGGGTGAGTAAAGCAAGCATTAAAAGCAGATGAAGTCACACAACTCTACTTGGCCTATTGGTTGAAAGCTTAGGCTTCCAACTAAGAGGTCCAAGGTTCGAGTCCATATGTATGCGTTGTGTGTGTGAGTTTGCCTTAAATGGCCTAAATGTCCAGATACAACGTGAGGAAAGGTGGAATGTCGTTTAGTGATCCACGAAGAAAGAAGAGGAAGAGTCTATTTAATAACATGTAAACGAAGCTCAGAAATCACACAGCAAACGACTACCAGTGCAAGGAGTTTTCACGTGATTGCGGGGAGATTTCGCCTATCACTGGCGTTCAACTTCAACAGGGAATCTCGTCCTTCAGCCAAGGTACAAGGCGTGAGCTTTGGGACTTTTGCGATTCAGCTTTGACAAAGGGAAGCTCGGCTTGCACTGGTCGTGCAGCCTCGACGTGGACGGAATCCTAGTGAGCCTTCACGGCAGCAAGCAAAACAACAGGATCTCAGGAAAATCGTTCAGTCGAGCGGGGGAGGGGGAGGTGGACAGTTAGAGTGGCTGAACTGTGAGAAGTAGGAAAACGGGAATGCGGGATTCAAAGAGCTGCTGTGGATTGTGAGGGTAACGAACCGCCAAGCAAGTTATCCAGCTTCTCATTTTAAAGTAAGCAGGGACGACGTCCGAGGTGCACCACGGGATATCGGGGAAGAGACACAAAAATCAGCAGAATTTAAGGGATTTACAGGGATTTAGCACATAAAATCCATTCAGAAGATACGAGGTAAATTAATGTGATTTGCTGTTTCATTTGACTTCTGATTTTATTCTTTAAAAAAAATTATTAAATTGAAAGTCAAATTAATGCCTTGCCATGTTTAATCCGTTAGCAACACCAAGCATAAGATGGCAATTACTAGTAATTTCTGCTTCTTAGTATCTGCCAAGAGAATCAGGTTGGGGTGATTATCATATAACTTTAGTGCTGCAAGTCTTGTTATTTCATCGTCTAGATTAAATGGCGAAATCTTTTAGTAGCCAAAGATCGTTACCGTCTCAAGGGGAAAAAAAATCTAAATTGTCCCTCGACTGTGAGCAACAAAATAACTCCAATTTAATTGAACAAGGGAACAAGCATCCATCTTTGGTAATTATTCATGCCTCAAACCAATCCTTTTATGCCTTCAATTGGAAAATATAATCCCTCTAGCAATGGAAAGACACGACATTCATCATTCCCATTGGATTTGCCTTCGAACTATTTCATTCTCGATTTAAAATGTATAAGATTTTTCATGCTCCAAGCCACTTGTCAATTTAATTTTCTCTAAATTAGGGCTCGGATTGGCATTGTTCATCTATATCATAGACCTTGTACCAATGTATTTCTTTTCACTTAAATTCCCTAGACATTTCGGTGGTTGAAGGTCGTCGAGCACGCTCTTGGCGAAATCAAATTTTAACTTCTCGAGTCATAATTTGGTACTGAACGCCTCCTCGGCATTCTTCACATTTTGAAGAAGTTTGATTCTTAACTGGCGAGGCTCACTCATATGCTTCAGCTCTGCAAATCTAAAGCCGTTCTCATATTTAACATAAAATCCATCGAGTTGTTGAAGATAATTTGGCTTTCCAATTCTATGTGTCCCATAGAAATCATCCGAGGATAATTGCATGTAACTCACATTTGTAGAGTTATTGATTTTTTGTTTTTTATAAGGAATTTGGATGAATAGACTGCCCATATTCATAGATTACGAGTTGCAAGTGATATAGATTGCTTAGAGAATTTGGCAGTAAAGTTTGAAGCATCTTCAAGTATCGAAGACATGATAAACATCCAATTGTCTAAGGTATCCTTTTTGGGCACAGAGCACAGATGTACAGCAAATAGATGATTTTCGATACTTTGAGAATTAGAGCAAGTATCCCATCAAAATTTGTATTTTCTCTTTAACACAAACAATGCGTACCAAATTTCTTTTAAACTTCCCAATCTTTTGAGCATTTTTAAATCGCAACTTCCTCCAATATTCTGCACAACCTCTCCTCGAAAATAAGATGGAAGAATGAAACCTGATGACATCTACATTCGTATTATATCAAATCTTTTGAACCAGTGATCTCATGAAAATTATACAACAAAATTCAATGTAATTGTGTAGATGTCTTGGGAGGAACATATAACTTAGGTTTCGTTTGGGACGGCTTTTTTATTGCTTTTTAAAGTAGCTTTCTAGTATAAATTTTTTTATTTTTGTACTAAGAAAGCTACTTTAAGAAGCAAGAAGAAAGCCGTCCCAAACAAAGCCTTAGGCTTCATTTGGGACTGTTTTTTTATTGCTTCTGAAAACGGAGTTTTAGTACAAAAATTAAAAAATTTGTACTACAACTCCGTTTTAAAAAGCAATAAAAAAGCCGTCCCAAACGAAGCCTTAATCTTAAGATGACATTGACAGGATTCTGACCCAATAAATTGCTTTCTAGAAATTCCCTCCAATGCCTTTTATCCAAGTCTTCTTTTTTTTTTTCGACACCAAAGATAACATTAGTTGCCAATGGAGATCTTAACAGATTTTAATTAAATATATATTCTTAATGCCAACGACGTTCCGGATGCAACGGCACCGTCCGTTTGTCGATCGGACTTTGTTTGGGCATCGTCGAGGCCTCATTTCCTTCGTAGCGCATGCCTTCTCAACATATCCAAATCGCCTTTGAAATTTACGACATCACCTCAAACCATTGAATTTGATCAAATAAAATATATATTCTGAGTGTCGGTGATGTTCCGGACGCAATGACATTATCCGTTTGTTGATCAGACGTCATTTGGGAGACGACGAGGCATCGTCTCCTTCATAGCGCATGCCTTCGCAATATACTTGAGTCGCCTTTGAAAAATTTTTAACACTTCAGACGATCCAAAATTTGTATATTCTGAATGTCGGGGATGTTCCGGACGCAATGGCGCTGTCCGTTCATCAATCGGACGTCATCTGAGCATTTTCGATGGCTCGTTTTCCATCGTAATGCAGGCCTTTATATCATATTTTGAATTGCCTAGGAATTCACGACACCATCGATGACCATTGCAACAAATGGAGATCCAAAAAGCGTTTCAACCATCTCTCTAGCATTGGATCTTTAATCTTTTATAATAATTAGGATTCTTCTTATCAACGATTGCATGAGGGTTGAGGAGCTGCAACACTGATCTTTTTTCACGCCCTCTAATCTAAATAATTTCGCCTTCTTTTTAATGACAAGCCAAATTAAGGGACGAGTACGTTCTCCCATTCACTTTTATCATGCTTCTTATCATCATCCCAATTGTCATCTAGCAAAAGTAAGAACTTTTTGGACATGATCTCAGTCCAAAGACTATCTTGAATATATATATACTTTTATGTTAGTTTCAATTTTACATGTTAATTTTCAATTTTATTGTTTTGTCCCTTTATAGGTTGTTTAGTATAAAAAGGGGTGCCTTGAATTTATTCAAGGGGTGAGAAGCAATAATATTTTTTAGTTCTATTTTTTCCTCCAAAATCTATGCTCGCTCTCTCTCTCTTCCTTGGTGCTGTTGTCCAAGAACAAAAAGAATTGGCGGTGCATTCAATTCCTTAAATAATATCTAGATTATTTGTCCTCCAAGATTTTAATTATTCTCAACAATTAGTATTAAAGCTTGTTGGAGGTGATCAAGCTCAAGTGCAAAAGGCGAAGCGAGGAAGCACAGGCTTGGAAGCGAAAGCTCGGGTAAGAAAGAAGCAATGCAGGCGCGGTCGTGTGGAAGCGCATGCGCAAAAATGAGATCAGAGCGTTAAGAGAGCCTTCCGCCTCGCAAGCTACTCGTAAGCGCATTTCCATCGTGACGAGTTGAGCTCAAGCATGCCATTTAAGCTTGAGCTCGAGTTCGAGCTCGTGATGGAAGTCAGAAAGGCCGTTGTCTGGCGATGGAAGTCAGAAGGACCATAGTTGGTGGCCTGAAGAAAGTCCGAAATCAGTTGGTGGCTGGGCAGAAGTCTAGCATCAGTTGTTGGCCGAGCAGAAATCTGGCGTTAGTTGGTTGCCGAGTAAATGTCCAGCGCTAGTTGGTGGACGAGCAGAAGTTCGACGTCAATTGGTTGTTGGGTGGAAGTCCAGTGTCAGCTGGTGGCGGAGCAGAAGTTCAACATCAGTAGGTTGCCAGGTAGAAGTCTAGTGTCAGTCAATACCTAGGAGGTGGTCGAGGATGAGCTTGATATTTCTCTTTCTCTCCTCTCTTCTTTCCCTCTTTGCTTGTCCCTCTTTCCATGAGGAATGGGGGGGTCTATTTATAATTTTCTGAGAGTGACATGACCAGTAAAAAAGAGGAAGATCAAGAGTAAGTTGAGAGTGGTTTGAATGGATAGCTGATTTTAATCCTCTTAATCGTGGACTATTTATTGAACATTTGAATGTATTTATGATATCAGAATTCAACGATCTTGAGATCGTTGGATTCATTTCGTCGAGTCACTCAATTCGACTATAAGCATGTCACATTTGGAAATCGTTTAATTATCCAATTTATGGTTTGAATGTTCCAAATGCGTTTCAGGTCTTTGATTTGGACTCATTTGGTATCGGATTGAGTTAAATCTGGTGTCATTAGGTTCGTCTTTTCAAGACATTCTGTTCAACTACAAGTTTGCTGAAATCAGAGATCATATGACCCTGAATTCAATTTTGGAAGTTTCCAACTCTATTGTGCCTTGAGATTCGTGCAGGATCAAGATAAATTTTTGATGATACATCAGGTATGATGTTATATTGTTTGAGTGATCGTTTGTGTGATAATTTTCTTAATTTGTGACTTATTATAAACAAGAATATATTAGCGATTTTAGTATAGATTCAATTTTAAAATATAGCATTATGTTCTTCCTTGTTCTGCTGGCTTGTTCTGTTCAGCTCCTCCGACGACTACCACGTCAACGTCTTTAAGAACAAAAAAAAAAAAAAACTTTATCCCCTTCTAGATTTACATTGACTAAAGTGTATCAGCCGACATACAAAAAATAATAATAACTTCTGCAACAATCCTAAGTCAACCTTTATGTTTTCTGTTTCAAACATGATTCATAGGCTATATGTTTCTTCATGTCAAGATGAATCTAACCAAGTTGACATTTGCAAATAAAAAAAAAATCAAGTCATTAGAAGTCGGCAACATATCCTATGAAATTATTCTCAACTACTCGAGTTTGTAAAAAATCTGATCCTTTGAATTATTTTCTTCTGGAAGATCGATTTGTCTTCTACTTCTAGATTTTCAAGCGCAGCATTACGAGTAATTAATGCTATTCTCAATGTAAAATGAAAACTGGTAGGTGGAATCTCAGTTGACCCAACAGCCGCTGCAGCAATTGTTGGTCGTCTATCAATCTGAACCCTTCTCCTCTTTCCAGTTCTATAAGATTTCTATCTGTTCAGGTCTTTCCATTCCTCTATCTCTCTCTAGCTCCCTCATTACCTCTTTCAATAGCTTCCTCTTGCCTCTTTTTCTCTCTCTTTCGACCCTAGCTGCTTTGGTAATTTGCTTCCTTATTTCCTTTTTTCTGAAGACCAGAAACCTATGGCTGAAGTTGCTACGGAAGTCATTGTAGCTCGTACTGGGCGCAACTTCCAGCGCTATGAAGAGAAATTTCGATTAGTGGCAGGGTATTCCTATTAGCTTTCTTCTTTCAGCACTGTTACTTATTGCTTTTTATCAATTTAGGCTTCCTTTGAGATGATTTTTTTGCTGCTTCTTAAAACAGTTTTTTAGTTCAATAATTAAAATTTTTTAATAAAAAACTGCTTTAAGAAACAACAAAAAATCGTCCCAAACGAAACCTACTTTCTCTTCCTCGCAAGCATGTCTAACTCTTGCTGTAACAGATGTATTCCCTACCGTTGGAAGGAAACTGTAGAGAATGGTGCTGATAATTTGCAAGATAGGTTGGAAGTACTCATGATTTCTTCACCTAATCGACAAGATCTCATCTTCCCAAAGGTGAGGACTGGTTTAAAGGTTTCGTTTGGACGCTTAATTTCTTACGGCTTCTTAAAGCAATATTTTAGTATAAAAAATTTATACTAAAAAGTTGTTTTAATAAATAAAAAAGCTGTCTTAAAGTCAAAGTTTTATGTTGTCTTTTGATTTGGTTAATTATAATTTCTTTTGACTGTGTCTGTAGAACTTTCTGATTCATATTTCAGGGTGGATGGGAAAATGATGAGACCATAGTTGAAGCGGCCAGCCGTGAAGCTTTGGAGGAAGCAGGCGTGAGAGGAATTATTAAAGTAAGTTCATCTGTTTTCTTCTTTGATTTTGTTGTTTATATTTAATTTGCTTATTTCTGCTACTGCTTAGTTTTTTCACTGTCCTTTGATGCTCGCTTTGGCCTGTTTGGGGAAGAAAAAGAGGAAATGATTATCAATCATTGGTGGAGCCAATTTTATATAAGAAAATTATGAAGGTTTATTGTTATCAACTGATGTTGATTGCAACAATGTTAGGAAGTAAAATTTCTTAGAAATTTCAGTGATAAGGGCTATTGTGGTCGTAAAGCTTTTTGACATTTTGCAAAAAATTATTTGGGTCCTTACTGAATTGTCCGATTATCTAAGAAGAAAAATATTTTGTTAGGAGTTCGGATGCGGGCATTTAATTCCAAAATAATACTGAATTTTATTTTATTTCATAAATATTTATGTATTTTAAACATTTATTTTATAATATAAATATAAAAAAATATATGTAGTTTTGGACATAATTTTCTTGTGCAATGTTTTTTAGATTTTGTTTGTGATAGTTTTCTTACTGCTGCCTAAAATAATTATTCAAGAAATTTTTGTATAAAAAATTTCTTTAGAAAGCATTAAGAAAGCTGTTCGAAACGAAACCTAAATTCACACAATGAAAATTAGATGATGGTGTCGGTTGTTAATGGTGATTGTCTGTGGCAAAAAAAATTATTTAAATCTCTCAATTTTGAAACCCCCTCCATGTAAAAAATGATGCTCTATTATAGCCTTATGGAAGAGAAATTTTAATAAATTTGACCAAAATTCAGTGAATGATCAATATTGTTCTCATTAATTGTAGATAATTTATTTAGTATTTGAGTTCTTTATGATCTAAAAAAATTGAGTGATATTGGATTCGATGGATATTCATCACGTCAAGCCGTTCAACTTGACTATAAGCATGCAAGATTTATAGACTGTTGCACTTTATAATTAAATCTTGAAGCTTTAAAACACACTTCAATTGATTGATTTGTGTTCATTTGGATTCACGGTCAATGGTGGTGTCGATAGATTTGTCTTGTTAAGATGTTCAATTTGAGTTTAGATGATTAAGACTTCCTTTGAGACAACTTTCTTACTGCTTATTAAAACGGTTTTTGAGTACAAAATTTATTATTATTATACTAAAAAGTTACTTTAAAAGGTAATAAGAAAGCTATCCAAAATGAAGTCTAAATTAGAGTTCAAATGATGGTGAGTTTGATTCTAAAAAAAAAATAAATATTAACTCAAGATTCATGCTGATCAGTGAAAACTTTTTTTTTTCGTGATATTTGAATGGTGATCGCCATGGGCGGATCCACCCATGGCTTAGGGTGGGCAAATGCCCACCCTCAAATTTTTTTTTTTAATATTGAGAGGGGAGATTTTGAAATATTTTGGGTATTTTGGGCATTTTGCCCCCCCTCAAAAAATTTTTTTGCCCTAATTTTATTAATCCTAAGCATTTTTGTCCATCTCTCACAAAAAAAATTTTTTTGCCCACCCTAAAAAAAGAAGCTGAATCCGCCCCTGGTGATCGCTTTGTTCCTTGTTAGCTCTCATCCAAACAAAAAACAAAAATGATAAATTAAAATTGTCTCTTGAAACCAGGAACCTATACTGGGAGAGTGGAAATTTAAAAGCAAGAGCAGACAGAACAGCTGCAGTTCAGAAGGAACATGTAAAGGCTACATGTTCGCAATGGAGGTCACTGAAGAGCTTCAGTGCTGGCCGGAGCAAGCCAGCCATGACAGGAGATGGGTCAGTACCACCAAGCCATATATCTTCACCTTATTTTTAATTACTATGATAGTAATCCTCTTACTTAGATTAATTAGTTTGTTTTACGTTAACAGTTATGCACAAGTGACGCATGGAAGATTTGCCGATATGATTGGATGCGTGAGGCTCTTTCTTCATGCATTACTTTTCTATCAGGACAGACTCTATTCTCCAGCGTTAAATTAGAAGAGCCGTCGAGCTACTTCTTTCCTCAGCAACTGAACCTGCTATCAACACATTCTGCTGATGATTTCTTCTCACCAGTTACATGCTATCAATATTGAATCCTTGGCCTTTACTAACAGCGAGATTAGTGTATTGACGTAAGAATATTTTCTGCTTGCTTTTTGTAATATAGATCTCGTGTGAAGGTACTGTACAGCACCAAAAAAATAGGTTTTCGCAGTACAAATTTTGACTTTTTCGGACGGTTTTACCCGCCACTAATATTTTTGCAGCGGTTTTATGACCGCCGGATATCCGCCGTGATTACAATGCGTTGCGAAGACATTCAGCGACGGTTTCAGAACCGGCGGGATAGAACTGACGAATGTTGAATATAGCAACGGTTTTAACTGCTATAATGTTATTGCAAACATAGCATCAGTTAAAACCATTGTCAATACTGATCTATAGCATCGGTTTGCAAACCGCTTCTATTAAAGACTACGAAAACTTCAGTGTTTTGGTGGTGATATATTGTTTGTTTCTGAATGTGATTGTTGCTTGTTGGAATTATAGTTGGATAATATTGAATTTACTAATTTAGGCTTGGATATATATGTTGACTGTTCTTGGTAGGGGTAGCTATTTGAAGCTTAGTCAAACCTGTTTGGTTGACATAGGTTTTGATTGGGACAGTTTTTTTGTTGTTTTTTAAAATAATTTCTAAAATTTTTGTACTAGAAAGCCATTTTGAAAAGTAGCAGAAAAAATTGTTCCAAACAGAGCCATAGTTAATCCACAAAATCTCCGATGGATTACTCTGGCTATCAATCCATTACACATTTAGAGCTGCTTTTTATTTTTCATTTTCCTTGTTACAATATTTGTCCCTAGGAGTTCAATTCTCTACATGATATGTCAAATTTTGTAAAGCTCAATATTCACAATAAGATGTAATCACAATGCAGCAAAATAATTCAAATAGTAAATAGAATATTGATTTAAATCTGATGTATCATCCAAAAATTATCTTGACCGGGCACGAATCTAGAAGCAAAACCAAGTTGGAAACTTCCGAAAATAAAATTGGGATCATCCGAATTCCGATTTCAACAAACTTACAGTTGAACTGAACGTTTTGAAAATAAGAAACCAATGACACCAAATTCGACTCAATCCGAGCCCAAATGGATCCAAATCAAGGACCCAGAGCGTAGTTGGAAGGTTCAAACCACAAATTGGATTACCATACGGTTTCCAAATGTGATATTCTTATAGTCGAATCTAGCGGCTCGATGAGACAAGTGCTATGAGTTCAAGATAACTGAATTCTGATATCACTAAGACATCCAAATGCCTAGCAAACGATATATGATTAAGGGATTCAACATCGGTCATCCTTACAAATCACTCCCAAAATATGCTCGATCTTCCTCCTATTTACAGGTCATGCCACTCTTAAAAATCTATAAGTAGACCCCTCACTTCTCATGAAAGGGGACCCCAAGCAAGAGGGAAAGAAAGAGATTGAAGATCGCTCTTGACTCCTCGCTCCCCCTCAACCATCGCCCGAACTTCCGCCGGACCACCACCTAACATCGGAGTTCTACCAGACCACCACCCGACATCGAACTTCCGCCTAACACAGGAGTTCTTCCAGACCACCACATGAAGGAGAAGTTCTGCCAGACCACCACCTGACGCCGAACTTTTGCTGGACCATCGCCTGTCGCTAGAGTTCTGTCAGACCATCACCTGACACCGGAGTTCTGTTGGACCACCACCCGACACCGGACTTGAGCCGGACCACCGTCGGACACCGGAGTTATGCTGGACCACCACGTGACCCCAGAGTTTCGTTGGGCCACCGCCTAATGCTGAAGTTCCATCAGACCACTACGTGATGCCGGAGTTTCGCTTGAAGCCGGATGACGCAGGAGCTAACGGCTACTTTAATTTTTAAATTTCCATTTCCTGTAGCTCTACTTAGGCAAAAGTGTATAGCCTACCGTCTCAATTGTATATAAATAGTTTCTCCCCTTGGAAATAAGACAGTCAGTCATTGTATTTCGTTAAAAACAGATTGTTCTGTTTCTTGCCTCTGTTTTCTTTCACGCCTGCAGGTCGTCCTTAGTTCCGTCAGGTTGCCCGGCGAAGGAAGTAGCAGGGACCCGTGAACATCAAGCTCTACGCTGCCAGCAGCCACCCTTCGAGGAGTCATAGACGGTGTCATCTGGTGTCAGAGCCGGCAAGATGCCGCCACGGAGGAACCGCCAACGTCCGGTGCGGGATATGGTGGTTGAAGATTTGCAAAGAGAAGTTCAGAGATTACAACAAGAACTTGCAAGGCGGGACCAGCAAGAGGCTGGAGTCCGACAGGAAGAGGAGGAGGTTAATCCTGTCCATCAGGAAACTTCAAGCCGCGTGACCCCAGAGTTTCGTTGGGCCACCGCCTAATGCTGAAGTTCCGTCGGACCACTACGTGATGCCGGAGTTTCGCTTGAAGCCGGATGACGCAGGAGCTAACGGCTACTTTAATTTTTAAATTTCCATTTCCTGTAGCTCTACTTAGGCGAAAATGTATAGCCTACAGTCTCAATTGTATATAAATAGTTTCTCCCCTTGTAAATAAGACAGTCAGTCATTGTATTTCGTTAAAAACAGATTGTTTTGTTTCTTGCCTCTGTTTTTTTTCACGCTTACAGGTCGTCCTGAGTCCCGTCAGGTTGCCCGGCGAAGGAAGTAGCAGGGACCGAGGAGTCGGAGACGGTGTCATCTGGTATCAGAGCCGGCAAGATGCCGCCACGGAGGAACCGCCAACGTCCGGTGCGGGATATGGTGGTTGAAGATTTGCAAAGAGAAGTTCAGAGATTACAACAAGAACTTGCAAGGCGGGACCAGCAAGAGGCCGTAGTCCAACAGGAAGAGGAGGAGGTTAATCCTTTCCATCAGGAAACTTCAAGTGATGACAAAGTTCGTCCAAGAAGGCCACGACCGGACCGTCCTCCTGATCGAGATGACAGTGGGATTAAAATTGATCTGCCAGAATTTGAGGGGCGAATGGACCCTGATGAATTCTTGGATTGGTTGCACACGGTCGAGTGAGTACTTGAGTTCAAAGAAATTTCCGCAGACAGGATTGTTAAGCTCGTAGCCATTAAACTGAAGAAAGGTGTGTCTCTTTGGTGGGAGAATCTAAAACGTAGCCGAGCAAGGGAGGGGCGAAGCAAGATCACCAGCTGGGAGAAAATGAAGAAAGAATTGCAACGTAAATATATTACCGACTATCATAGGCAGAATTTATTCTTGAGGCTCCACCGCCTCCAACAGCACCACCGGTCGGTCGAAGAATATGTAGCTGAATTTGAACAGCTTTCGCTGAAATGCGATCTCAATGAACTGGTGGAGAACACCATTGCCCGGTTCTTGGAAGGTCACCAACCCACAATCGCCCACGTAGTTCAACTACAGCCTCATTGGACACTTCAGGACGCTATTAATCTAGCTCTCCAAGTAGAACGACAACAGAGCTCATCAAAAGGAGCCTCAATCAGATTCAAAGAACTGGCGGGAGAAAAGGTTACTCAGACATCTAAAGGTGGAACATCCGCCACGCAAGAAAGACCGCAAGAAAAACCTCTGGGTAGGACCTGGACCCCTCCATCCACGGTCAGTAGCACCCCGGCGCGGAAATGCTTCAAGTGTCAGGGTTTTGGCCACATTGCCTCCAACTGCCCCACAAGTGGATCGTCACTATCCTAGAAGATGATACTGACCCCAGCGAGGAGCTCTCAACTGGGAATACCGTGGAACCCCCAACTGCGGGTAATCCCACAGTTATTGAGGCTGACGACGGGAATCTGCTAGTCCTTAGAAAACTGTTGATGAGCAATCAGAAAGAAGAGCAAGAGCAACGCCATAACTTGTTTTGAACTAGGTGTACCGTCCAGGAACGAGTCTGTCAAGTTATTATTGATAGCGGCAGCTGCGAAAATATAGCTTCGTGCACTATGGTAGAGAAATTGCAAATTCCAACCGAGAAGCATCCACAGCCTTACGCATTGTCCTAGATTCGGAAAGGCAACACGATTGAGGTAACTAATCGTTGTCTTGTTCAGTTCTCTATTGGCAGGTTCAAGGATCAAGTATGGTGTGATGTATTTCCCATGGATGCCTGTAATCTACTACTAGGACGGCCTTGGCAATTCGACCAAAAGACGGTACACGATGGGGAGGCCAACACCTATACTCTGATGCAAGGCAACGAAACCATTGTGCTCTTACCTTTTAAACGCCCACTCGAAGAACCTGTGTATGAACAGCTGATGGTAACCCAAACGGAATGCAATCAGGCCATCCAACAGGCTGAAGGGGGATACCTTGTATTGGTCAAAGAAGTCGAGAAGAGCATCAATTCTGTTCCACAGGAGCTCCAACCATTACTGGACAAATACAGGGAGGTCTGGGTGGAAGAACTACTGGCAGGACTACCTCCTCTGCGTGAAATTCATCACTCCATCGACCTCCAACCTGGAGTCACATTACCAAACCGCCCGCCTTACAGACTACGACCTGACGAGCATCAAGAATTAAAGAGGCAGGTGGAAGAATTGCTAGCCAAGGGGTATATTCGGCTCAGCGTAAGTCCTTGTGCAGTGCCATCTTTACTGGTGCCAAAGAAGGATGGTTCATTCCGAATGTGCGTTGACAGCCGTGCAATCAATAAAATCACGGTGCGTTACAGATTTCCAATTCCCCGCATCGACGATTTATTTGATCAACTGCAAGGAGCCACCATTTTTTCCAAACTAGATTGAAGGAGCGGGTATCATCAGATCCGCGTCCGGGAAGGCGATGAATGGAAAACTGCCTTCAAAGTGAGCGATGGGCTTTATGAATGGCTGGTCATGCCATTTGGATTATCAAACGCGACAAGCACATTTATGCGCCTCATGAACCAAATCTTCCAACCCCTGTTAAGCAAGTTTGTGATCGTCTATTTCGACGACATCTTAGTCTATAGTCCTGACTTGAATACGCACTTACAACATTTGGAGCAGGTGTTGCAAATTTTGGAAGAACAAAAGTTGTACTGCCACCCGAAGAAATGTCAGTTTCTGGATAGCCGGATTCGGTTCTTGGGGTTCATCCTCTCGGCCAATGGCATTGAAGTAGACCCAGAAAAGATTACCGCCATTCTCACCTGGCCTGTTCCCAGTTCATTCAGGGATGTGCGAAGCTTTCACGGGCTGACGTCGTTTTATCGGCGGTTTATTGCTAACTTTAGCTCCATTGCCGCTCCTCTCACAGAATTATTGAAGTCCACTATTTTCAACTGGACCACAGCGGCTCAGATCAGTTTCGACGAGCTAAAATAGAAAATGACTTCTACACCCGTCTTGCGCCTTCCTGATTTCAATAAACTGTTTCAAGTGGAGTGCGATGCTTCCAATCTGGGCATAGAAGCGGTCCTTAGTCAAGAAGGCCAGTCCATCGCATACTTCAGTGAGAAACTGAATGATGTCCGGCAAAGGTACTCAACGTACGATAAGGAGTTCTATGCAATTGTGAGAGCCTTGCACCACTGGAGCCACTACCTACTTTGTAAAGAGTTCGTGCTGTTCACTGATCACGCCGCTTTAAAATTCTTAGAAGGCCAGAAGAAACTAAGGGGGCGGCATGCCACTTGGTCAGAATTCTTGGCTGCATTTCAATTCCTGCTCAAGTACAAAGTCGGAAAGGATAACCAGGTAGCAGATGCTCTTAGTCGGCGTTATACCTTACTGCAGACGGTTCAGTCGAAAATGGTTGGCTTCAAAGCCATCAAAGATTTGTATCCCACCGACCAGGATTTTGGGAAAATATGGGAACGTTGCCAGAACGCTTCGTATCAACTATTCTTTATCAAGGATGGTTATCTTTTCCGCCATAACAGTATTTGCATTCCTGTATGTTCCCTCAGGTTGGCCGTGATCTCTGAATGTCACGATGGAGGATTGCCATGCCACTTCAGTCGTGACAAAACGCTGTTACTCACAACCGAAAGGTTCTACTGGCCTTCCATCAAGAAGGACGTGAGCCGAAACACTCGAAGCTGCCAAACCTGTAAGAAAGCAAAAACATCACTCACTAATGCCGGACTATACTCACCCTTACCCATCCCTCTCCGGCCATGGGATGACGTTAGCATGGATTTCATCGTGGGACTTCCACGGACCCAGCGGAATAAGGACTCTGTGATGGTCGTCGTCGACAGGTTCTCCAAGATGGCTCATTTCATCGCTTGCAGCAAAACATTGGATGCCACACAAATCGGCGACCTCTATTTCAAAGAAATAGTGCGTCTCAACGGCATCCCGAGAACTATCGTTTTCGACCGAGACGTCAAATTTCTCAGCCACTTTTGGTGCACACTATGGCGAAAACTAGGCACTAAGCTCCAGTTCAGTTCGGACGCCCACCCGCAGACAGATGGATAGACTGAAACTGTCAACCGCAGTTTGGGAAACTTACTGCGTTGCTTTGTGGGTCGGAACTTGAAGCAATGGGATCTCATTCTTCATCAAATTGAGTTCGCCTTCATCCGATCCACCAACCAGACGACAGGACACAGTCTGTTTGAGATTATTTATGGTAATAATCCACTGACTCCTTTAGATTTATTACCCGCATTGTCGAATTCCGCTTACAGCCAGGAGGGAGAACGGCGCAGTGAAGAAATTAAGTTACTACACCAACAAGTACAAACTCGGATCGCCCAACAGAATGCCAATACCAGAAACAAGCAAATAAACACAAGCGGCCAGTCATCTTTCAGGTCGGTGATAAGGTCTGGATAAAGCTACGAAAGGAACGATTTCCCCCGGGGCCGTTTGGAAAGCTTAAAGCCAAGGCTGACGGACCGTTTCGAGTTCTCAGAAAGATCAATGACAATGCATACGAGATCGAGCTTCCAAGGGATTATAATGTATCGACAATCTTTAATGTGTCTGATTTAATGCCCCATTATGACTTAGAAGACTGTTTTCCCACCCCGGGTGAATGACGCAGGAGCTAACGGCTACTTTTATTTTTAAATTTCCATTTCCTGTAGCTCTACTTAGGCGAAAGTGTATAGCCTACCGTCTCAATTGTATATAAATAGTTTCTCCCGTTGGAAATAAGACAGCCAGTCATTGTATTTCGTTAAAAACAGATTGTTCTGTTTCTCGCCTCTGTTTTCTTTCACGCCTGCAGGTCGTCCTGAGTTCCGTCAGGTTGCCCGGCGAAGGAAGTAGCAGGGACCCGTGAGCATCAAGCTCTACGCTGCCAGCAGCCACCCTTCGAGGAGTCGGAGATGGTGTCACCGGAGTTTTTCTAAAGCACCACTAGAGCACCAATTGAGGCCCGAACTTTCGTCGAACCACAGATAGAAATCGGAGTTCCGCCATACCACCGAATAACGCTCGGACTTCCATTGGACCACCGCCTTACGAATATAGTCTTTCTAACCTCTATCTCATGGCAAAGGAGGTCATCAGTAGGTCCTTTCACCTCTATCTCCAGACAACGGTATTTCTGACCCAAGTCTTATGCTAACTACAATCTTTCCAATCTCTATCGCTAAATAATGGTCTTTCCGACTCCTATCTCCTCCCGACTATGGTCCTTCTGACCTCCTTCACCTGCTACGGTCCTTCCGACCTCCATCGCAAGACAACTGTCTTTCTGAACCCTATCTCCTGCCAATTACGACCTTCGTCATCTGCTATGGTCCTTCCAACCGTCTTCGCCATACAATAGTCTTTATGACATCTGTCTCCTGCCGACTACAGTCATTCTGACCTCCATCACCAAATGACAATCTTTCTGACCACTATCTACCATCGACTATAATCCTTCCAACATCCCTCATCAAATAATAGTCTTTATAACCACTATCTCCTGCCAACTACGGTCCTTCTTACATCCCTCGCTAGATAACGGTCTTTCTGACCAATGTCTCCCGCTGACTACGGTCTTTCTAACCTACCTCGCCAGACAACGATCCTTCCAACCACCGTCACCAAACTATGATCTTTTCGACCTCCGTCGCCCGTTGACTGTGTTTCTGTCGACTAAACTAACATTTCAATACTAATTCTTCCAATTTTCACCATGTAATATGATGTACATTTGCTACATCAACCCAAGGTCTTCCCCCTAAGAAATGGCCTCATTTGTAACCTACTACAAATAATAGTGGATTTATTCAAACTGGGCTAGGCCCTGTGGTTTTCCCCCCTTTTCAGGGGTTTCCACAAAAAAAAAAAACTATGGTGTCTCTTATGAATGCCACACCCTCTCTTTTATCTGCTTGTGTGCTGGATCTTCATACAAAACTAAAATATTAAATTTCATATTTCTCTAATGTCGTGAATATCCCAGGATACAACAAAATTAAAATTAAAAAATTAATTTTTTTTTAACAATTTGGTAAATTGTATTTCATTTACTCCTCTTCTCTTATTCACTCAATCTCCTCACATTCCTCCTCCCCTTCACTTTTCTCCTCATCTCCTATTGTTGCATGTTACTGGCTCATTCATCTCCCAGTCCTATGCATAATAATATATTAAAATTAAAAAAGCTATAAGAATTTGTAAAAACTATCATATTTAACACTTATGTTTGCTATTGTAGATTTTATAGTTGTGTAGAATGTATAATAGAATGTAGATGAGCCTGCATAAGATATGATGGCAAAAATGATGAATAAAAATAGAAAGGGGTGGTATGAGTGAGGTGGATATGGTAGACTAAAGCTTTGTTTGTGACAATCATGTGGTGAAAGCTTTGACTTTTAAAGGAACAACTTTATTACAGCTTCATAAATTTATAGCAGAGAAAATAATTTTTTAAAGTTGTTTAAGAAAGCATTCTTCTAGTCAGTGGGATAACCAGTCTTAATTTTCAGAGGGGGACAAACTTATAAGTAAAAGTGTAGATATTTCATAGATATGTCAGGGATCCAAGATGGCAGCGCCTCTTAACTGAGTTCTCATTACTATTTATCTTTGTATTTGATTCATCGTTCCCTAATAATAACACTTCAACACAATGAGTTTAATAATGCGGGGCAATTTCCTTTACCCTCAAAACAAATCCATATATAAAATTTTACCATATTTTCAATTATTCCTTTACCCTCAAAACAAATCCATATATTAAATTTCCCAAAAAAAAAAAACCATATATAAAAATAAGATCTAACTTCTAAGCACTTTGTCACTTTCCATATCCTCGAATCATTCGCCATTCAGCCAAAGCCCATAGAGAAAAGGGAACGGGGCTGGAATCTTCGCGTGCTTGACAAGTTATCTCAAACCCAGAGCAGAAGCAAGGAACAAAATTTTGTACGGTCGCGGAGAGGAGTTCTCGCCAATTTCACCGTAATTAAAGAAATTCACTCGAACATCGTAGAAAATTAATCTACCTTTTTGCACTGATAGCAAATTTTTTAAATATTTAAGTCAATTAAGATTAACTCATATACATATCACATATATAATATTTAAATTTAAAATCTTTTAATTAATAGTCAAAATTTGCAACCAAAATATTAAAAAGAGTTGCATGTACGTGTGCCTTAAAATCTTAAGTTCAACTCCCGATAAATTATCCTGTGAGGAGTCGAAATTATAAATATACATATTATGTATAAAAATTTGATACATACTATATATAAATATGTACATAAAATATACAGTCAAATATCTGAATGATCATGGGCGTATTCCCATTGTATTGAGGGGTTGACAAATGCCCACCCTCAATAAAAAAAAATTAAAATTTTAGAGAGTATATTTTGAAATATTTTAAGTATTTTGGGTATTTTGCCCTTTCTCAAAAAAAATGTTGTCATAATTTTATCAATTCTAAACATCTTTGTCCATAAATTCTTTAACCCTTCTACTTACTAAAAAAATCGGTGGACCTTAAAAAAACATTTTTGTCAACTTATACTTATGCAGAATCTCGAGGGTACTGGTTCAGCCAAATAGATATTTTTTAATTCAAGTTGTAAAATATTAAATTTGTAAATACATATAAAATATAATTAATCTATGACTATAATTACAAATCTTAGCATATTTATTACATAATTTCTTGGAAATATCAAGAAAAGAGGTATCATTGAGTAGATATCGAATTAAATCAAATTAATCATATTTAAATAATTTTTTATTCATATTTTATATTAAATTTAGTTTTCTTAAAAAAGTTAGAAAATTAATCATTAAAACTATATATAGTTAAATTATTGTTATTAATTTATAAATCTCTTATTATTTTTCTAACCTTCCATTATTCAGAAGCCTGTTTGATATACATATGATTTTTTAATCACATATTTTGATGATATGTTCAAAACATATTAGATATAAGAAGTATTATATAAATAATGATTGTAATATTATATTTATCTCAATTTTATTTTAAAAAATTTGGAATAAACTATAATTATAGTTCTAATGAAAAAAAAAAGATCAGAGGCATACATAAAGCCCATCTCATCATCTCGAAAAATTATTAGGTGCGGAGTGTGCATCATTCGTACAAGCATTGAGTACCTAACGGTACCCAACAATATCTTACGGTACCGAGTGCTGATACATAGCTAAATATAATGCTTATGCAGACAATTCTCGCTCAGCACCTAATAATCTCTCGTCTCAACATCGTTCTGGCTTCTTGCCTTCTCCGTCGCTATCTGATCAAAGGATCAGATGCTTTGCCTTTTCTTACCTCGACCAATCTCCTCTTCTCTTTCTCACTCTCTCGTTCTCTCTCCAACCTATAATTTACAAGCTACAAAACCAAATTTAACCAACGGCGCCTACGTATATAATGTCTGGTCCCATTCTCAGCTCTCTCATCCTCTAGTGAGTAATTAAGAACTCCATGGCCGGCCTGCAGCCCCCTGCCCGATCATGGTTCCGCCTTGCCTCTATAGCCCGAATGGAGGCCGCTGAAGCCGCAGCGGCCGCGTCCACTGCCAGATCAACGACAACTCCTACAACCCCACCCCTCCCAAGAACTCCTCCCATTCCCCGGCCGCAGCAACAGCCAACTTCGACACCGCCACCGCCACCACCGCCACCGCCTCCACCGCCGCCACCACCACCTGCGCCGAAGGCAGAACCCCAACCCGAGCTTCCATTCACACCAACTCCACAACCAGAAATCAAAGCTCAGATAGCAACCGAAGCAGCATCACCGACACCTCCATCTCTCTATGAGCCTGAGCAGCCTCCCACGCCTCCACGCGTCGCAACGCCACCAGAATCTCCAAAGGTAATCAAACCTTCCTTTTCCTCCCCGCCCCCTTCGCCAACGGTCAAGCAAACCAATAACACACACAACCCAGAGCCCGAACCTGAAACCAAGCCTCCGCCTCCTCCCCTGTATCAGACATTCTCTGCTTTGCCGGAGGAGAAAACGATTACCAACAGCAACGGAAGCAGGGCGAGCAATGTATCCTACAGCAAGCCGCAGGGTCCCCCAACAAAGGAAGATAAAAAGCTGAGGGTCATCACCATGGCTGGAGAGAACACCGGCGCTGTTATGGATATTGGTTCTGCTGCTCCGCACCGCCTTGGCCACCTCTTCCATAAATCAGATGGAAGCGGACATGGCCGGAAGATGGAGCAGGAACACGAGGAAAGTAAGAAGGGTGGCAGGGGAGCGGCCAAGACGAAACACATGGAGGCGGTGGTGAATAGTAACGTGCAAGGTATTAACAATTCTATTGTCTTAAACTCAACAACCACCCAACACAGCCCCGGCGTTCACATCACCTTTGCAAGTAACCGGAAGCCCAAAGGAAGCGGAAGCTCCGAAGGGCACAAGGCAAATCATTCTGATCAACTCCATTAACTATTTACTCGTCCTAATAAGTTCAAGTGAATAAATTATTAGATGGGGAGAAGCTATTCATCGAGGATTTATCGTCTCTTATCAACTTTTTTTTTTCATTTACATCTTTCTGTTTCCACGAGCTGATTGAGTGGAATTATTGTTCTCTGATTGATATGAAATTGTGATCAATACGTTTTATCTTCTGGTTTCAGTGGTTCTGTGATTTTTACTGAACAGCGAAAATTGTTCTAATGTAATACCGATTTGTAGGTGCATTGGAGATACTTTTTGTTTCAGAAACATTATAAAATATAAAATAACTGGTTTTTTTGGGGAATTTTGGGGCATCAGCCCGTATATTGAAACTCTAAGAATCGATTACAAAAAGAACCCGGTTCCACACAGATTGGAAACCAACCAAAACATTGGAAGAAGCAAGTAATCAAAATAAAAATAAAACCAAAATAAAACCGGACTCAGGTAAAACAGAACTAACAGACTAAGCAAAATGCTTAACAAAAATCTAATCCATCCGGATCCCATTCTTCCCTGGTTGCAAGCAGGAATCAGAAGAAGAACAGCCACAACTGATGTAGCCATCCAAAGAGTAGACGAGTCCCCTTTGGTTGCTAAACAAAATCATCTCATGCACCCCACACAGGCCATCCAAGGGAAGAGTCCAGTAAAGCCAACAACCGTTAGTTCTACTCATCATTGTCCGGTTGTGGGAAGAGAGCTTTCCCACCAAAAAACGATCCAACAAGCAGCAAAGAAAAAAAGGCGATAGATACCACCAATTAATACCCCAAAAAGCAATTAGGAAATGCATCCTTGATCCTATCCACCTGCTTCCAGTTTCCAGTTTTAGCTTTAATAGCATAGATAATTTTCTTCAAATAATCCTGCCCAGAAGTTTCAAGTTCCCCAAATCTGCGCCCATTACGTTCACGCCAGAGATGATATAACGTGCAGCATATAACAAAATAACAAAAGTTCTTCTCAAAACCTTTCAGAGTCTCAACCCCATCAAAATACTGAAAAATCTGGTGTAAATTGGGGCGAAGCAGAAAGCTGTTAAGGGAGGGGAGAAGAGTGGAGATCACAGAAAAAGAAAATTCACACTGAAAAAAGCAGTGCGCAGTAGATTCATCTTCAATCCTGCATAAAGAACATTCAGGAGGCAAATAAATATTTCTCTTTGCCAACACATCCACTGTTTTGAGACCATCCAACAAAGCCATCCAGGCATAGGACGCGTATTTTAAAGCGTAATGGGCGTGCCAAACAAATTTAAACCATGGAACCAAGTTCAATTCAGAATAAAAACCCATATAGTAATCCTTAAAAGAGGGCTTAAACGACCCAGCCCAAGAAATCTGAGAATGAGGATGTGCAAAGATAGGTGTGGCAGTTATACGGGTGCAAACTGATTGGTCAAGTTGAGATGGAAGGGACCAAAAGCCATTAGAAATAAAGTCACTGACCACCCCAGTCAAGCAAATACTTTGAGCAGCGTCTAACACCGTGTTACCTTGACACCACGGGTCCCACCACATAGAGAGGGTGCAGTTTTCACTAATCACATGGAAATTCAGCTTATCCTTGATTTTCAAAGCAATACTTACAATTCTTTTCCAGAAATTAGAAGTTTTAGGCTTAAGAGGCTTCCAGGGAGAGGAGAATTTATGCCTAAACCAATCACCCACCAAAGAAGAAGTAGTATAGAATCTCCACAAGAAAGAGCAACCAAAGGCAAAGGACAAAGAATCTAAGGAAGGTAGGCCGAGACCACCAAAACACTTAGGAAGACACGTTTTATTCCATGCAATCAAGTGTAGCTTTTTTCCTGAATGAGTCCCATGAAATAAAAACTTAGAGCAAAGTTTATCAATTTGCCTTCCAACACCCTTAGGTATGACAGCTCCCCGGATCCAGTAAGCAATGGTGTTGACAATGGTAAATTTAAGAAACTGGACTCTACCTGCAAAAGACAAGAATTTAACTTTCCAACCAGCAAGTAGAGTAAAAAGTTTACTCAGAAGTGGTTGGAAGTGAGAGGCTTTGAGCTTTTTGGTGGAGATAGGAATGCCAAGGTATAAAATAGTGTTCTCAGTTTGAGAGAAGCCAAGCTGAGCACAAATTTCATTGGCTAATGGGGTGTTGTGAGAAAAGATGAATTGGCACTTAGCATTGTTTAGGACCAACCCAGAGTACTTGGCAAAAGAGGAGAGAGCAATCTGAAGAGAATTAGCATTAGAAATGGAAGCCTCTCCAAAAACAAGGATGTCATCCGCATAATGTAGATGGTTAACCATGAAATCATTGCAAGAAATGCCTTTAAAATTACTAGCAGTAAGCCCACAGGAAAAAGCATCCATCACCACCGAGAAGAGTAACGGGGATAAGGGGCACCCCTGACGAAGACCAGAAGTAGAAGGAAAGAACCCCTCTAACCCCCCATTAATGGAGACAGAAAACATCTTCAATACACCCTTTGATCCATCCCACAAATTGAGGAGGAAACCCTTTTTCAGAAAGCCTTTCCAACAGAAATTCACGCGAAATAGTTTCAAAAGCTTTCCGCATATCTAATTTAGCACAAAGCATCTTCTCCCCCTTGTTACTATTGAAGTCATTAAGAATCTCAGAAGCAAGCACCACATTATCAGTAGACATTCTCTGCTTAATAAAACCGGCTTGGCTAAGGTTAATAATATATGGCATAACCTCCCTCATACGATTAGAAAGGATCTTAGCAATAATTTTATAAAAAACATTGCAAAGAGAAATAGGCCTATAATCAGAAATGTTAGAGGCATGAGACCCTTTGGGAATCAGGACAATCGCAGTAGCCTTGGCGCATCTGGGAAGAAATCTAGTGGAAAAAAATTGTTTAACAGCTTTACAGACCTGATTTCCAATAATTTCCCAAGACTCCTTATAAAATTCAAAAGTAAATCCGTCAGGTCCAGGAGCTTTAGAAGATGATCCAGCAAACACAACATCATGAATTTCCTTATCTGAAACCGGGATAGTGAGGGAACTAACCAGATTAAGAGGAATAGAAGACCCAATGGGAAGAGGGTCAAGCCTGGAATAAGGTGGCAAGATAGGCATAGGCATAGGGGTATTATAAAGTTTTTGAAAATACTCAACAGTAGCCTTGGCTATACTCTCAGGAGAGGAGAAAAGCCCGTCCTCAGTGACAAGATACTTAATCCCACAATAAGAATTTCTAGACTTAATACGGGCATAAAGAAAAGCTAAATCATCCTCACCCTTTGAAACCCAATTAGCCTTAGCCCGTTGGATTACCCAAGAGCCCCAAGCCGAATGAAGCGAGGCTAAATCTTGGTTGATTTTGTGCAGGGTAACATTGAGATTCCGGTCAAGAGGAGCCCTTTGTATCTGATTAAGACATTGCTGTTGAGCAACAGAGAGATCCGAAATTTTCTTAGAAAAAAACGTAGCATTAGACCAATTCTTCTTTTTGATGAAATCCTTAAGGAGATGAAGCTTAGTGTAAAGGGCAGCGATCGGGCTCCCAAAATTTTGAGCAGCAAAAACAGAAATGAGCCCATCCCAAAATCCATCCAACTTCAGCAAATAATTCTTGAATTGGAATCTAGCAGACACTTTCGAACAAGTACCAGGGAGAAGGATAAGGGGAGAGTGGTTAGAGCACGCAGGAGGATCCACTTTATAGTAAGAGTTTGGGAAGCTATCTAACCACTGAGAGTTAGTCAAAACCCTGTCTAACTTGATATGAATGGGATCATCATTCCTTTGATTGTGCCAAGTGAAGAATAAGCCAGAGGAGGGGAGATCAATAACTGCAGAGTTAAAAATCCAAGAATTAAATTCTTGCAATTGGCTGTAATGAAGGGGCCTTCCTCCAGATTTCTCTTCAGCAAATCTACAACAATTAAAATCCCCTAGAATAGCCCAGGGGATGTTGATATTGGGAGCAATACTAGTCAGTTGATGCCAAAGAGAGGCTTTCTCCGAAGCAGAATTGGCAGCATAAATTACCGAGAGCATAAGGGGGGGCATATTGGTAGAGTGGACAGTGCCGTGGATAAGCTGAGGGGTGGTAATAGAGGGATTGAAAGAGATACCCTTAGAATTCCACTTAATCCAAATGCGGCCCGGAGTAGAGCAATGGAAGTTGTTGACACTAGATTCCTCAGCAAAAACCTTATGCGAATTGCTAAACCAAGGGTCTTGAGCAGAATCAGGAGCAATCTTAGCCTCGAGGATACATAACATTTCCAGATGATACAAAGAAACCAGTTTCCGACAAGCTAGAACTCTATCAGGAGAATTAAACCCCCTGACGTTCCAGCACCCAAGAGGGCAGTGGGTCATTTTCGATTTGAGTTGGAAGAGCGAGTTTTCTTCGCGCTCTTACCCTTGGAATCCTTATGCAATTTGGACTGTTTAGTATCAGGTGGCTGTTTGGGAGGGAAAAATTCCATTTGAGCTGGTTGGGCTTGGGGGTCGGGGGGCTCATCCTCTGGGGTTTGCTCTGGCTGCAAGAGAGCAAACCGATTTGGGGATGAGATGGACGGATTTTTGGGCAGAGTGGTAGAGGCAGTAGCAAGAGAAACGGATTGGTTATCTCCAGGGGGTGTCGCAATTTCAGTGACTAAAGGGAAATTGTCAGAGGAGGAAACCTCTTCAGTCGGGGAATTCAAATTTGGAATAGGGACCAGAACAGGTGGAGGATTAGTGACTGGTATAACAATGGAATGATTGGGAATACTAGAAGGCGGGATAATGGCTTGCTGGGTTGGAATAGTGGAAGTGGGAATGATGGGTTCAGAAGTGGTAGGGGGGATCGGGATAGTGGAAGTGGGGATGTTGGGTTCGGAATTGGGTGGAGGTGGAGGAGGGGGTAGGGGAGGTTTAAGCGGAGGGGGAGGTCAAGATGTTCGAGCCCTGGTAGAACTCCTTCCCCGGGCAGGGGGAGGTTTGGGCTGAGGGTTAATGTGAGAAAGGGATGAGGGGTGAACAATAGACCCACAGCCAGAGCAAGGAGTCGGTTTCCAGTCGTACAGCACTTTGAGATTGACATCATCTCCATCAAGCGAAATAGGAATTTCATCAGGGAGGGAGGAGGTATTCGAAACCATGACACAGACTCTTGCATAAGTAAGTCGAGTTTTCCTAGCAGTGAGAGCATCGACTGCCAGCGGGTGTCCAATAAAGCTAGCAATTTTAGAAATGCCAGAAGGGTTCCAAACAGCAAGAGGCAAATCCACAATCTTAATCCACAAGGGAATAGAAGTAAACTCATCTCGGGTTGGCTTGAACTTAGGTGTTCACTTCTGAAGGATAAACGGCCGACCAAAGAAGAACCAGGGCCCACCGGACCAAGCCACCTGATAATCTTCAGGCGAGGAGAACTTAAAAAGGAAGAAGCCGTCGTTGAGAGATAGGAGGTCGACATCTCCCTTGGGACTCCAGGCGCGCTTCACCGTGTTGAGAAGACTCAGGTAAGTCGGACGAGGCCCAATAGAGTACCCGACCAGAGAAGAGCTCCAGTCAGGAAGCCCTAGATCTAGCTCAGCTGCAGAGAAAGGGACCTTCCCAACAGGAGGAACAAAGGAGAGGGAGAAGTTCTCACCCACCGGGTCGCCTTTGTTGAGATTAATAGCGAAAGAAACCCCAGCCGGGAAGCAACTGGCAGGAGCCGGAAGAGCAGCTCCAGGGAGGGGGGGAAAATCCGCAAGGAAAGTGGAAGGGTCCATCCAAGAGGAGGAGGGGAGGGGAAGAAACCCCTCCCCGCGCCGGGCAGAATGAGCGAAAGGAGGCGGGAAAAGCTAGAGGGAAACCCTAGAGGGAAACCCTTTCACCGCCTTTCGGTCGTTGAAGTTTTTCTTTGTCTCAATCCAACAAATTGTTGATCGCATAAAAAAATTTTAAAATAAGCTATTTGTTATTATGAAGGATTTATGTACTATTCTAATTCTTCAAACCTGACATGTACGAGATATCCTGTTTTCAATTCAAGAAAAGTATAATGGAATTAATTGCTAATGA
Organism: Dendrobium catenatum; assembly: GCF_001605985.2. Classification (NCBI taxonomy): domain Eukaryota; kingdom Viridiplantae; phylum Streptophyta; class Magnoliopsida; order Asparagales; family Orchidaceae; genus Dendrobium; species Dendrobium catenatum. Next base: position 3,505,773 of record NW_021318852.1, read on the forward strand.
ACAATCATAGGATTGTTATATTTAACAATATAGAATTAAATGAAGGCTACAGTTATTAATAATAATCTAAAAGAATTAAATAGATTATATGAAGTAGCCATTTCATTTTTCTTTGGCAATTATAAAATATCATGAATTCTCTGATGCAAAGATCCGTCCACGAATTTTTTTTATTTGGGCGGATGATTTAAAAAAATATATATATGAGACCTGGCACAAGTAATTTTTTTTTTTAAATTCGATCAAAAAGAATTTCAAAAGAAGACCTCGCACCGTCGACTTTAAGTCCGGTCGGAATGATTTCAAATTGAAGACCTCGCGTCGTCGATCTTAGATCCGACCGAGATGGTTGCAACTTCAAGACCTCGTACCGTCGATTTTAAATCCGGTCGGGAAGAATTTCAATTGAAGACCTCGTGTCGTCGACCTTAGGTCCGGCCGAGATGGTTTTGTTGACCTCATTATTCGAGGTCAATTTCCCTAAAATCAATTTCTAGTGCTTAGGTTTTCGAAGCCTAGTGTAGACGTCGCGTTTAGGATTTCTTTAGGTGGATACCCATTGACGTAGCATCGACTCGAACCTATCACTCGACTCGAATCAAAATCAATTCAATCCAATTTCAATTCAACTCCAAAATGTACTCAAATCAAGCTCAATTTATGATTCGTCGACGTCGATCGACTCATTTTAAAATGATCTAATTTATTTTCGATCAAATTGATATATCTTTAGACTCAAATCAACTCATCAATCAAGCCCCAAATTATATCTAGTAAAGCCTACTTTAATTTTAATCAAACCCAAAATCATTACTTAAATATCTTTTAAAATATGGATTAATCACAACCATTGATTAGAGAGAATAAAATCATAAATTAAAAATCAATTTTGAATAATTTTTTTTTTTTAGGTTTGATTAAAACCGGTTCAAATCAGTTCCCCATCCCATGATCTCATTTTTTTTTCTAATTTCGGAAAACCCATAGGGAGAACCGTCCTCAGCAGTTCGCATGAGAGGCCCGCCTCCAACAAACAAACTGAAGTTCCTGCCAGCCTTCTTGCTCTCGGTTAGCACAACAAAAAGCCGAACTCTCCCTCTATCTCCCTTGGTTTGGAAGAAATGTCGCACATAAGCTCTCCCACTCGAAGCCACCCAGCCTTCTTGCTCTCGGTTGGCACAGAAAGAACCGAACTCCCTCACCCTACACTCTCTGGATCGTGAGAAACCCTCAGCCCGTCCCTCCTTCTCTCAGTCTGAACAGCCAATCTCCTCCCTCTGCCGCAAGGAATCCAGATCTCCACAGCTCCAGCCCTCCGTTTTCCTTTGTTTCGCATGATCCCAAACCCAGCCACTGTCCGATCAAACCCAAGGAAAACAAAACAGAAGTCTTCGCTTCTCACTTGTTGAATTGATCAAACCACCGATTTATTAAAGGTATACCTCCTCTGTGTCTACTTTATCTCCATTTTCATCTTCTTCTTTCTTACTTTCTTTTAGGTAAAATTTTCATTAGAATGGCTATTTGGAGATTTTATTTGAACTTAAAATAATTTTTTTTTTAATTCGAGAAATTTCTTGATAGATGCATCTTATATTTTAAATCTAAAAATGATTAGAAATCTTCATTAATCTTATTGAAATAAAGTAAAATCAATAACAGTTTTGACTTTCTTTCTTGGAGGAATAAAAATGGGTTTTATTTGTCTCTTGCTAATGCTTTGAGATAATGAGTTATTGAGTAAGAATTCATTGTTTTCTTTCACTAAATTGAAATGCAGAAACTCCCCATTGGAATTTCTTTGTCAAGTTTCATGGTGAGATAAGCAAGGTCAAACTATAATATATGATTATGTATATCTTTTCATAAATAATTAAAAAGTGTAAGCAAGTGTTTGTGACATAATATGCAATAAGATGGTGATCGAATTGCTAAATGTGGCTTGTAATGAATTATATTGTGTTATAATACTTTGGCAAAGAGTTACAAATTTTTTTTTATAAGTCATGGTTTGATTGGAGAAGTTACATGCTTTGTTTCGTATGTGAATGTTGAAGAATACTCATGTGCCTTATGTATTTAATTGTAAGTAATCATAATTTCAATACAATGGAGATTTTGATATAGTTATAAAGCTTCATTGGTATTGGAAAGAAATGAAGTTTGTTTTATTTCTTTCTTTGAGTTGTATTTGGCATAAGTATCGATTTGAAAGTTGGAGATGTGGAGTTTGTGTAAAGGTGAAAATTAAGTGTGTTGAAGGTGAAAATTGTGTTTGTTTTGGAAAAATGGAACTTATGCATTTTGGAAGAAAATTGTTTATATGAAAAGTATGGTAATGTGTGTATCTTTGGGAAAATTTTGAAGATGTAGAGTTTGTGCTTGTATTGAAAAGTGATGAGTAAAGGTGAAAATATTGTGTATGCTTTGAGAGTGAAGAGTATGAATGTGTTGGAAAATATATGTGTCGAATAGTAGGTTGTATATATATGTTGAAGGGTTTTAGATGGGAAAGATAAAGAGTGGATTATGATGTTTTGAAAGGAAAAGAGTGGTTTTTGAAGAAATTGTAAAAAAAAAAAAAATTTAGGAAATGAATATTCATGTGAAAAACAAAGTGTTTAGGTGTGGAAGAAATGTCTTGTGTGTTTTAAAAGGGGTAATATAGTGATTTGTATATGTAGAAGAGGAAGTAAATTGTGTGTTTTAGGACGTAAAATATTTTTGAAAGAGTGTAAAGTGTATGGATTTTTGAAAGATTAAAATTTGAAAAGGTTGAAAAAGTGTAACTTGTGGGTGTTTTGAAAAGTGGAGATCAAGTGTATTTCAAAAAAATGAAGATTCCAAAAGCAAAGCAACAAAGCCAGTGCTAAGCCCGAAGAAAGGTACGTCTTTATTTTCAGTAAATTTCAATTATTTCATTCTTATTTATTAAATGAACTTTCTAATCCCTGTTTTTCTTTTCTTTATTTGCATGAACTACGAGGAACGGTACTGATCGAGTGGACAAAAGTACAAGGAGCTAATGACGTCAGTCTACGGCGTT
>NW_021318852.1:3514245-3596109 GCF_001605985.2 Dendrobium catenatum
CTCTCTCTCTCTCTCTCGGCTTAGGAAGAAGAGGGCGAGGCTTTGGCGGAGGTCGGCGGCCTGAGAGGTCGGGAATGGAAGAGGAGTTTCGGGACAGAGAAGGAGAAGTAGCGAATGGGAGAAAGTCGAGAGTCGTGTGTGGAGCTGAGAAGATCGGGGAGCAAGCCAGCGGGTTCGGCTTCATTTTATAGAGGCGAACGGGGCTCGATCGAGGATTAGACGAAGGATTCGCGGAGACAGACGCGAACTGCGCCGCGTCTACAGTGATATGGCGAGATTTGCGGGATTTAGCAGAGACAGGCGAGATTTCAGCGGGATTTTTGGGATCTCTTTGATCGAACGAGGTATGCAGAATTTCTGCTCTTCTCGTTTGGTCTTTACATGGAGGTCAACAGAGAGTCATTGGTATATTTGAAATACAAAAAGCATAACACTATTTCTTGCTCTTCACCTGAAGCAGAGTACCGTACTCTTGCCACAATAGTTAGTGAATTAACTTGGATAGGTTAACTCTTAAAAGACTTAGAGGTGCACACACAAACTCGAACTCTTATATTTTGTGATCATCAAGTTGTTGTCCATACTCCATATAGCCACTAACCCAACTTTTCATGAATGAACTAAACACATCAAAATTGACTGCCACTTCATTCAAGACAAAGTCATTGATAGTTCCATCAAGCCCATACCAATACGGTCCTCGCATCAACTAGCTGACATATTTACCAAACATTTACCTCATGGACCTCCCTCAACACTTATTTCAAGATGTCCATCAATAACATATACAATGCATCTTGAGTGGGAGTATTACAACTAAACATCAGCTATACAACCAACAACAACATATTTACTTTATCTATTTTTGTACAAATTGCCATATAGCTTTCTTCTCGGTTTGTATATATAGATCAAAATGATGTAAACATCAAGTAGAGAAATAAGATTTCTTTTTTTGTTTTTCCCTTTCTTCTCTCTGCTTCTTCCCTCACGCTCGGATCCCGCTTCACCATTTTCTCAATACAAGATGCCTCTGTGTGATTTGATTGAGTACCCAAACCACTCTCTCTCTCTCTATCATGCTATTGATGACCATATTATTAATGTTTATAATCTTATTTTTGTCATAATCAACATTTTTCATTTAATCTTCATTCTACACTATAGGAAAGTCAGCCTCTTCCAACGCACAAATTCGCCGCAAAACAAACAAAATCCGCAGCTAAATATGCTTTGAGGCGAAATATATTCTGATGCTAAAAGTCGCGTTGGAAAAATATTTGTGTCAAACACAATCCATCGCAAATATTTTGTGACGGATTTAAACTCCAAAAAATGATGTGTTTGTTATAATTATAGGCCGCTATTTGTGGCGAATTTGCAGCGAGAATGCCACTGTTATTTGCAGCGGTTATGCCCGTCGCAATTTATGACAGGTTTGCGGCGGAAATATTCGCCGTCAATTGCATCGGGTTTGTGGAGGAATTGCCGTCATAAATTTTGGCGGATATTTCCGCCACAAATCCCATGAAAATGCGCCGTATCGTTGTTTGCGACAGAAATTCCGTCGTAAATATGCCAGAAACCGTAAATCCGCCGGAAACCTATTGAATACTTTGGAGAGGAAAATTAATGGTCTACCAATAAAATAAGGTACCATAGTGTTGGTTTCTTGATATAGATGTCCCCACATCCCCCCACTCCTTTTATTTTGACTTTTTATTGCTAACACAAAAAGCACTGGCGTTGATTTTGTTTTTTTTTACTAAACAACAACAGACTCTTGCTTTCTCTTCCTCTACTTTGCTGCTCTAGCAATATATTGAAATTACTTCTCCCTATAACAGTCACAACTTGAACCTAGAAATTTTTTGGAGATAATGGTAGTAGTTATAGTACAAGCTGGAGGCTGATTGGTGGCTCTCTGTACTATAAGAGGTAGCGGCAAAGACTACAGTTGTGTGGAATTCTTTTGGACAATTGTTGGCAGAGCTGAAAATAGCTATTGTTAAGTCCCTACAAGGGCCGCTGAGTATGTCAGGGAGAGGGAGAGAGGATTTTGTAGAATTCTATTTTATCTTATAACAAAAAAAAGGTTATTTACAGGCATATTATAACAAGGACAAAGTCAACTCATTATTATACTTCTTAAACAAGCTCCACATTATAAGTAAACTCTTTCTTGAATTTGAAAACAATCAAATTAAACCAAACCTAGGACAAATAAGGATGTAAAGGAATATTTGATATGATACCGGTTTACTGGAGGACCCTTGATCATGAATTTCTTTTTTAATCTTCTTCTCCTTCTTTCTAATTTGCATTCTTCTTTGATCTCACCTATAAATAAGGCTTAGGGATTCATTCCAGGAGAGAACAAAACTTTTGGCTATGTTACGACTTGGGATGCATGCTGTAAGAGAGAAAAACCTTGAATTCTTGGGAATTGTGCCATACACAGTAGGTGAGAGCTAACGGGAATTGCATGATGGGCGTTGACTACGAGAGTGAAGAGTGGATCTTTCAATTTTCATTCATAATTTACTAATTCAAATATCTATTCAATCTTATTTATAGGAATATAGTTACAAGCTAAATTCAAACTAATTTGAAATAAAATCTAACTCATAAAAATTCTATCATCTAATTTTAAAATATGGATAATCCTAATAATTAAATAAAAAAATTAAAAATAAAATATGGAATAACTTAAAAATATGTTAGTTTAGAATAATTTTCTTGTAATCCATGCCCCCCCCATCCCATCCATACACCTTCCCACTCCTGCCCTCTCACTTCTCTTCTCCATTCCACTTACCCTACCCCTCCCTCTCCCGTACATTTAACCATCCACGCATAAGTACCATACAAGTGTGAGGCCCCTCCCTCTTCCTCTCTTCCTCATTTCCCTCACCTCCTTCTCCCATCCAACCATTCATGCATATATGCATGCGTGTAAAACTAGAGCTAGTTTACATTTGTGAGCCCAATTTCCTATTCAATAATGTAAAGCTTCCTTGCATGTCAGCCTAACCCGTTGGCCTGACCACCAAAACAGGTAATATAAAATCATTCAAAGTTGCATATCAGCCATACTTAAAAGGAAGACTAAAAAATGGCTTAATTTGCTCAAACGTACAAAGAATTAAAATGTAAACAAATAACAAAGAGATCATACAATAGCTTCTACTTGATCACCTTGTTTATCAAACCATCATCGATCACGGAGGCACTAATGCTCTTAAACAACTCAAAGAGTGCCTCAACTTCACTGACACTAACTGCAAAAAAAATTGCATTAGAATCAGCATCATAAAAGAGCACCTTCCTGCCAAATAATGCAATTATTTTGGAGAGGTATCAGATTCATCTTTAAGGTGCTGTTTACTGTAACAAAGACAACCTTCAATAGAAAGAAGGATAAATACATTCATGTTTATTTTCAAATCATAATTTGAGATTTCTGGTTTATTTGCATGATCTTCAATGTTTCCATAATAATTTGCACATCTAGTAGTCAGCTATTACTTTACAACCATGACCTATCCAAGTTGCAATAGACTTTTCTCACACATTTTACAATCAAGAATAAGTGTATACAGCGCAATGGCAAGGGAACCCATGACATGCTGACTAGGGTTTCAGTGCTTATATATCATACTATTTACCTAGAGCTCTGTCTTTTACAAGTTTGTGCAAAGGCTTGACTTAGACATAGTTGAATGCCATAGATAAAAAATTATGAACATTCTAAGCACCAAACAATTGTTTTATGTTCCTAACTGAAATAAAGTTGAATGGGTAGTGCCCAAGTTCACACATAAAACCAATTTTGACGACTTTTGCCTATGGGAAATAAAATGGAAAAATTCAGTCAAATCATATGATTACATCACACTAAGGCTTCTGTATATCCACAAGTCATAGCAACCAATACATGTGAAGATCTACTAATTCGACTTTCTCAATGACAAGCAATTTCAATTTGGCAGACCAAAAGCTAGCAAATAAAATCGTGAAACCAATTTCATACATTGCTGGAAACTTTCATGCGCATTTCCTTTTTTTTTTTCCTCTTATCCCTCTCATTGCATTTTCCCCCAACTTCAACAATAATATTTCAAAGAAGATATAAAAGTTAATACAGCCACGAGAATCTAAAACGCCCTTATTATTGGATTGTGCATTCCAAACCAATATGGTTAACTTTTATCTTTAAGGGCGCATAGTATTTTAGTTTTCCATCTTGGGATTTTGTTGAGTTAATGTCCTTTTATTTCACGAGAAAGTGTCTTGCATGTTTGTCAAAAACATGGTAAGATTAGTTCCTTGTTGTTGACTAATTTGTCCGTCCATCAATCAGAACATTAATCATCATTAATGTAAAGCTAATATATATATATATATACTATCTATATATATTACTCAGGCACAAATCTCGATGCATATTTGAATGAAAAACTTTCAAAATTATATTTAGGTCCATTCAAACTTCAATTTTAGCAAACTTATAAAATAAAAAATAATAATAAAAAAATAGCAAACTTTAGTCGAAACTGAGTTAGGGGTGTAAGTGAGCCGAGCTAGCTCGAGCTCACGAGCCGAACTTATCAAGCCACGAGCACGAGCTTGATAAGATTCGGCTCATGAGCTCGCGAGCCGGCTCGAATCATTACTAATATTAAAAAAATAATAATTAAACAAAGTAATATTTCAAAAACTAGTAATTAATATAATATATTTACTTCCAATAAATATTTTGTAATAAATGATACAGTTTTTTAAAAAATATTAAAAATAAATAAATGATTTAGAAAGTATTCTGATAGGAGTTTTTTGAAAATTTGTTTATCAACTATGATACCAATTGTTGTAGCTTTTTTGGAGATAGAAAAGATTTGCTGCAGTTTTTTTTTTGGAAAATGGATTTAGAAAGGATTTGTCGCGGCTTTTTTGGATTTAGGAAGTAATATTAAAGGATGTGTTGTAGAAAGGAACCAAGCGTGTCAAAGGATGTGTTGTAGCTTTTTTGTAAAACGACTCAAGCGTGTCAAAGCTCGTGAGCCCGCTCGAGCTCGTTTATAAGGGGACGTGCTCGAGTTCAAGCTCGCTTTCCGACTAACAAGCTGAGCTCGATAGTGACAAAACTCGACTCGACTCATTTACACCCCTAAACTGAGTGCCTCAACAAAACGAACCCAACCATGTGAAATGTAGTCCGATCCGAGTCCAAATGAACCTAGATAAAGCACTAAAAGCATTATTGAAAACTTCGGGATATTAATTAATTGGATAAGCAAACAATTTCCAAATCTTGCGTACTTATACTCAAATCAATCATCCTGACAAGATGCATGTTATAGCATTATGATCATAGTGTAGTGCAAAGGAAATATAAATGTGAATTCTCATTTTATGACTATTATAGAATGTAATATGCTTAAGTATTTGAAATAGTTAAATGTTAAATTTGCAATTGAGAATGAATGGATTACTAAGATGGTAATGTAGTGTTATATATCTATACGAGTGAAGAAAAATGACATAAACTAAATGAGACTTATAACAAAATTAAAGTATTAAAACAAGGAAAAGGTTTATGCATGAAATTAAAGGAGTTCATCTCCTTATAGTATTGATTGGGGACGTAATGTACCCATACACATTACATAAAAATGGTTGTAACTTTATTGGTACATTTAGATGATGCTCCTGTATTAAATCTAGAGAGAAAATGAATAACTTAAAAATGAAAATAAACAAATGTTATTGGAAAAAGAATATGTTATTTGAAGAATGTAAGAAAATAATTTATGTCATATGAAATGAAAATAATATATATATATATATATATATATATATATTTATATTGACTACAAAAAAAATCAAATGAATATGATTATTTTTATGTAAAAAAAATTCTATGCTACAAATGTGATTATCCACTGAGTTTACTTGTAAACTCAAACTGTTCAACTAAATTTTTAGGTAAATCTCCTGATAAATAAAAATGACTGAAAGTGAAAAATACATTGACAGAAGATGGCAATCAAACAAGAGCAGGTAAAATATACTTTATGTAAATGTTCAAATGTGAAAATTATGTTAGTAGTTCTTCGGTTTTTATATAGAATGTAGATGATAAATTTGTTTGAATTTGAAAGAAATATTTTAACCATCTGACTGTTCATTCCCGCCTCGTTAGTTCGAGTCTCTGGACCAGATTATGACAGGGAGACTAGAGTATGTAAACTCAATAAAGTAATCTATGACCTAAAACAAGGCCCTCGTGTTGGTTTGATAAATTTTGCAAGACCCTTGCAAAATTTGACCTTAAGAGATATCATGCAAATCATCACATCTTTGTTCAACATAACTCGTCAAGCTTAATATGCTAGTTGTTTATGTTGATAACATCCTACTGATAAGAAGTGATAAAATATGAGTCATTGTAATAAAACACAATTTGTTAAAGTGCCTTTTTATTAAGGACCTAGGCCATCCGAAATATCTTTTAGGAATCAAGTTCTTATATAGCAAGTGTCTCTTTATCTCAGATAAACATGTTACTAATTTTTTGAGTTCTAAAAGAGACCAAACTTCTAAGATGCAAACCTACTAACATTCCCATAAATACTCACTAGAAAAGGTTGATTGGGAAGCTGGTCTATCTTATATTCACTAGACTAGATATATTATTTGTTGTTGGGGTAGTTAGTCAACTCATGCAAACTTGTGCAAACAAAATTGGTAAGTTGTCCTATGTATCTTCAAATATATCGAAAAGATCCTTGGAAAAAGTCTCAATTATACTAAACATGATTATTTCAATGTTAAAACATCTCTGATGTTGACTATACTAAGTCTATTGATGATACTGCCACTAGATGCTGTATTTTCATGAGAGGAAACCTAGTCATATGGAAAGCAAGAATTAAATTGTTTTTGCTCGCACAAGTGGATTTTTAAAAACTACACTTTCTGAAAATATGTTAATCACCTTTTGAAATCAAAAAAATAAATCAAATAGTTACCAAACATGTTTTATCCAATTTTTTAAGATAAAAGTTATGTTAAATAGGCCAAAAAACTTTTAAGACCTCTTCAATTTTCAATATTTTGTAACAAGTTTAAGTTCATTGGTACATAAGCCCCACCATGAGAGTAAGTGTTATCACTTATCATATGAAAGATTATAATACGAATTATTATTTTTGAAAAATGCTTTTTGCTTTATTAGAGGGATATGCCTTAATATCTTTCTTCTTTAGATTATTCCCCCTCATAATTTATTTCCTTCTGTCTTCTTCATGTATGGCTATTTATATGCCCCTATATTCTATCAATGATTATTCAGAGAGAAAAACTTTCCTCATAACATGCCTAACAAATATTTCTTTTCTTAAAAACCGAAAAAAAAAAGCCAAAATAAATAATGCATCCATCCACAATTTACTGCTCAACAAAGTTTCAAAGAAAGCTAGCTAGACATGGAGTTATTTGAAAAGTTAAGAAAGTCCAGTAAGCCACCTAGAAGACATAATGGGGATAAATCAAGATATATCTGCTGCTCAAAAACAAGTTCATGAAGTATGTTGAACTAACCAACGAGAATAGGTTCAAGCACCCTCAAATTCAAAACCAGAATAAACAAATGAAATCAAGTATACCATTCCAACAAAATAAAACCATATCCGAAACTTACAAGCAGTTTGAGAAGCCAAAAGAACCGGATCCTCATACCCAGGGAGCTGCTTTCTAACTTTCTTCGATTGAATGCAGCCCATTTACAGCAATAGCCCGTCCTAATCTACCAAATCGCAGTTCACAGCAAAGACATCAATCTAAATTACAAAGCAAAAGCCCATCAGAACACATATCATGCCTCAAAACACCTCTAGATCATTAGAATCCATCAGAAGGAAACTATGAATGGAAACAAAAATAGTAATTAGCGATACCGCGTTCAGAAACCTTGATCAATCGTAACCCTAACGGTGCAAGCCAAAGGCTAGCGCTTGAGTGAAAAGGGAAGGGGAGAGAGAAAGAACTCACAAAACGGAATTTAACGCGGTAATCAGCAGCGCAATTTACGCACGCGGGATTATATATAAGCTACAGAGGCGGGGAGAAGGCGGCGTGCCGTCAAGCGAGGAGCGCAGATCCGACGGCGAGAATTCGGCGGGGTCACCATGGCTGTTTATGGAAGTCTTCCGAATTTTCAAAATCGGTAATTCCGGGAAATAGTTTAGCGAGGGGCTCCGGATACAAATTTATATTCGCGTCAACAAATGACTAAAAAAATTAGCATAAATTTATAATAATTTATTTAATTATAGAGACAAACTAAATTTCAGCTTTATTTTATTGTACGAATTATTGTCAAATAATAATAAAAAAATTGCATTAAAAATATGGAAGATTTACATAAATAATATTTTATTTCGTGTTATTTACATGTCTAATATCAGAAACTTTAATATTGCATTCTTATCACTTATAAAAAATTTTAATATCAAATATATCACTCATATATTTTATTCTTATCATACATATCATCATATAAACTTTAATATTTCATTTCATGCATCCATATTAGTTCTATGGATGGTAGGCATGTAATATTAAAATTTCAGATAATAAATATAAGAATAGCATAAAATAAAGTGGTATATAGATAAATCCCTCAAATATTTAAATGTCCCCTGTAATTACTTCTTTTAAATCATCCATCATTTTCAAATGTTTTATTAGAAAAATTTTCAAATATATCATTAACATTTATTCTATTTATTAAATTATCATCCTTTCAAAATGTCAATTGAAATTTGATAAAAGCCAACAAAAATTTAAGAGAACAAATTTTATTGTGAACTTTAATATTTAAATGGAAATTTCACAATTGAAAAATAATAGTGTTTGTTTTATAAATAATTATAATTTAGCGATATAATATTTAGGTTTCATTTGAGACTTTTTTCTTACTGTTTTGCTTTTTAGATCGCAATAATAATTTTATTTGGTTATTGATTTTTCGTTGCTTTTAAAATATGTTTTTCAAAAAAACTATTTTCACATTTAGCTTTAAAAGGTTAGTTCCTCTACAATAGTTTTACAAACAATAAAAAAATTATCCTAAAAGATAGCATTAGAGTTCGTCTGAGATATCTATAGTTTTTTGTAGAAATGGTTATACAATTACTGTGAAAAAAGGTTTTTTTTTTTAAGTTGTTATAGAAAACAACTTTCTAGCACAAAAATTTTTTGAAATCATTGATCAAATAAAAACTAATATTAAGATCTAAAAAATAAAGCAGTAAGTAAGTTGTCTCAAATGAAGACTTAGTTTTATAAAACCTATATATAATTAATATTTAATTTTATAAATAGTTATCCTAAGTTTGTAACATAAATCTACATATAAACCGATAATATCTTGAGAGATATAGGTTTCATTTGGGGCGGCTTTCTTGATGCTTTCTAAAGCAGCTTTTTAGTATAAAAAATTTTAGTTCAAAAAATGTTTATACTAAAAAATTGTTTTAGAAAGCAGTAAGAAAGTCGTCCTAAATGAAGCCATAGTAATTTGTTTAAATACATACCAAAATTTAGGAGCTTTAAGCGTAATTTATCCTAAGTTTTAAGCTATGTAAACCTTCTCAAGTATACTTCCAATATAATAATTCTAATTTTATGCACAAATATGTATATATGATCTTACTTAAATGGTGATGAGACTTGAATCTTATCTTAAAACAAAGTAAAATGCGAATAATGTTTAGGCAAATGACCAGCGCACAATAAAAAGAATAATAAAAATCATGTGGCTAAGAGTTGTGTTTCCATACAAAGAAAGAGATCATCTATGCCACGAACATTTTATTCAAATAAACAAAACAAGGGCACACTTAGCATGTCCCCCATTTTGTACAAATATAACAGCAAACAGCAAAAAAATAGCTGTTTGGTTGCCAAAATCAACCAACTGATCATTTCTTTTTAGTTTACTACTGTTGTTATTCAAAGAAAGAAAAGTCTCCTTTCATGTTTGCCACTTTGTAAGGTTGAACAGTGTATTGGTGGTAAAGGCCAAAAGAATTTGCTTTCATATGTGTTGTGGTCCCATGAGTTGTCTCATGTATAGGTGGAGAGCTTCAAACACAATAATTGAGCATGTGAGAAATTTGTGATGTGTTTGCCATTTTATCCTAGCTGAGGTGAATCTAGCGAGTTATATAGGTACACATGGACAACTATCTTTGATATCGATTGATGTGTATCTGATAAGTATCTGAGATGATCAAGCGATTTAGGTGTGATTGTCGTGTCTGAATATGTATGGGCGAGTGCACTTGTGATTGGGGTGAGTGCCCTTCTCACATAGAGATATTTCTTTGACTTTTCCAACCTCATTGATTTATTCAATATATGCACATTTGGATGTACATAATAGATAGGAAGAGAGAAAGGAAATATGTATTTGATTTAGTTCAAACCATGAATAGTTTAACCTAGTCCAAGTTAAATTGTAAGTACTATTTTGAAGGAGTATAGTTGTCTGGTATTTTAAAAATAATAATAATAATAATAGGATTCTCTTGATTTGGTGATATATGAAGAATAATATAATTGATATTGGCTTTTAGAAACTAAGGGGATATTCATTTTTTATAAGATTGGCCAAGAGCTGATTAACATAGGAATTAATGCTTTTTATTAAATTTTGTACGTATTAATAACATAAAAAATGAGAATTGTTATTTATATTTTTTCTTGAGAGGGGTGCTAATTCAATCTTTATTAAAACTTATCTAGGAATATTCTTTATTCTTATCAATAATGAGTACATATGATTAGAGTTAATTACTAGTGTATGGATAAGCCTGTCTTTAGGTCGCCAACTCAATCTACCTGTGTGTTGGCTAGGATAAACAAAAAAAAAAATTGTTGCAATGTCCCATGGATAGTGTGGGGCTCATCACCAGTGGTAAAATCTCTTAACAACAAATGATAGGCGTTAACTTTATAATGACCTAACCCAATGAAATATTACATTTTGACGAGTTGCATAATTTTGAGTTTATTTATCTATGAGTTCAAAAGAGTTGGAGAAAATATCATGAGAATTGTATCAAGTACCTTTCTTAAGCCTCAATTTGATAATCTTGTGCTTAGTCCAAAGCATAAGAATTGTATCGCCTCTTCAAAAGTATTCAATCCATTCTTAATGGCATTATCATACCCAATGTAATGTGTCTAAAAACTTTTAAAGAGAAATTTTGTATTATACATTAAAAATATTACTTGTAGAAATTATAACGAGTGGTCACAACAATGAGGAGAGAGAACCTTATATGAGAAAGGAGGAAAAGGTCCTTCCATTTGGCATTTAGTATTCACTAAGGCTCTATCCAATTTAAATTGGATAGGATTATTCTCTTGATTATCAAAATAGGAACAAGAGAGCCCATTGCTATCTAAATCAAGTAATATTAGTTTGTAAATGAAGATATTAAAATTAAAATTTTTAAAAAGCCACATCTCCCAAACGTTCACATTAATTTATCGATCTTATACTGTTAAAATCGCCCATAAGAATCTAATTAGAATTAATTACTATGTACACAAAGTTTGTGACTTCTTAAGGAATTTCCATGTTAAATTTAAATGCAAAATTACACGTGTAAAGTGCAGTAATGAAAAGTCATGTATTAGATAGAATGGAGATAGAATCATGATAATAAGATTTAAATGAAACTTCATAGAATTCCATTTCAGCCAATATCCTTCAAGTTGACCATTATCAAAGTTTTTATAACAATCTTCATCACTAAATTTTAGGTTCGTACACTAAATGTTTTAATTCTTCTACCTACAAAGAAACCTTATAAGTGTTCAAGAGAAAATTTAGAATTAAGAATGATAATGAGGTAAATTTTATAAAAGGGCATCAAATTCTTGCATTTAGAGGCTCTGCCATCACCTTGAATGCCTCTCACATTACACGGAGCTAGGGTTCATAGGTTCTGTCGTCACCCTGAATGCCTTATATTTATGGAACTGGGATAAAAAATTGTATTTATATGAAGTATATAATACAATAAAACCCGTTATGTGGGGCTTTATAGGGACAACTTTGATAATCCACAAATCCCAAGGAAGAATTGAAGGAGCCTTAAAGGGAAGATGAAGTGGGAGGGGCAAATAGTCCATTTCAAATTGGGAAAGAGTGGATTGTTCCTAGTGAGAGCAAGTGATGGAAAGAATAGAATAGATTTTCATTTTGAGGAGGTAATGTGTTAAAGGGAGGAGTTCAATTAGAGTTTTGAGTGGAGGCTCTAAAAGTCGATAAAACAACTTTGGATGGTTTTTTATCATTTTTTTCCTTTAACTTCCATCTCTAAAAAAAAATAGTTTTCGGAACATCAACATTAGATGCATCACCCTAAAATGATGACTATTAGGGATATGAGAGGACTTGCAAACTAAGTAAGTTTTAGGTTTTCAATCAAACACCACCAACTACTCCTTTGTAACACACATTGTCCCATAACTTTGGTAATTAACTTAAATTAGAATGAATCTTGGATTAATTTTGATTTGGTTATTCATTATAAATCATATAGTGTTTGATTAACCATAAATAAGCCAAGGTTTTGAATTGGGAAAGATGAAATCATAAGTAGCCAAAGTATCCTTGGAGCGTTGCAATGCTATGAGAGGCAATGCCATCATATTATCCTCTCTATTTAAGAAGAGGATTTAGGGGAGTGTTATGGCAATGGGTGGCACCACCGCAGTGCTCAACTCTCGAGTTTGAGAGATCAATGAGTACTTGAAATATCCTAACTAAGCACAACGACGCTAGACCCAAAAATCAAAATGATGTTTATTTAATAAAATGTATAAATCCATTTTAACACCCTCACCCTAACCCTATTGCCAGAGAAGGAGATGGAGATGAGAAAAAGAGGAGAGAGATTCAGAGGTCATAGCTAGGGTTTTGTCTGCATGGCCATTTGAGAATTTTGTAGAACATGAGGTAGACTTATAAACATCTATCTCTGATTCTAATTTTAGTGATTTTAAAATAAGTAATAGAAAAAAATATTTTTCTTGGGTTTTATGATATTTTCACCATGTAAATATTTATATATTTAAGTAATGTTTGCTTTAATCCGAACATTTTAACTATAAGAAATCAATTTTTTATTTATTTTTTTAATGATTTATATGTGTATTAAACAAATGAAGCAATTCTAATTTTCATATAAGTTTTTTAAAAGTCTTAAAGTGTTGTTATAATAAATAACAACTAGAGCTATTTAATATCATCTATCAGTAATAAATAAGAAAAAAGATTTTATATTCAAAATATCAATGTGCACATCTATATTCATTTTTAAAAATCATATATAATACTCAGGATCTATACAATCATTATATCTCTATCATGTCCTAAGTATAAAAGAATAATTAAAATAAAAAAGAACCTGAATCTGAAGAAATTATAACCAACCTCACACTCCTAATATCCTCTGTCCAAATCTAAAATCATTTAACCACATATAATGAGCTAAAAAACTCAGCAGGTCGCCAAAACCTATAATTAAAATTCAGAGCACGGAGAATGAGCAATATGCATGTCAATAATCAAGTTATAACATTTATATTATATGATCATTGAATTAGTACATAAATAGTAAAATTCAAATATAGCAGTAGTATAATATATAAACATTAAAACACTATGGTACATAAGTTATTAATTAAAACAGTAAACCAGCATGAGTCTGAAATCTATAAAACATTCGTCGTATCTATAATATCAATTAGTACAAAAATTAGATTAAATATCAATAAAGACTATTGAAATCAAATCAATGTAATAAAAATTATATAAAAATGTATACATGTTATCTAATTTTTTTATATCATCATTAAATTAATATCTTAGTCACATGCTGAATGAATATACCATGCTTTTTATAAAAATAAATTAGTAATATTACTAATAATAAATCTATACAATAATATAAATAATGCCTCAATAATATTTATTTCAGTAGTCATACTAAACAAGTAATAATTATAGTTATTACGATATTTTTCAGTATCGTAACAATGTTAGTAAATCATTGGCTTAGTAAAAAAAGTCGTCACTCTTTGTCCGTCGGCACAGTAATCATCTCCTTATAACTCTCAATCAGTACATCATGAATAAGTAAAGGATAACACCAAATCATAATATTTAAAAGAAAACCTGTTGGCCCACTAAGTCAATCAATCTGTTATTGCCACCACACTTATTAACGACGCTGCACCAACATTATTCTCGATATGGACATTAATATTATTTGATACTACTATTAATTCATTGTACTAATATTAGTATATTAAGCACGTTGTATACTGAGTATGTGACTAAAATACTGATATAGAATAACTTGATAATATATGTACATCATTATAATATTTTATTACATTGATATGATTCCGATAATCTTTACTGATGCTTTGATTTTACTGCTTTATACGTTTTATTTACTTATAGATAATAAATACAACAACTTTTTTATTGATTCGAAACTCATATTGGTTTATTGGTTTCCCTATTGTACTATTTTATTGGCATTTGTACTATACTATTTTACTGTTTTTGAATTCTACTGCTACTATATGTGAATTTTATTATTTTTATACAGATTCTTAATCATATGAGAATTAATTTTATGAATTAACTGATGACATGCATAATGATTCTTTGTCATGCTTTGAATTCAATTCTAAGATTTTAGTGATTTGTTGGGCTCTTGAGCTTATTATATGTAGTTAAATAATTTCAGATTATGAAATATATTCAGGAGTGAGGTTGATTAAGATTCCTTTATATTTAGGTTCTTTTTATGTTAGTTATTTTTTTGTACACTTGACAAATTAGTTGTGATATGATTGTATATATATTGAGTTGTGTATATGATTTTTGAAAAATGAATACATATGTATATATATAGTGCTATTTTGATTGATAGTTTTGTTTTCGCTGATATCTATATTAATAAAAAATTTAGATAGCTCTGGTTGTCATATATATTGAAAAATAAAAGAATAAGTCTTCCAAATTAGATTCTGGGGTTTTGTAAGAATTGTCATGAGCATACTTTTTTAGGCATTTTGAAATCCAATTTTAGTTTTTTTTATATGTATAGATCATATGTTCATTGGATTATTGTATGTGTATATATATATATTATGAAATGAAACTAAAGGATGTTTAGATTGGTATGGTTTTGAATTTTATATTTAGCTTTGATTTATTGCATATTGTGGTTGAGTTAAAATTTAAGTTTAGTAATTTAAACATTCCATTAAATTATGGGGCGTCACAATCTTCATCTAATTAACGTTCGTCTTATCTACATCCCATTAATAATCATAACTACACAAATTCTTTTTAATATTAATCAGTATAGTTAAATAATTGACTAATTAAACAAAACAACAGCCTAATTTGATATATAATTTTTAGTTGATATTTAATTTGGGATTTTTCTCTTCATAAAATAATAAATAATAAAAGATAATTTTCTAACCACATTCACTATAAAATTATTTTTTTATTTCATAAAAGTAAACTTTTAATCATAGCAACCGCCCATTATTTATCAAAATACTAAAAATAATTTTGTCTTTTCAAATTATATTTCAAGAAACTATCGTGCGGTGATTTCTATTATTTTTTATAAAAACTATTAAAATACTTAAATTAAGATTATAATTGTTGCGGGCTAGAAATTACGCGGCGATAGAGACTTGATTCTACGTCTTAGTGTTGTACGTATAACTAGCACACACAGAGAACACAAGATTTTTTACGTGGAAAACCCTTAAAAGGGAAAAAACCACGAGGCCTAGCCCAGTTGAAAATGATTCCACTAGATTTTGAATTGGTTACAAAGGACTGGATCACCTCCAGGGGGGAACAGATTACAATTAATTACTTAAGTAAGAGTCTCCAACTAGCTTTTGCCTCGAGATTCGTGCCCGATTAAGCTAATTTTGTGATGACTTATCAATAATACATGCTTTTGAAATTTAATTGGACTTTGATATAGAATTTTTGTGACTTTTTATTAATTTAAGTAAAATTTTGTTAAAAAAAATAAGAAATTCGAACCAAATATTAGTTTCAAATTTAATAAAATTTTTAATCAAACTCTGTTGAAATTAAAAAATATGAATTATTGGACTAATTTTAACAAGGAACTAGGAAAGGAACCGAAACAAATGAAATCTATAAGATCTGATTTTTTTTAGAACGATCATTGGCACTTGGCAGCTTGACTAATCCCAACTGATCTAAAAGAGGGATCCACCTCAGAAACTTCAAAACTTGCATTTAATTGGACCCACTTAAAAATGATAGATTATTGAGTTCGGACACCGAACTCAGCTTACGTTCGGTACTTCACAGTACCGAGCAGTACTAAGCTCAATATTGAGCAGTACAGAGTTCAGTGTTTTACAGTACCGAGCACTACTGAGCTCGGTTCTGAGCAGCACCGAGCTCATAATTGCTCGGTACTGTGAGCTCAGTACTAAATAGGGGGTGATGTGATGCATTTTCATTGGGCTCTGGACGTCGTCTGGTGTCCAAACCCAATAATTTTCCCTTAAAAACACTGTAAGATCCAAACTTAGACAGCATGGCAAAGAAACTGCGCCCAATTCCCAGTCGTTTACTGCTATCATCCAAATCTTGATCAACAGTGTTGATCGAAATACTTAAATGGGGTTCGACCTTGATATCTTGCATTAACTCTCATCGGGATGAGAGATTATTGGGTTTGGACATTGGACAAAGCTTACGTTCGGTACTTCACAGTACGGAGTAGTACTGAGCTCGGTACGGAGCAGTACCGAGCTCATAATTGTTTTATACTATGAAGTACCGAGCTCAATACTAAATAGGAAGTGATGTGACGCATTTTTATTGGACTCCGGGCGTCGTCCGAACCCAATAATTTCCCCTTAAAAACACTGTAAGATCCGAACATAGACAGCATGGCAAAGAAACTGCGCCCAATTCCAACCGTTTACTTCTCTCATCCAAATCCGGATCAACAATGTTGATCGAAATACTCAAATGGAGTTCGAGCCTGATATTTCGCATTGACTCTGATCGTGATGCTGCTGCCCTATCGAGTTAGGTGAGAATACCGATATCGTCGTCTTCAGAATCCGTCTGCAAGGTCTAGTCAACCAGAACCCTTGTTTCTCCCTCTCTGCCATTTCCTCAATGGGAAGGAAGCAGAGCGACCAGTCAGGCAGTGGGAGTCGGCGCTCGGTTTTGATCCCCGTCCTTCTCTCCGTTACCTCCTGCATCCTCGTTTACACGGTTTCGTCGTGGGTCATGCGCCATCCGATGGACACCGCGTCGTCTGACGGCGGTTCATCAACGATTTTAGCGAGACTGGAACGAGTTGATGCAGAGGTTGAGGGTGAAGATATGGGGGAGTGCTGCCGAGGATTAGAGCATTTGGAATTATGGGGGTCGGCTGTAAAATGGGGAACCGATCACAAGTTCAATACCTCGAGAGAGTGCTGCCAAGCATGCAAAGCCATGTGCGGTGGCGTGGATGGACCTTGCTTGTGCGATTCGTGGGTGTTCTGCGGGGACAGAGAACGATGCCGAGAGAAATTCGGGGAGGTAAACTTTAGCAATTTTCTCTCACTTGCCCTTTTTTGACAATTTGATTTATTCTGATGTCCTTGGATATGATAAAGTTTGCGGCATTTTGGCGTTGCATCTTGGTGGATTATCTAGTTTCTTTATGCTTCCTTTTTAATTAATTATTATTTTTTACCTCTTTTCCGACCCTATTCATGCCTACATATATAATGAAAAGTAGAAATGCATAACATTCATGGGTTATTGGGTTTGTTGTGTGGTTTTCTGTTGGTAGATCCAAATTTTCTAATCCGTTTTACAAAATTTGATATGTTTCGTTGTTTTTGGCTCTGGGGAAGATAATCATAAGACCGTGGAAGTCAGAGAAAATTGCTACGCATTTTAACAATTTATTTTTCCGGGGGCACTGTCATTCCATTATTTTGTTGATTGATCTTCAACTATTGTAAAACATCAACTGATTATGGGATGTATATTTGAGATGAAGTTATTTGATTGTTAGTTTGTATGTTCATTGGACTTCTCGGTATGTGTGCTTGCTTGATTTGATATTGTTTATGAAATTATTATTCCGGAGGAGGATGGGAGTAGCTGAAGATGGTTCTACTTTATAATTTTTGTTATGCATTTTAATATATTCACCAGAGCCCTGCATTGGGTGCCCATACCCACCCCCACCCATGTACCCACCCATACCCAATGGACATGGGTGGGTATGGGTATGTTCATGGCCTTGTGGGTAAGTATGGGTGGGTACTCAACATCAGGGGACAAACTGATTTACATTACTACTCACCATATGCATGCAGTATATTACAGTAATCCTTATTATGTAGTGTGCAACACTGAACCGTGCTGCGACCATGATAAATTTTGATATGTAACTTGAAAGTTTGTAGTTAAAGAAAAGGGCAACAAACCTCAAGGCCATTAATCCGCGGAAGATTGTATTCAAGAAGCATGGAAAGTGGATGGGTGTGGGTGGGTATAACATACCAAAAGTCACCATAGGTGGGTATGGGTGGGCAAAGCCCGCCAGCACAAAGCGTGGGTACCCAATGGGTACCCAACCAGGATCCCATGTAGGGCTTTGATATTCACATGCTCTTAACTTCATTTGTCTTCTTCTCACCTCAGTGCTGGTTGAAGAAACAGAAGGATGTCATGCTTCCTGCTTTGCAAGAGTCAGGGGACAAAGTTATTTGGACTTCTGGCCTTATATTTGGAAAGGGAGAGGTACGTTAATTTTGTTGATGTTTGCAGATGAGTGTTTTTTTTTTATGGTCTGGCTACTTATGTTGAGCTTTCAGCCACCATCGGATAAATGTTCAATTTTTTTAGTGATCGTTACTCTTTTCTCATGTTTATTTTATGCGTCAATTAGGATGCATTTGAATCATCATTAATCTCTAATCAGGTAGACCTTTCCCATTGGATTACAGTGAAACAATGAGAAGTTTGGCATCTTAAGAATGTGAACCAATTTGAAAATCTTGTAAAAACAAAGAACTTAAAAAGCCTTTCTTTATGTAACCCTTGGAGTAATTTAGGCTCATAAATTTTGTAGCAACTTAATGTGTCATTTATTGTCCACACCAAAATTTAGATGGTCTTAGTGTCAGCCAAAAATTTTTTCCCATCTAAACTGTTAGAATTGAATAATTTGATTGAGATATTTTGTATATTTCACTCAACTGTTCAATTGCTGCACCTGAAAACTGAGTTTTTTTTTCTCAGAATATTTTTATATTTTATGAACTTTACACCTATATTCTGAGTAAAATATGCAAAATTATTAACTTTCAGTTTAAAGATAGATAACCTCATTTACTGCAGTCAACTACTCCCAGTATGATTTACTGAAAATCTTTTCATTCAGGATAGATTTAGTGCTAAGATCTGCCTTGCGCTTTTCTGAAGTTGGTTCTTGATTGATGCATTTACTATTGATAGGTGGGGGATGTTGGGAGATGGAAGTTAACCACCACAATGAAACAAACAAGAAAGTAAAAGCAATGGAAAGTAAAAGGACATCAGGATTTGACGCGTAAAAATTCAAAATTGAGAAAAAACCACGGAGCCACGCCACACCAAGAAATTCATTATGAAAATTGGAAGAAATAAATACAGATCTCTCTTTTCTCTCACTCTCTCCATGTTACTCTACACTTTTGCAATGTTCTCACCCTTTAAACACAAGAGAAAGTAATTAAATAACACCACGAGACACCACCCTTCAGAAAAAATGAGAAAGCAAACTGTCCAGTCCGCCTCTAAGTGTTGCGGCGCCAGATTGAGTGTTGCGGCCCTCAAACCTCTGTCATCGGTCCATCAAACGATGTTGGGGTGCTCAAACCCGCAACATTGCGACACTACATAGCATTGCGGCGCTGAATCTAGGACGTTGCAGCGCTTTGCTCTCTGTTGTTTCTCCCAGCAAATAATGTAGCACCGTGGCGCTCGGGTACACATTGCTAATGCGTTGTACGAAAAAGAAATTTTTGGGTGCAAAGTGTCTGAACCCAAGTAGAGGGTACCCCCAACCTCCCAATGAGCACGAGAAATATAATTAAAGTCCGAGGCAATAGAACAATCCGATTGATAGACACAATTAGATTCTACACAAACTAATAGAGGATTGCCAAATCTGAAACTCTTATCTCCAAGTATCTTGATTTGCATGATGTCCATTTTCTAACTGATGACAAACATTACTTTTCTTCCATTATAACAAGTTGATGCAATAGTGCAAGCACTTTGTTCGTATCTTGGATGAAAAAGCTTGGCAATCATGACCAGTAATTTTTAAACTTGCCCCAAACTATTTGGTGTTGACTTTATCAAAAATCCCCTTCTCCAGTTAAGGATATGATTTGTCACTATCTGAATAAGTGGATACAAGAAAACGAAGGGTTTGAACTTTTTATCTTTCTAAGATTAAGAATATATGACTACTAATGGATACCTACATCAATTCCTAGGGAGATTCATTTCTTCGAAGTCCTTGCAAGTTATACCCCACCCTTGTAATGTTCTGTACTTGGAGGCGAGTGTGTGGCACAGTGGTGAATGGCAAGGAATTCCTCCCACTAACCCTAGCTCGAGTCCCATAAACCACCCGAAAAAATTTTAAAAAAAAAAGTTCTGTACTTGCAATGGTTTGAATTCCTAACAGTACTTGGACTTTTTGGATTATTGACTTTCTATTCCCACTTGATTTCTTTATTAATATTTTATTATGTTATTTCTGTGAAAGGACTGTTAGCTATAGTCAGTATTGCAACAAGCATGATCCTTACCTTTGCATTTCTGATAAAATTTTTCCACAGTGACAATTTCTTATTCTATTTTACTATATTTTATCATGCAGGGCATTGTTAGCTTGGAAACAGAATACGGAAACATTCATATTAAAGTAAGCGTTAGATAAATATTTTATTAATTTTAACCTGATAAATTTTGTTTGCTATTTATCGTGGCAGGAAATTCTTATTTGTCATATTATATAAAGCATACCCCTTGTTTATTCTAAGATAATACTTAAGAACTTGATTAATGATAATTTTCTATTTATTTTGAGTTCATCTCTCTTCAAACTTGAACTGTGTCAAGGAGTCCAACCTTAACATTTATGGGATTGTTGGATCCATAATGTTCGTGGATAATAATCCAGATCTTACTTGAGAATTGAATAAAGGCTGAATGCGAGAATCGGGAGAGAAGTTAGTTTTTAGAGAATTTCTTGGGGAATTGGATTACAGAGAACTTGGCCGATCCTCTTTAACTAGATAAGGCTAGTCACTCAAAGTTAAGGGAACTCAATTCAATGAAAGAGAGATTTTGTCCGAAAAATTTACGCCATAATTGATATGATTTCATAACTTTCTGGATCCGGTTCAAGTTCACATTGTTACCTGAGTAATCCGGCTTAGGTGAATATAAGCGTAGAAGCCTGAAAATTTTCTATTTTTTAGATAATCTGTTGCTACAGTGGAATATAATATTACAGAGAGTCGCCTTTGATGGTTTGGTCACATTAAACGGAGGCCTTCCGATGACCCGGTTAGGAAAGTTGAGTTATTAGATTTGACTATGTTAAGAAAGGTAGAGGTAGACCTAAAAAGACTTGGTTAGAAAATATTAGAAATGATCTTTCTTTATTAGATTTAAATGAGAATTTGACTTTTAACCAGACAAAATGACGAAAAAGGATTCATGTAGCTGACCCCACATAGTGGGACAAAAGCTTGATGTTGTTGTTGTTGTTGTTGTTAGATAATCTGTTCAAGGCTTTTCAAGTTTCTTTATAATCATGAAATAAGATGTTAAACGAACTCAACTGATATATTTGGTATTTATCTCTACTGACATATTAACATCAAAACAGCTTTTCCCCGATTGTGCTCCACACTCCGTCGCTTACATTGTTGAATTACTGGGAGCTCGACACTGTGCCGGTTGCCGAATTTACCGTGCCGAGGGACGGGGACACTCATGGGATCCTGTAGGAAACCACATAACAGAGGTGCTGCTCAATTCTCTTTCCAGTTTCCACAATACTGGCACTGTATCATCTTACAAATTTTTTTAATAACGTTCCATTTGTACTGGATTCAATCCTTTGTAGGCTTCCTTTGGCCCCCCTTACGCCCTTATTCAAGGAACACTGGAAGCCGAAGGTCTTCCTTTCAAAGGTATACCTGTAGAAGCTTGCCCCACAATCAAAAGAGGCTCTGTTGCTTGGGTTGGTGCAGGCCCAGAGTTTTTCATCAGCTTGGCTAATCACCATGAATGGGTAAGAGCATATACCATCTTTGGCTCTGTCCTTCCCGAAGATATGGAGATTGCTGAGAAAATTGCTGGACTTCCAACCAAATCGGATACATGGAATAGTGTTAATGTATCAGTGTTAGAGAAACCAATTGATTTGAAAATCAAACGCATTTCCACAAACAATGGAGACCTCAATCTTGGAAGCAATGCAAACTCTGGCTCTAGCTGATTTTGTTTCTTTCACATTATAAAAGGAAATGAGAGACAAACTGTATGATGTTGTTGTAGGCGTTGAGGCTTTTTGCTGACTAAACATTTTTTTTATGCTTTTCCATTTTTCTCTTCTGAAGTTGGAAGGTTCAATGGTTTACTTGCAAGTATTCCAAAGGAAAAAGAAAGGGAAGTTGCAGCTTCTTGTGAGTGTTCAATGGAACTAGTTGCGTGTGTTCATCATCTACTAGCAAACAATTTATTGCTTTGCATTTTTCCATGGCTTTCGAATGGGGAAGTAGCATAAAATAATAGATAAAAGTAAAACAGTTGGGTCTAGGAGAAATTATTTTGTGTATGTCGAATGCAGCTCTATATCTGGAGATTAATCAGAATGAGACACGTCAACAATACTGAGTGCGGTACCGAGCAGTACCGAGCCGCGGTACCGACGTGGCTCATTTTGATTGGTCTCTAAATGATGTTCGGCATCCGTACAGAATAATTTCTCCATCCGTAGAGAGGAAGGGAGAGTGTTGTAAAGAGAGTGTGAGTGAAATATAATAGAGAAGTTGAGCATTTAGAGGAGATTGGGTGGCTCATGGTCAATGAAAAGAGGGGGGTTGGATGGCTCATGATTAATGAGAAGAGGGAGAGCAATGAAGAGGAGATTAGGAGCAATTTTAATATTGAACATCAACTATCTTGTACATAAGTTTTTGGTCTCTTAATGAGGAGGATGGCTCAAATACTACAGCAACAAATTTGTATGGCACTCCTTGGGGTCGCATCCTATTTTTCTTGTGTATTGTTAAGAGTTAAGTTCTCATTTAAATCCAATAAAAATGTTACTTCTAATACTTTCTAACCAGGTCTTTTAAGTTTACTTCTATCTTTCTTAGCGTAGGACAAATATAATACTTATATAGGACAAATATAATACTTATACTCTCCTAATCGAGTAATTGGATGGTGATAGGAAATACCTGAGTTCGCAAGTAACCCTAAGGTTACATTTGAGTTCTCAAGCAATCCTAACATAAAACAAAGAGCAAATAGCATCCAGAAAAATAGCAAAACCACAAGAAAAACTAAGAGAAAACTCAAGAAGAAATTTGGATTCTACTAGACGATGAATAAAATAGCAAGATACAAGAGATCCTCAATTTGAGAGGAGGATCGTCTCTACCAAATCTCTAGACAAAGTTGTCTAGAGCCCAACCTTCCAAGAAACCTTAATTTCAATCAACCAAAACATAACCTCTCCCTAATCCCCTCATGCACTTTAATACAAAAGCTTTCCTAATCTAATTTCCCTCCCAAAGCATTGGCCTTCTCTCTCTCTTTATTTGAAAATCAAATAATGGGTGGGACCCATTCATTCATGCGGCCCAGAGAAGGAAGAGGCGGACTGTGTCGGCCTCTTATACACCCGCTGGACTGGCCAACGGGTTTTCTGAGCCAGTTCGGACAGAACCGATGTAACAGAAGGTTGATATTTTATGTAACCAAATCCTTTAAAACAACTCTCTCTAATCTTATTTGCCACTGAAGCTAGCTATTCCCGCCTTTTCATGTATATAATTGTTCACATTTAGCCTTTAAGAGTAAAACCACTCATCCACCTGAGCATCCTCATCTCTGTAATACTTAGCTTAATTTTATGCTTCTCTTTTAATGACCAACATTATGCGTCATAAAGAATTACATGCCTCACCATTATCTTATAGAATTTTCACTTAAGTTTAAGGGGTAATTTTCTATCACATAACAGATCCGATGCATTTCTTCACTTCAAGGGATAAATTAGAGGTAACACCCAAACACATACGTGAGACTCGAATCCAAGATTTTTTAGTTGGGAGTCAATCTTCCAACCAACAAATCAATGAGAGCTACGTTATTCTCATCTATTTCACTATCAATTTAAACAATAGATCTGAGATATCTAAAACATATACTCTTTTTAATGGAACAAGTTTCATTGACCTTAGCTAGCCAAAATCCAAACTTTCACAGAAAAATAACATTTCCCTATGAAAACTTGGACATCATGAGATCATGTGCGACATCAAGTTATATTTTTATTAGCAGCCATAAACTTTTCAGTCTGGTACAGTAAGTGCGATCATCCCTAACTGAAAAGCACCTTCAGAAACATCATGCCATGATTGCCAAGGAAATATAACAAAATTGTCTTGTTCATGAGGTTACTAATTAAACTAAATTGTTCACCCACCATAACAACAAAATTATTTATTTGTCTTTATATGATCACTATTGTAACAAAATTAAGTTAAGCATTGCAGAGATAAAGATGCTTTGATGGATAAGTGACTTCACTCTTAAAGATGAAATATAAAAAGAGTATACAAAAAAAGGTTGGAGTAGCATGTGACAAATAAAATTAGATATTTGCCTTACATATTTTGGTTAAGTAAAATATCAGCATTTTGATGACCCAATTAGGAGAGTGAATGTATCACAGTTGTCCAATGTTATGAAGGATAGAGATATATATTAAAAGACTTAGTTAAAAAATATTAGAAATACCCTTTTTATTTTTAGATTTAACCAAGAATTTAAGTCTTAATAGGATAATAGAAAAAAAGATTCACGCAGTTCACATACGCAACTCAACTCAATTTGTTTGTTGGAAGCTTTGGTTACTAACCAAAATGTCTTTGATTAGAGTTTTACGTATGTGATATGCGTGTGTGAATTTACTTTCATTGACCTAAATGTTCTAAAAAAAACCAACACAATGGCATAAAGTTTAGATTTAACCAAGAATTTAAGTCTTAATAGGATAATAGAAAAAAAGATTCACGCAGTAAACATACGCAACTCAACTCAATCTGTTTGTTGGAAGCTTTGGCTACTAATCAAAATGTCTTTGATACGAGTTTTACGTATGTGATATGTGTGTGTGAATTTACTTTAATTGATCTAAATGTTCTAAAAAAACCAACACAATGGCATAAAGACTTAATATTATTATTATTGTTGTTGCAGTAGTATTTAATAACGATTGTAGGTCTAAAAAAGAGCATACTCAGTGTATCAAACCCACTACTATAGTACTGTTCAAAGAAAATATGGAAATTATATATATAATAAGACCATGTAACAGATAAATTTCAACGTTTTAAAACTCTAGCAGAAAATTGGAAACATAAAAGTGAAAAATAAACCAGGGAAGTAGCTGTAAATACAAAAACCACATCAGCTTATTATTCCCTTATACAACAGCAGTCTTCTGCTGATCGTCAAAAACCCAGTTCTTCCACGATCTTGCTCTTCTCTTCCTCAGTCTCTCAGCAACAGCGAAAGCCAGCTCTAAAGACTGTGAAGCATTCAGTCTGGGATCACAGTGTGTGTGATATCTAGAGCTCAAATCATCGAAGGTCACAGCCTTTGACCCACCGATACACTCAGTTACATTTCGCCCTGTCATTTCCAAATGAACTCCGCTGGGGTGGCTCCCCTCTTGTTCGTGGACGTCAAAGAATGCCCTCAGTTCAGACTGAATGCGCAAAAAATATAAATGAATCTCATATTTTGCCTGTTTATGATTCATAAAGAACATAGAAAAAAATGGTTTTTTGTATGCTTACTCTAATAGCATCAAATGAGCGCGTCTTCAAGCCACATGGAGCCTTCATGGTGTTTCCATGCATGGGGTCGCTCACCCAAGTAACTATGAGTCCAGCCTGCCGCACGGCTCTGATCAGATGTGGAAGCTTTAGTTTCATGTTCTCAGCTCCCATGCGTGCAATTATGGTCAATCTACCAGGCTTGTTGTGAGGATTCAAAATCTCACACAATTTCACAAGCTCGGAAGGATCCATCTTGTCACTCGCCTATATGGAGATACACCGATACAAGTATGCTTAAAAAACTTGAGGGGAGTGGTTTGTAAAACATAGGCTTCGTTTGGGATTGACTTTCTTTCTGCTTCTTAAAGCAGTTTTTTAGTATAATTTTTTTAATTTTTTATTAAAAAGCTGCTTTATGAAGTAGTAACAAAGCTGTCCCAAATAAAACTATAGTATACAAAGAGTTGTATGTAGGACGTTATTATACTTATATTTAAAAAAAAAGAAGGATAATCATAAAATTGAAAAATTGAAAACCAATTAGCAAATCGTGCCTCAATACAAAGACTGAAGTGTAAATTAGCCCAAAAACATACATACCACTTTATATCATCCTATTTGCATATCTAATACCCAAAACTTTAATATTACATACATACTACCCTATATTATTTTAATGTCAAATATGTCACTCATATTTTCTTCCTGCCACTCATATATTTTATTTCTACCACTCAAATTTGATATGAAAATAAACTATGGGTGGTATGTATGTAATATTAAATATTTAGGTGTTAAATATGTAAATAGAATAGTATATGGTGGTACGTATGTAAATCTCCCAATCTACAAAACAATCTTGGATGAAAGTACACCATAGTGAAGACATGAGCTCTAGGATATTATGGATTACTTCTTTGATCAAGGCAAATGACTACAACTCAAATCAACATAACAAATGGGCTAAATAGAGATCAATAAAATGATGATATTTTCCTTAAGCAACACCATATTTCTATTTTAACATGATTTGTAACATTAAGTACCAAAAGAACACAGATAAATAGATAATGGTAGCAGATGATGGTACAAATTCGACCTTCCATATAATTCTATGTTATGATGGGCAAATGGAACATGATAAAACTTTTAGGAAAACTTCGTTTGGGACAGCTTTTTTCATGCTTCTAAAAACAGTTTTCTAGTATAGAAATTAAAAATTTTGTACTCGAAAGCTGCTTTAAGAAGCAGTAAAAAAAGTCATCCCAAACGAAGTTGAAGTCTCATGAGAAAGCATCACCTTTATGCCCAAAGGATTGGACACCCCACGAAGAAATTCAACATGTGCACCATCAAGTTGTCGAGTCCTCTCACCAACCCACAACATATGAGCTGAACAATCATAGTAGAGACCCGTTGTCGAATCCTCTCTCGTAAGTGCTTGCTCATAAGGCAGGTGAAGACATTCATGTGATGTCCAGAAATCTGTTGTCGTCATTATAGGATGATCACCAGTAAGACCAGCAGCAATCATGAATCCAAGAGCGTCATCTACCCTCTGTGCCAACTCCATATATCTAAACATAATAATTCAAAAGAAAATTTTCAACAGGAGCATCAAGCTCTGTAATCTGTATCAAAACATTTTACAAAAATCCTCATTTTTGAACCAATAACATACAAGTATAATCAAGTATGGCGCTTTTTCTTGTTTTCTTTTTTTTTTTAACATGTTTGATATGTAATTAGGCATTTATCTTATTAACCTAATTATCACATGAATGGCAATAGTTATTCATTCAAACATCTAAGATTTTTCTTCAAGCTCATGTAAGGATAATTTCTGGATAAAATAGTAAATGGAACCCTGAACAATTTTCTTTTATTTACACCTTCTTTTGTTTTTCAAAATGAAAATGCAACAAAAGATACCTATTCCCTTGCTCACTGTGCTCCACGAAATCAAGATTCCATTTTGTAACTCTTTGAATAGATGCATAGCCTCCTGTAGCAAATGCTCTAAGAAGATTCAAAGTACTTGCAGATTGGCTATAGGCTCTAATCAACCTTTTCGGATCGGGCCTTCGAGCCTCTTCGCTAAAAACATCATTGTTGATGTTGTCTCCCTGATAACTAGGAAGCTTCACACCATCAATGGTCTCAAAGGGCTCCGATCGTGGTTTGGCAAATTGCCCTGCCATTCTTCCAACCTGATAAGCATTACTAAAACATTAAATTCACAATCAAACAAGATGGCAAAAAGGCACCAAGCAAATGCAAAAGGGGATGTATTTTTTAGGTTAATCTTGAAGAGCAAAGCAATATTTTTAATTACAAAAAAGAGCTTATTAACATTCATATAGTTCTACTTAGTTTTTCTTCGTTACGATGATAAACTGATAACTGGGCCGCTAAAAACCCACTTTGAATGCCTGGGATGTAAGAAACACAAGCAAATAAAAAACAAAAAGATAGAAAAAAAAGGAGAAACTATTATCCTCGTTTACAAAACTTAAAATTTGACTCCGAAAATGGGTACGCTACAGTAATTTTCCACAAAGTCCGCTAATATCAATAGTAGCATGCAACGGGCACAGTGAAAGATGAAAAAAATAACAATTACTTTCATTGATATCTTTCTATTCGAGAACAAAACAAAACAAGGCCTTATGACGTTTATTGCATCAGATTCGAACCGTTCGGATCCTCTCTGTCTACAGCGTGGGTCACTGTAGCACTGCACTTTATTGTAGACAGAGAGGACCCAACATGTTGGGTGACCTGATGCAATAATTTGCCCAAAAAATGTCACTCAAAAGTATGGGAATTTAAAGACGAGAAAGGCATTGGGAATTTTACTCGACTTGATTTATAAAAATTGGATTGATATTAGGAAAAAAAAAGGATAAAATTTAGGCACCTTAATGATGGGCATCTGTCCTCCAAATGCTAACACAACTCCCATCTGCAGCAAAACCCTAAATGTATCTCTGATGTTATTGGCGTTAAACTCCTTGAAGCTCTCGGCGCAGTCGCCCCCCTGGAGAAGGAACGCCCTCCCCATGGCAGCCTCACCCAGTCTCTCCTCAAGCTTCCTCGCCTCGCCGGCGAACACAAGCGGCGGATAGGTCTCCAAATTCCGGAGGACGGACTCCAGCTCCGCCGGGTCCGGGTAGGTTGGAATCTGGAGCGCCCTCTTCGATTTCCAGCTACCTGGAGACCAAGTTGAGGCCGTAGCCCGCGCTCTTACTCCCATAGAAACGTTAATCCTCAAAAAATCGAATCTTTTTGATGATTCATGGTTTCTGGGAGCTGTCCGCCGTAGAAGGGAGGCGTTTGCACCTGGAGTGAGGTTGACTCTACCGGTCAGGGCTGCCATTGATGATTGATTGGGAGATGACCGAAGAACGCCCCGACAAAGTTACGAATTTTTAGAAGAAGATAGAGCACCTCTGCCGCCGTTGAGGTTTTCTTTGTCTTGTCGCTGCGTTTTTTATCTCCCGCCGATTTAGGGGGAAGGCAAGCGAGAGAGCGAGCGAGGGAGATATTTCCAGCTGTGCGACGTATGTCAACCTTCCGCGTGGGAACCTTAATTTGTGACAATGCAATTATTTAATTTATTTTATTAGGTCTTTCAAATTATAATTTTTTTAAAAAAAATTAAGGGAATTATAGGAATTATAATAGTTTTTTACAATGATTAATATTTATAGGGTTGCATCGTAAATAATTGGAAATTTATTTTAAGGATTATTTTATTTGTAGTGAGCGAAGGACCCAGCGCCAGATGTGAGTAGGATTGAAACACTCGTCATTATTTCTTAATTGTTAATTAAATAATTGATTTAAAACTAATAATCAAAATTAATTTGTCTATCATCGATGACATTCATTCATATTCAATAATTTGCGCATTAGGAACTCCATAAAATTTTAAAACATTCTGGAATTACTTATAAATTTTGAGATTTACTTCCATATCATTAAATTCTTATATATATATATATATATAATCAAAATCTCTAAAATACATAAAATGTCATTGATTTAAAATTAGTTAAAATAAAATATATATTTTCTGAATATATTATGAAGTGATTTAGATATTAAAATTTATATGATCAAATATAAATATTTAAAAGTTAAATATATAATATATAAGATTAATATACTAATATTTATTAAAATTACAATTTATTATGTGATTAATAATTTGGAGGATTTAATTTGAGCTATATATTCAAGTTTTTTAGCTATTTAACTTGTTTTATTTCAGTTAAATCTATTTGAAGATTGAAGGCATTTTCTTCAAGCATTTTTTTGGAAGACTTTTCTGTATTTTATAAATTGAAGACAGATTTTTCAAGCAGTTAAAAGTGTAATTTATAATTTTCATATTCAAATTTATTGTAAACTCTTTTGTATTTTGTTAATTGTTTTTTAATTCAACAAAGCAACAAAATATAAACTGTAAATTCTTTTGTATTTGATAAATTGCTGTAAATTCTTTTCTATTTTGTAACTTTTGTTAGCTGATTTATAGTTTATATTTTGTAATAATTATTGCAAAGTGTAAAATGTTTCTAATTTAATAATTTATAGTTTGTCCTGTGTAAAATGACAAATAATTTGATGAAATGAGACAGGCCCCTAACTGTAAACCTTAATCCAAATAGGAGATTCTTTTTTTTTTTTCAGGTTTTTTTTTCTCTCTTCATTTTAACTGATGATTCTGGCCTTCTTAATACCATTCTCCATGTGAATTCTTGCTTCTAAATTCTTATGGGTTGAACTCTATTGTTTTAAGTTCTGTAAATTTTATCTGCCAAGAATTCCAACTTCAGAATTTTTTGCTTCGAAATTTTGGCAGGTCGTGCTGGGTTGACTCGGGTCTAAAGCGGGTTGAATTCGGGTTCAAGAAATTGAATATAGTGCCAGGACATTTTCAAGTTGAACCCAAAGCGACCCAATTCTGACAGTCCTAGTTAGAAGAGTTGGTTTGCCCTCTATAGGTACTCTTCACACTTTCTCTAAAGCCAAAATAATTTGGAAACACTACAATATCAAATCCCTTTTTTAAGGTTGATGCAATAAAGTTTATGGTTTTATTTGGGCTAAGCCTAATAGTTATTCCTCTCCTTTTTGGAAACAACTTCACAGCATTGCATTCAAGCAGAGAAAAATATGATGGAATTTATAGTTGTTTCTGATGGTAACGCTCTTTTTTCCTTATCATTGGATGAAAGGTCTATTGTGGAAGGCTTTCTTACTGCTTTAAGAAGTATAATTAAGAAGCAGAAAGCCAAGCCGTCCCAAATAAAAACTTAATTCTTTGATGGTCTGTTATTCTTACACAACAAAATAGCACAATTCCCTATAACTTTTTTCATCTTGGGGTAATATGTTAGAGATGCTTAATCACTGTGATAACATATCATGTAAAATCAATAAAAAAATTTTCTTGTTGGTTGTACAAGTCACTGCATATTATACGTGGCAAGAAGGAAACAATCGTATATTTAGAGGTAAGTTTTTGAATGTCAATAACATGATTGAAAAAAATCAGCTTTGTTATTAGATTGAAGACTAGATGGGATCACAATTCAGATTTGTATCAGTAGTGAGTTTCTTTTTAACTTTGTTTGCTCATTTTCGTTTAGTTCTTGAGCCCTGTTTTGTCACCTTGTATGACAATCCTATCTAAATATGTCCCATTTTGTTGTTGTTCTTTTGGTTATTCTGAGCCTCATTATTTTGTTTTACTTGAAGAAAAGAGAATGCAGGCATCCCTCCATTAAGAAGAGAAGAGGCGAGTTGCTGAGAGTATTGAAAGGAACTTTCGATAAGGAGATTTAGATATTCAAAAAGTCAATGCAAGAACCCAATTATCTACCTTAGGAAACTTGGATCCACTTGAGAGAGACCTTATATCATCAAAGAATATGTCAGACTTCCCAGAATGTACATAATTCAATCATGTCTAATGAATAATGGTGATGATTTTAAAACATTTAACCACGAAAAGAAAGCACTCAGAAAATCTCGCAAATTGTATATTGAAACAATAAACACAAAAAATTCTAAATCTTAGTTCTTTTATCTTTCTTCACACACACACATATATATACTACAACAACAAGTCTTTATCCAACTATGTGGGATCAGCTACATGAATAAGTTTTTTTTTTCTTTATGTCATATTAAGAGTCAAATTCTCATTTAAATCTAATAAAAAAAGTCATTTCTAACATTCTATAACAAAATTTGTTTAGGTCTACCTCTACCTTTCTTAACATAAGTCAGATTTAATCCATCTACTCTCCTAGCTGGGTCATAGAAAGGCCGACATTTTATGTGACCAAATCATCTAAGGTGACTTTCTCTAATCTTATATGCCACTGAAGCTACTCCAACCTTTGCACGTATATGCTCGTTTCACATTCTATCTAATTACAAAGTCACTCATCCACCTGAGGATCCTCCCTACAAATAAATATATACATACACACACAATCTTAAAAAGTAACCTGGTGTGATCTTATTATATACCTAACGGACTCAAAAAACTTGTCCAAGAAAATCAATCGCTTGACCTTCTAGAGGAACAATTACAAGTTCGATCGTAAGGTCAATACTTTATTTTATTTCCTTCAAGTATTGCAACTTCAGAAAAAGAAAACTGAGGACTTGACAAAGTAGATGAAGCCTAAGAAGCTTCCCTCATATTGCATACTTAGCCAGTTAAGCTAATGATCGAGTTACCATAGTAATCTCCGGTCATCTTAAAAAATATTCCAACTTTCTAATTACTTTTCATACCAGACACAGCATCTTTGAATTTCCTTTCTACTCTCTTAGCAAACTTTGTAGCCGCTCTTACCCTACAGTTTTTTTTTTTTTCGGCCCTGTATGCTGCTACTGATGCTGTCCATATAGCTACTCTACATAAGACCATAGCATACAAGATGAAAAGAGTGGATTGAGTGACTGTATTTTAATATATGTATGTGTATGGTGTGCGTGTGTATTTGAGAGAGAGAGAGAGTGTGTGTGTATGAGAGAGAGAGAGAGAGAGAGAGAGAGAGCATATTTAGCAGGACCATAATTACAGAGCATTCAAACACAAGATGAAATCATTTAATTCAATCTGCAATACCAAGTTCATGAAGTAAGGACAATATGATTGCAGATAATCATTTGAAGAAGCAAATGGTGACACAAAAATCATCCAAAAAGATATCACTTTTCTCTATACTTATGAGAAGCCAAAGTTAAAATCACTATGATCATCAATTTTGTAACGTGTGCATCAAAAATTTAATTCTGTGAATCTTATTTCCCTTCCCAAACAACCAATACTCTTAATAAGACAGCACAGTAATGCAAATCTTTCTTAAACCAAGTATCCTGAAGAAATAACATCGTTAAAATGATAATCACAAAAGAAAGAAAATTTTCACCCTAAACACAAATGATCACCGTCCTTCTATACATAAAATTCAAATAATTAGACCAGAAAAATATAGATCATATTTATCAAGTAAATTTTCTATTGGAATGAAAAATTACCTCAAACAATTCGCAACAATTGAACCAGCTACCAACTCTACAAAATGAAGAAATAGGTCAGCGTTTTGGGTACCTTGATCCACATTTCTTCCAAGGACACCTGATCTGAATCCTTCATGGAGACGCATTACTTAGTTTTAGGGAGCAAATTTTGCACAGAAAGTAATTCGTGAACTGAAGAAAAACTAAGCTGAAAAGGATATATTATGAGGTAGAAAATGGCAGAACCATTATAAAACGTTCCACTACTATTTTTTAGAAAGACATACAAATTAAGTGCATTAAGGGTTGAAAAAAAAGCCTGATTTTCTGGGACAATTTCAGCAATAATGTTTCCAATACAGCAGGTTATAAAATCAAGAATAAAATATATGGGGGGCTAATTGAAAAGGAAAATAAATAAACAGTGAAATTGAATTCCTCTTCTATAAAAATTAACTCAGTAGTTTCTGTGAAGATAAAATGCTCTATAGAAAACAGTTTTAATACTATCAGTTTATAAGGTTTAGTCAACAGCACCAACAACCAATTTAAGGCCAATAATTCCATATCCATGGGTAATCAATGAAAAAGCTAGTGTAAATTCCGGTTACAAATTAAAGTACTGTGAAACAAATGAACTTTATCAGTGCTTGTAGCCTAAGACACAAATAGACATCCCAACTGAAGTTTGAGAACAAAAGATGTACAAGTTCCAACCCTTGCAGTTAAAAAAAAGATAACACCAATGAAGGTGGATAACTTCTAGAAATATCCTGTCGGTGCAATAAATAAATAAATAAATAAAAAACATCATTAGCCTTATCTTAACTATTTTGATTGAATTAACAAATCCTCATTTTTTTCTTCGATCCTATAAATTGTTAATTGAGGTATTAAGTATAGTTTTCATAAATCATTTTGAACAACTATTCATGTCGCCTTAAGGCTTAAGCCTATCTTCTCTTCCTAATCCTTAACAATAATTGTAAATACTTGACTAACGGGTGCATTTTCTTCCATTCCTCTTCATTGAATATATCAGCACTACCTCGGTCTATTTTCAATTACCCTACACTTCAAACTTCAAAGATGCCACTTTGATCATTCCTTCTATGTAATCATTCTTTAATTTATCCTTCCTAGTTTATTAATTAGAAAAGAGTAGTACATATACTACTTCTAATACTAATCAATAATGTATTTTGTATATATTAAACAACTTAACATATATTTTAAACTAATGCTAAGCAAATTAATTCTTATGATACTGGATTATGTCTTCTAAAGATCAATAAAATCATATAAAGATCCATTCTCTGCTCTCTATTATTTTTTATTAATTATCATAACACCAAAAAATTTTAACCACAAATTTCCTTGGTATGAAACTAAATTAATTCTTGAAATTTGATGTAAGCTTTTAAAGTTATATTTTATTACTCTCACCCATGGCTATAAGTTTGATTCTTCTATAGTTATCACACTCTTAAGCATCTCATATGTTCTTAAATATTAGTACTAAAATGCTTCGTCCATCATCAATTGGCATCCACATGGTCTTCAAAATTCAATTAAAAAAATCGTTCACCATATAGTATCCCTCATGAATCTCTCAGGAGAACCAAAAACTCTGCTTTTACTCATCTTTTTCAAAGCTTACTCTATTTTACATCTTAGATTAGATTAATTTATAATACAACTCATTATTTTGTAAATTATATTCTTCTAAAATAATTTCTTTCTTAAAACTCTAACTTTATAAATTCTCCAAATAATATTTTCATCATTATTAAGCTCATATTATCTTTAACTCTGATTATATATATATATATATATATATACCATTTTCTCCTTCCTCTAAAGTCTATCATATAAATCTTCAAAAGTTATATTTTTGTTTTACTCACTACACTCATTGCAATAATCAATCTAAGTTACTGTAGTATTTAATTTTGGTCACTTTCAAAAACACATTTCTTTCTCTTAATAATTTCAGTTATTGTTACGGCATGATACTATTGTTTCTCAAAATCAATTTGGATTCATGCCGGGTAGGTCAACTATGGAAGTTATACATTTATTGAGAGGTTTGATGCAGAAGTATAGAGAAAATAAGGAGGATCTACATGTGATATATATTGATTTAGAGAAAGCATATGATAAAGTTTCAAGAGAAGTGCTATGCAGAGTTCTTGAAAAGAAATGGGTTAATAATGCCTATATTCAAGTCATCAAGGATATGTATGCAAGAGCTATTACTTGTGTTCAAACACAAGTTATCAAGTATTTTCCTATTTCACTTGGATTAAATGAAGGATCAGCTTTAAGCCCATATTTTTTTGCTTTAGTTATGAATGTTCTCACTAGACATTTGCAAGAGGTTGTACCCTAGTGTATACTTTTTGCTAATGATATTCCTCTTGTTCATAAAACTAGAGAGTGAGTTGAATGTATACTTGAATTATGGAAGTCAACCTTAAAGTCTTACAGTTTTCATTTGAGTAGATCTAAAACCAAATATATGGAGTATAATTTTAATAGTAATATATCTAGTGGAGGGATTGTGACTTTGGGCAATCAAGTCATTAATAAGAGTACACATTTTAGAAAACTTGGATCAATTGTTCAAAGTGATGGTGAAATAGATGGGGATATTATTCGTAGAATTCAAGTTGGATTGTTGAAGTGGAGGAATGCACTAGCTTGTTGTGAGACATAAAAGTCCCCCTCAAACAAGAAAAAAATTTATAAGATGATGGTGAAACCTACAATGCTTGGTGGTGCAAAATGTTGGCCATTAAAAGAGAAGCATAATATTAAGTTAAGTATTGCAGAGATAAGGATGCTCAGGTGGATGAGCGCTTTACTCTTAGAGACAAGATACAAAATGAGCATATACGTGAAAAGGTTGGAGTAGCTCCAGTGGAAGATAAGATTAGAGAGAGTCGCCTTAGATGGTTTGGTTACATAAAATCGCAGTCCTCCGATGACCTGATTAGGAGAGTAGATGTATTAGATTTGGCTTATGTTAAGAAAGATAGAGGTAGATCTAAAAAGACTTGGTTAGAAAATATTAGATATGCCCTTTCTTTATTATATTTAAATGAGTATTTCACTCTTAATCGAACACAATGAAAAAAAAGGATTTAAGTAGTCAACCTCGCGTAATGGGAAAAAGGCTTGATGTTGTTGTTGTTGTAGTAATATTTTGCACCTCTTCACTTCAGCAGCAAGTTCATTATCAACGGTTCAGGAGCAATAGTCGGCCCCTCCTGGGCCAACGTAACAAACTCATGGATGTTGATTTGTTAAGTTTAATAGCTAAGTATAAAATTTATGAGATGAATAGGTTTTTGGTGATTGCTATTAAGATGATTATTGGCATTGACATTATAAATGTAGTTAGTGCTTGTGCTTCTTAAGCTGGATTAGGAGTTGATTTAAAAATCATTCTTAGAAACATATGAATGAACTACTACATCATATGCTAGAGGAAGAAATGATATTAATTGGAGGTAACTTAAATGAACATACAGGTTATTGTAGGATGAACTTCGAGATTATTCATGACAAAGATGAAATATGAGATATAAATGCAGTTGTAGGCATGGAATAGGATATATAAATACAATAAAAGAAGCATTAGTTGATTTTACTGTATCACAAGATATATAAACGCTATAAAAGAAGCTTTAGTTGATTTTACTATATCACCTTGTCTTAAGATAACATATATATATATATATATATATATATTAAAAACTGATAAGAACACTTTGTCCATTTTTGTTTGTGTTTTATTTTCTATTTGTTTTGTTTATGGCTTTTTCAATTTAAATAGAGACATGTTTGGATGTTTATTTATTTCTTCTTTTTCATGATAAATGTTTTGGAAATGAATGAAATTGCCTCATGTGATGCCTTCAGAATTTTTGGAAACACGATAATTTTTCTTCTAAATAAAAAATTAAAAGAACTAAACAACCTGTTTCTTAACATGTGCATCATTTTTTAAAACAAGAAAAGCAAGCCCTTGATTACTTGCCAAAGTGGATCTAACAAATCATAAATAGATTTTTCTTTTACTCAAGGAAAGGAAACTCTTCTTGCCAAGATCTTAAGGTAATTCTAGATGAGAGTTTCATTGACCACATAATATTCAGTTTTAGTTATGATTGTATATATATCAAGTGCAAAAGGAAATCAATTAGTAAAATAAAAAAAAAATCTCTAGGAGATGGTGGAGTTTAAAAGTTGAGAAATGCTAATTTTTGAAAACTTGTTGTTTAGAGATGCAAATAGGAATTCTTTAGTAGATCAAATTTAATGTGATATAAGATAGTACCATCAAGAAATTGTCATGGAGGTTTTAAAAGAGAATGAGAAGAAAGGGGGCCGGCCACTCCCTTGGGCCCCGCACCTTGATTAATGCTTGTTTTGAGGGAAAATTTTGAATTAGGGGCTGTTTAGGGAATTTATAATCTTCCTATGTCTTCAATTAGTGATTATTGTAGAATTAGGGTTTTTCATCTTGAGATTGATTTGAATTTTGAGATCTAGGGTTTGTGTTTTTGGGCTCTAGGCTTGGCTAAAGACTTGGAGAGTGGTTCCTTTCTCTTGAATTGAAGGAAGTTGTATCTTTGTTGTTTTCTTGCATCTATTGGTGGATTTCTCTATTATTTCCCTCAAATTCTTCCGTTTTCTTAAGAAAAACTGCTGTGGTTTGCTGTTTGGTTGCCCAAACAGCAGTTTTCTTCATTGTTTCAACCTAATCTTGTTAGGTTTGCTTGCGAACTCGAATATTACCCTTAGGGTTACTCGCAGACTCAAGTACTTCCTATTAGAGTCATACCTGATAAACAACTAAATTCAAATACTCTCCCATGGTAATCATTCTACAAACTTAGACTTCGTTTGGGACAGCTTTCTTACTGCTTTCTAAAATAGTTTTCTAATACAAAAATTTCTAGTTCAAGAAAGTTCTATACTAGAAAGCTACTTTAAAAATCGATAACAAAACCGTCCCAAATGAAGCCTTATTCTTGTCAATCTCTGGACAACAATTGTCAAAGTGAGTCTCAACAAGATGTCAATTGTTCAACTGTTGTACTGGCTACAACATATATCCAACTACCCTTTTGGTATTCCAATTCTCGTGTAGCATGTAATGTAGCACCAAGTCACTAACCTTAGCTTTTACCTCTGAATAAGGGGTCAAGCGTCATGTGTTTTAAACAATTTTCCATGATTTTAAAATTCTCTCTCTAAATTCATGTATTTTAGCACATCTTGGTTCTTCATTCTCTATGAAGAATCCAATCAAGCTCTCTATAACAATTCACTTGAGAGATAAAAGAGATGAAATCCAACCTGATAATCTAATGTTTCAAGTAGAGTTTAGCCTATTTTTCATTGAACAATTTTGGACCCAGCTCTTACCATGCCAGTGTATTTAGTTATACTTTTCATCAAAATTGGTACCTCGTCAAAATCGGTAACTCAAACAAGTACATGAAATAACAAAATAAAAAACCTCCATCATAAGCACATCAGGAGTAATGGTGTCTCCTAAAGGTGCCTTCTCTACACTAATGCAAATATTTCAGCACATGAAATATCCATTTAGGTTCTATAAATTTACTTGAATAGTATGTATGTGATCAATAGTCATTTTCACAAATAAAAAAACTAATACTCATGTCAATTATTGATAAAAAAAGGACCAGAAAAAGTATACGAGCATGAGAAATATCACAGGGAAGAAGCAACAGTTAAATAACTTGGATACATCATCTATACCTAAGAAGCCATGATCATAAGCAGCTGAGGTCGCAAGAAAATTTTAACAATATCAACAACTAAAATGTGCAGTAACAAAAGATCAAAACCACAGCTGAGTAGTTGATCAAAAGCCTCGCAAACCAGCAGCCGGTTGCAAAGCTTGCCACATGACAATTCCAAAACAAAAAACAAACCAAAGAAACAACTCCTGAAACAGTAAAGAGAACTATTGCAAGTCAGTCACCCCTTGTGAAGAAATAACAACAAACAATTGAGTCTGTAAAATAGTAAACTTTTTCGTCCTCACCACGCAGGCAAGCATACTCTTCAATTCAGCAACAGTATACACAGTTAAACAAGAAATTATTCTGTGCGGAGTCCGAATGTAGAGGATCTTCTGGATTACTGCGTAAGCTCTGCGTATATATTGCATATTTGTAGATACGCAGTAAATAAGCAACAAATAATTAGTTGTGAGGATTTGCTGCTTATTTGTTACGTATCTACAAATATGCATAGCGTAGGCTGATCGTACACAATGCGTTTAGTAATCCAG
Source organism: Dendrobium catenatum (assembly GCF_001605985.2). Taxonomy (NCBI): domain Eukaryota; kingdom Viridiplantae; phylum Streptophyta; class Magnoliopsida; order Asparagales; family Orchidaceae; genus Dendrobium; species Dendrobium catenatum. The sequence goes on from NW_021318852.1 coordinate 3,554,408, forward strand.
AAGATCCTCTACGTTCGGACTCCACACAGAATAATTTCTCCAGTTAAACAGAGCAGCAACTATAACAAAAAATGAAGGATCACTTAAATGCACCACAAAGTGCAAAAACCCAGTGTCGCATTAGACCACGGAACCCATGAAAATAAGGTTAATAAAACAAATAATTACATTAACCTAGTTATGCGATGGCTTAACACCACAAAGAAATTCAGTATTCTAATAAAATCAGAAAAAGCGCACACGACTAGGAGAACAAATACATATAATTTGGTTCCAGAAAAAAGTTCTTACAAAAAAAGGTCCCAAAACAAACTTATAAGAGTAATTGTATCCATCCCTTCATGAAAATCTTACTCGTCTCAATTTCAACTATCTGGAGAAACTTTGCCCTTCTTCCTCTTCACACCACCAACAAAACTCTTCACAAACGCATCAACAATCCGCTGCTGTGAATCTATAATCATTTCCGTCCTCTTCAGCTCCATCTCCATCCTTATCCTCTCAGTCTCTCTAGCCATATCCAACTTCACCTGCTCTATCCTCATAAACCCATCGCCGACCATCCTCAGAGCCTCCACCATCCCCCCTGCCGTCCCCGCCTCCATCTCCTCCTTCCTCTTCCTCTCCAGCCTTCGCCTCATCTCCTCCATCGCCGGCTTCACCCCAGCATCGGAGAACACGCCCTTCAGTTTTCCGCCACCGGAGCTAGGGTTCATTTTCTTGGACCGAACTGCCTTTGGGACGGTAAATCTGAGCCCTTCGCCATTGGAGACGAGGCGGCGGATGGTGCGGGAGTCATCGGCGTCGTCGGAGTGGGAGGGTGAACCGGAGAGGGAAGCGGAAGGAGGTTGTTCAAGGGATTCCATGAAAGGAAAAAATGGCCAGGAGGAGGAGGGAGGAGTGTGAGGGCGGAGAGTAAGGGAACGGAGGCGGTCGGAGCGGAATCGCTTACGGAGCTTCTCGATCTTATGGCGGCACTGGACGGAAGTCTTAGGGGTTGCGGAGGGGAGGAGGGAGGAGCGTCGAGAGAGATCGGCAGCGACCTCGTCCCAATCGGCGGCGCGAAGGTTGGCGCAGCGAAGGGAGTGCCACTTGTGGCGGTAGGATTCGATGAGGGCTAGTGTTTCGTCGTGGGACCAACAGGGTGGAGGGAGGCCGCGGCGGGTGGGTTGGGGGGCGGTGAGAGGCGGCTCCGGCGGAGAAGCGACTGCAGGGGAAGGTGAGGAGGAGGCCATGAGAGAGGATTGGGAGCTGAGAGAGGTGGAGATGGCGGTGGCTGTGCGGAGTATTTGATGAGAAGGGAGGCATGGGTTCGGGGGACCGCCCGGGGATGGGGTTGGGGGTAAGGGGGGGTGGGGAGGTGTGGGGTGCGGCGCACACGGGCGGTGTCGAGACCGCGCCAACCGGGACGCGGGCGGCCCATCCCGCTAGCCTAGCGCGGCACGGTGGGTGGTGGTGTGTTGACCGCCACGATTGGCCGCGTGGCTGCGGTTAAAGGCTTTTTTGCTTTCGGAGGAGCGGCAGAGCCCAGAAAGAAGGAAATTTCTTTTTGTTTTTTAATTAAAAATAATGGTAAATAATTTTCAAATATAAATAAATCGAATTCGTAAAAATAAACTGGTTAAGGGGCTCTTTGGTGTGTTCCATTAAAGGGCAACATGTGAGACATTATTTAATCTTAAATTAAAAATGTTGTTGTGTTCCATTGGGACTTTTATTTGGTCTGGTCATCTAACTTAGCTCTACGTTCGAACGTCAGTAAAATAGTGCTACGTGTTCTCACTATTTACTGCGCGGCCCGACAACCCGACCCGGAACGGACTCGGGATTGTTATGTTCAAGTATTGCTCGGTATTGCTAGGTATTGGTCGATTTTGCTCGACAATAACGAGAAATACCTTTATGTGAATACCAATACCGAGCAATACCGAGTTTTTCTCGGTATTGCTCGGTATTGGTCATCACAAAGCGGTATTTCTTGTTATTATCAAGCAATACCTAGTAATACCGAGCAATACGCGAACGTAGCAATTTCGGGTTCCGGTCCGAGTCGGGTCGCGCAGTAAAAAGTAAAAAGACGTGGCGAAATATAATTGGCGAATGAACGTAGAGCTACGTCAAGTCACCTGACCTAATAAGACGCATTCAATTATTGTATGTATCTTTGGATATTAGATCATGATCAACTATTAATTAGACTCATTATAACCCTATTGAAACATTTTTAACCAGATCTAATTGGAAGTAATTGCAGCAAGATTTAAAGAGACAAATTGACGTGCACGTGAACTTAATTTTCTTAAAATAATATATCATGAGGTAATAAAACCCAATTCAAAATAGATCCTTTTAAATAAGGAGCATGTAAGTTTTAAAATTTAAAAAAAAAATCAGATAAGTCAAACAAATTGCCACGTTCATCATGTATGCCCTAAATTTTGCAGAATTGTATCAATGAGTCAGACTAAAGTGCACATTCAATAAAATGCGTCAAAGAATATGGCGCATTCCATTGAAAGCGTCAAATTATTTGGCTTTTTCTAAATACGCTCAAATAATTTGGTGGATTCAATGTAATGCATCATTTTATTTGACTAATTTGCTTCTTTTTTAATTTTTTTAATATTATACTCCCTTATTTAATTTAAATTAAGCACTGGCTTCTCCTTAAAAAAAAATTTATTCAAAACTGCATTTAAGCAAATTAAATAATGAAAATTTTAATTTTAACATCACAACGTATGAAAAATGAGGTAGCATTTACGGCAAGTTAATATTACACTTACAAAACCCGTAGATTAACATACCACTTTATTATGTGACTCGACATACTACAACCACGTCAACAACAGATGGCCTCCTTGAGCTCGCCTGATTTGATTGTGGGATGACATTTAAAGTATTAATTTATCGGTCAATTTTTTTACATATATTTTTCTTTTTTTAATTAATTATTGCTCCATTATTATTATTTTTTAAAGCAATGGTGGCTAATATATTGCATGGCATTATTTTATTAGATAAATGTGTGTAGGCCCTTATTGATTGTTGCAAATAAAGTTAGTGTTTAAAAAATAGGGGATCTACATGCATACCACTTTTTTTTTTTAAAAAAAAAAAAAAACAATTTCATTAATAATAAAAACCAACGGTTACAACACAAAAAAGAGGAAAAAACAAATTAAAAAAAAAAATACAATTAACGGTCGAGCTCAGTTAACGGTCGAGGCTACCAACGTCACTGAAATCACGCAAGGACCGTCCAATAAGGTGGAGGCGAGACCAACTACGAACCAACCCGAGAAGCCACACCAAAGGTTGCCACCAACGAGGCAGCAGGGACGCGAGCCCCAACCACATCATTGCCAACATCCCACAAAACCAGTTTTTCGTTCAACAAAAAAGAGCAGAATAATACGAAATAAGAGCAATGGACAAATAATAGAACACGAAAACTATCGCCTACGCCGGCCTCTGCCACGAGTTCTGCCCCGAGAGCTAACATTGAAAGTGGGTCTAGAACAAACAAGAGTGAAATCATTACCAGGGTCCGAACCCCCACAGAAATTCGGAGAAACCAAACCACCATCTGAAAATTCGGATGCAGGGTCACCATCCGAAGAGCTATCCAACCAATTAATAGGATTCCTAATATCCAAATCAGAACTATCACCCAAGTTAGCGCCCAAATTCCGCATATCAAACAAATTAACAGGAACATCGATTAACTTATTGACCACCAAAATGCATTCATGAGGCTCAGCCTCCACCATAACGGGCACCAAAGGATTCACAGGAGATAGCCCATCAACACAAATTTCTGCAGAGCTAACCGACAAAGATAGTAAAGTAGGAGGAAAAAATGGAACAACATTGGGAGATAAGCCAATCGTGGCAACATTAGATGTTACACAACAATTTTCCAACCGTCCAACACCCTCATTAACATCCACCATAACATACACATTCTCAATTAAATCATCCTAAACAGATACCGAAATAGGCTCAACAGTAATAGGAGAAGGATCAACATTTAAGGGAACACCAGCCGAAACCAACTCAGTCGTTTCAGGACGACACTCATCGACAATCATATCCGTCAAAGTCATAGGATCCTCCCCAGCAACAGGGATAGCATCCGCCGAATCAGCCACGGGGAGAAGCCCAACATTAGCATTCTCACACTCCAAATCCGTATGAGACGTAACAATCTCAGTATTGATAGCATCTAAATTAACGCACGGGTGAATGAGAGAGGTCTCGTTAACAGGCTTGACTGGACGGCAGTTACATAGAGAATGACTAATACACTTACATCCGGTACAAAATTGAGGAAAATCATCAAAGACTACCTCTTGAATGTAACCTAATGATTCAGATCCTAACCAAACTTGTTGTGATGCCCCAGAATCAAATAGTGAAAGGATTCGTCTGACATTCTGATCGAACTCCATTCCAGTTGCCTTGCTCGGACCTAGAAATTTTAACCACATATAATGAGCTTACAAAGCCCAGCAGGTAGTTACCCAATTTTAGTTTTCATTAATTTTATATTTTTGATATTTTCTGAATAAATTTTTATTTCTATTAAAAAAATGAGAATAAATTTGTAATAGTAAAAATTTTCCCGTATAACTTTTTGTATGTAAAAGATATCATCGACATGAACATTTTAACCAGAACATATTGAATTTTCACTGAATAAGTTAAAATATATGATTTTTTGAAGTAAATGGATAGTATACAAATTTGATAGTTTTTTTGTATTCATATATTTTTATATTTCGTACATGATAGTGTCTTATATTACATAAAAAAAAGATAGTATTTGCATGCATGCAAGAAATGTTAATATTTAATACTATAATGAATATGAGTTTGTTCCTAAAATATAATATCATACGAATAAGGGTGGTTTCCTTTGAAAAAAGGCTAGTGGTGTTAGCTTGTAAATAATTGACTAAATTATGTCTACGTATAGATCAGGATGCCAACTCTAATTAAATGATTATTGAAAGTCATCTATAAAAATGAATAATTGGGAAAAATAAGTGAAATATAAGATGATGGATAGCTATGAATACCACATTAAAGATGTATGTCCTGCCTTATTTCTTATAATCATAATCATTATAATATTTACCTGATAATATATTATACTGATTGATAGATTGATAGCTCATACTGACATTAATATTGATACAACATATCACAGTATACCAATATGATTCATTATGTGATAATACTCTTTATCATATGTCCTTTAATTTCATTGAATATATTGATTTTTTTATTAAATAATGATTGATATGGGTTAGAACTAAAACATACAATTTGATTAATTATTTTACCTAGTATTAAAAATAATAATAGAGTTTTGGTTTCATGCTAGACTTTTTAACTTATTATATTTATTTTAATGATTTAAAGTCACGAAAGGGGTCCGAATCGTGAGCAGTGATACTAATAAAGATCTTCATGTTCCTCTTTAAATTTTGTTATACATTTTTTTTATTCTTTTGTAGTTAGGAGCTTGTAATAGAATAATAATTTTACTAATATCCTAACTATTGTATTTTAATTTTGGGAAAATAAATATAGTGCAATATTTTGATTTATGTGATTATTAGTTACTTTCACTATATATAGATTTATTTTTTTGGTAATTTATAGAAGCTATAGTTGATTACTTAAATATGATAAAATATATAATTCTTTCAAATTTGATTATGAAATTTTTACATGTACTATGGATAATTTTAACTTATCGATAAATTTGAAACTCTACACAAGTTTTATTATGTTTCATGTAAATGTACATTTTATCGAGCTTAGTTTTTTTAGCAGATAAAACTGTCATAAAAACAATTACAACTGTACATTTTTTGCATTTAAAGCAAATCAAGTCCTCAAACATGTCAGATTAATGCTTTAAGGATAAATTTTTTTGTGAATGTATTATTTAATGATTTATATGTCAAATGCTGCAAAGAGACATGCTTCTGTAAATAAGTTATGTAAAATTTTATGGGAAATAATAAATTTAGGAAAGTTCAATATTTATTTTTTCATTTTTTTTTAACTTATACACCACCATGTATATAGAATAGAAATTATTTTGAATTTTTTTTCCAATACATAGTATATTGACTGTGTATTGCATTTTAAAAGTTAGGATTTAATGATATTTTCGTTCATTTTGTGATGCTTTTTGAACTTGTACGTTGTGTATAGAAGAAAACAATTTTAATTATATTTTCCCCCAATGTATACTACGTATCAAGTGTGTATTGCATTTCATAAGTTAGGATTCAAAGATATAAATGATTTTTATGGTGTTTTTACTCATTGAGTGTGTATTATATTTGTGTATTGAGTTTATATTGAATATATATTACTTGTAATAAATATAAATTTGATACACAGTAAATATACAACAAATACATACTAAATATAACTTTTTAACATTTTTATTAGTATCTTAAAATTATAATAAATATGTTTTTTTATAAATTTATAACTATAAATATTTATAAATTTATCATAATTTTTTTAATAAATATATGACATTATAGCTTTTTAAATATTTAATATAATAAGAAATATTTAATGATGCCATTATATTAAACATTATATCAAATATCATGTATCAAATTTAGTATTAACTTCAAAAGGTTATAGTTAATATTGCAAATTTTTATATGAGATCTGAACTTAGGTTTCATAATGGAATGGTTGAAGACTTACCAATTGATCTCAAGCAAACTATTTCAATGTTAAAAATTTTTATATTTATAGTAAAATATTTTGGCATTTGCTTTGGCCTTTTCCTAAAAACATCAAAATATTTGATATTTTCTCAAAAATATCAAAACATTTTATTTATTTACTCATCTTTAAATTTTATATCAAACATGCTTTTTTTAATGAATTGGGATTATATGACCCTCCTTTTTATATTTTGTCCAAAATAGGTGCATTGATGTGCTACGTTAGATTAAATAACAAAGGCTATAAAAATCTATACTTGGAGAACTCATGCAAAATCTTTGGCTTTAATAATGCTCAACTCTTCCAAGAAGTATCACTTCTAAAATCTTTTTCTCCCCCTTTTGCGCTTCGACTTGATAGGGGGTATGGAAGCCATCTTTTATTGATTGGGACATAAAGCTGGAGTGCAAGATCAAGTAATTTTTTACTTTGGGAAGAATGGCATTATGAAATTATTCCTGCATTAAACTATCCTTTCGTTGAGTGGCGCATCTTATACCATTTCTTCCCGCCAGAGAAAATAAAAAGAGAAGAAACTGCTAAAGAAACTTTACCTATCTGTGCCTTACAACCATTTTCTGCAACCAATGGACTTCTCCAGTTATCTGCATTGCTTAGTTTCCGAGAAGTATCTGGATGAGTTGAAGGTGAGAAGCTGACTATTATTATTATGAACTCTTTACTTCCTGAAAAAAAAAAAAGAACTGAGAATATTTTCCTTGACTTACCTTTCTATCATGATCCAAAATATGTTATTTGTGAGGTCTGGGAAAACTGCTTAAACAAGGAGAAATACATTATAAATCATATCCCAAAAAAAGTTTGCTGCCAAGAAATAACTAATATAAAGTGGCACGTACTGTACTGTTTGTATAAAGGAGAGTCCTTCAAAAATGGAGGAAAGCTGTTGGTTTTGTAAGAAATGGGAGCAGCACTATTATTGGGATCATCTAAAGCTGACAAACCATCGTTTTATGAAGGTTATGCTTAAGGATTTCTCTCAAGGCATGGTAAGCCTGAGCTTTTAATGTTTCGTATAAGAAAAGCAAAATGCTTCTATGATAAATATATACAGAAAATATTTTAATTTTTAATTTTCTGCATGCAATAATTCCAGTTTTGACTGCCATGGTATATCCGAAATAAATATTTATTTAGTTACTCGTACACCTGCAACAGGCTATCCCAAAGCATTTTGTGGAAAATTTCAAAGGAGAACTTTCTAAAACAATTAATCTGGAAGTTAGTAAAGGTAAACTGTGGCAGTTTAATTTGCAGAAAATATCAGGTTCTTTCGTTATTATAGATGGCTGGAAGGAGTTTGTTGATGACCACGGAATAAAGGAAGGGGAATATTTAGTTTTCACATGCAGTGGAAACTCAAGCTTCCAAGTTCAAATCTTTGACAATGGAGCTTGCCTAGAGATGCTTCTCACTTACCAGCTGAAAATGCTAAAACTGTGGCCAAGGAAAGATGCCAAAAACAAAACGAAAATTGCTACTCTTCTCATTCTTCTAAAAATTTCTATACAACTGGCAAGTCAAAGGCAAAGCAGGCTTCAGGTCACAAATTATCTTCAATTAGAAAGAAGCGTAAGATTGAAATTCTCAGTGATGAAGCCACTCAACCCAACAGAAAAAGTAGTTATGGTGAGCTCTACTGACATTAAAATACGAACAAAAATTTTCACCTTGTAATTTGTTTTCTTTTGCGTTATGTTAATACAGGGAAAGTTTATCGATCCTCCAAGCTTGCAATGCATTGCTTTGAACAGGAGACTTTGGAAGCTAAAAAACTGAAATCAAAGAAGAGATCTATTGATTTTGATGCAATTAAGCCAGAAAGCCCTTACTTTATCCGACTTATGAAGCACACAGCAGTTAATGTCCTCTTCTTCATGGTAAGATGAGAGCAACTGGTTTTATTTCACTACTTGTTGTGGATTCAGAGTTTTCTAAGATTCAAGTTCATTTATATGCTTGCATGTTACTATAAGTTTTTCTCTGTATAAACCATTGTTGAAACATCCAAGCTAGAACTCAATATAATCAAACTTGTGTTGCTAAGACTGCTATGTAATAAGTGAAATGGATACATTCTATAATCTTTATTGTAGGCAATACCTGCTGTCTTCTTCACGAAGCATTTCAGTCACAAACCAGAAAAGATTACATTGCATAATCACCAGGGTAAGAAATGGGATGTAATCTGCAGTTATCATTGCTTTTCATGGGGATTTAAAAGGCAAACATGGAAAACTTTTGTCCGAGAAAACTACTTGAAAGTAGGAGATGCGTGCGTCTTTGAGCTTAAAGCTTTTACAAGAAAGAACGCAGCTATGAGTGTGCGCATTGTGCGTGCCACCGACGAAGATCTGGTTTGAAGGAGAAATTATTACGTGCCGAGTCCTGACGGCAGGATCGTCTGGTATTATTGCGTATTTATTAAGTATTTGCAGCGAATTTGTAAATACTCAGCAAATACTCAGTTGTGAGTATCAATGAGTGTTTTGTAAGTATTTGTTGAGTATTTTGTGAGCAGGTGCTGAATATTTTACGAGTATTTGCTAAGTATTTGATGGTTTACTACATATTTGCTGAGTATTTACAAATACTAAAAAATTATCCAGCAATCCCAACGATTCTCGTTCAGACTCCTCATAGAGAATAACTTCTCATTTTGAAGTCTTCTTTACAGGTGGACAGTATATTTATTATTAAGTTGAAGGTTGAGATGGCATTTGATTTGAGTTTTTGGCTTATCATTATTGACATTATATCCTTTGTAGTAGCTTAATATTATGCACATATTTTATGCAAATTGGCCATTGTATGAATTGAAAATCTTTTTTCAATTTACATATGGATATTTGATCTTATTTTCTGCAGGCTAATTTTTCATTCTCATGTGCGCTGAAAACTGATTTCTTGTCAAATTTAGTATTTTTGAAAAGAAACTAAATTTGACAAGAGAGCATGGTTAGATTAAGATTTTATTTAAGATAATTTTTTATTACTTTGTTTTTCAGATTAAAATAATTTTTTTAATTTTATCATTATTTTTTTTGCTTTCAAAAATAATTTTGTACTAGGAAATTATTTTATACAATAACTTCAAAAAGTTATTTTCTTTATAGTAATTTCAAAAAAAAAAAAAGAATATCATTCCAATGAAAGCTAAATAAATATAAGACTAACATTTTTTTTAACTGCCTATTATTTGAATGTGTTTTAGTTGTCAGTCTTATAAAAAAGGCATTATTTGAATTCAAATTAAATTTGTTTAGTCTATTCTTGGAAAAATTATTATGTGTGGTGTTCGGCGTGTTTGAAGGTCAATTCCGATGCACCTCATCATCTAATGCATAGTGCATTAGATGACGTGGCACGTCCGGATTAATCTCAGGATGAATCCAACCTCCGTATGTAATAATCTCTCCTATTCTTAATGTGAGATATGCCCACTCTCTCTCTCTCTCCCTCTCTCTCTCTCTCTCTCTCTCTCCTATATATATATAAGAATAATATGAACATAATATAAATATGTTTACACTAAGATAGTTATGTTAGTCATGATTCAGTCAAATAGTTGCAAAATAGTTTGTTTGTGGTCCCTAGAGGCAATTAGCAAATAACAATGTGGTCACTAAAATGGTTTAGTGATTAATAACAACTATTGTAATTGGGCAATAGTCTCAATCAATCTTATTGTCGGAATAAATGATCGTGATATTATAATTTCTTATTTATTTATTTTGAAAGTAGTATATGTTTAAGAAATTGATCATGGCCATAGCTTAAAAATTAAAAGGAAGTAATTACAATTACAAATGTAGATAATCAAAATTGAACAAAAAATATAGATTTAAAGACGATAAAATAAAATAGCTAGCAATGGTTGAGAATTTCGCTCATCTTTAGGAGGGTGCAAATTTGAAGTCATGTTATTCGATATTTCAAAAAACAAAAAAGAAACAAAAAACAAAACAAAACAAAACAAAAAAAGGCGAACTTATGAGGAGCTCCAATACATTTAGAATCATAAGTGAAAGCCAACAAAATCAACAGGGATGATTGCCTAGTCTAAATGGTTGAAAAGGCCGATCTAGTTTGCCAACAAGTTTCACTATAAAAGAAAAAAAAAAAAAAAACCTCAAAGGATCATAGATTTGTATTGGGTATCCATACTCACACCTGTATGTATAGTCGTACATGTCAGCTCGATCTGCAATAGCAAGGAACCTAGTCCCTTGTACCTCCTCCTACCAATAAACTGATTCTTGGCTGCAAATAGACATTTAAAGCCAAACTTCATCCTAACTGTCAAGTAGATCACTATAAGGCATGCCTTGTAGCTCAAGGATGCTCTCAGCAATTCGGCATTAATTACACCGAGACCTTTAGTCCGGTAGCCAAGATGTCCATTATCCGTATACTACCCACTCTTGCCCTTCATCGCAATTGACCAATTTTATAATTGGATGTTTCAAATGCTTTTTTGCATGGGGATCTTCTTGACCACATTTATATGAAGCAACCTCCTGAATTTTTCGATGCTCAAGTGGTGAAAACGCCTTCCAATTTCTTCCTACATCATCAACATTATGAGACCAATATCCTTTAAACAGTTGGGTTCGCAGACTGCAAGCCGTCCCCAACACCTACTACACCAACATCCACATCCAAACATTCCTCCAATCCGTCTTACCCTGACCCTCAGCTCTACCGCAAATTAGCTGGCTCACTTAAATATATTTTCATCACACGTCTGGACATTGTGTTTGCCACCAACTATGTCTGCCAACACATGCATGCCTACACAACGTGATTTTTCAGCTTTCAAACGCTTGCTCAGATACATTAAAGGGACCTTGCATTTTGGTCTTCCCTTCACCATCGGGGATCTTCAACTTTGTACATATGCAGATGGTGATTGGGCAGCTAACTCAGCTGGCAGGAAATCAGTCTAAGGTTTCTACACATTCTTGGGACACAACCTAATCTCTTGGTCTGTCAAAAAGCAAACAACTATTGCAAAATCTTTCACAGAAGCCGTGTGTACATGTCACTTTCAGTTGTCACTTCGGATGTTCTTTGCCTCTGCCATTTCGTTGAGGAATTCCAGATCAAGCAACACTCTCCCACAGTCATCTACAGCGACAATACCTCGGCAATAACCCTTGCTAACAATCCAATTTTTCACGCAAGAATAAAATACATTGAAATTGATTTTCATTTCATCCGACAACCAGGACCCATGTAGAGCTTTGCAAAGAAGCAATATAAAGAGGAAAAGAAGCATCACTAGCAAACTAATTAGCAACCAATAAATTCTAGAAGAGTAATTCTTATGAACATAATAAAACCCACAATACATCCAAGATAATAAGCATCAACAACAAATTACAGAATTTTCAACATTGTCTAGGGAAGCTAAGGCTTCATTTGCAACCGCGTTTTAACTTCTTTCTAAAACAGTTTTTTAGCATAAATTTTTTTATTCAAATAATTTTTGTACTAAAAAACTGCTTTATAAAACATTAAAAAAAACGTAAAAAAAAAAACTTAAAATAATCCAAAAAATAGCTTACGAGCCCGCAAGAAAAACCAACTTCATAAAACAACCTATTAGTCTTGTAATGCAACAAATTAACACTTAAGAAAAACCACCTGAAGTTTATTTACATCTTGGCCAATTTAGGGATGGGTGATTTACGCATTTGTTCCAACATTTTAATTTTTACTTTACCGCCTCGAATATTCTAGCCCGTAACAATGCTAATTTAATTTTAAAACTTACTCCAATTTAAATTTTCACCTTTTTAACCCTTTCTTCAAATAAGTCATCCAAAATGAAGAATTTACAAGAATGTCATTTTGCAAAATATTAAAATTCAAAATAAAGTTTTAACTTTTTTTTTTGTCTTTTTTAATGATTTAAATGTGGCAAGTATAAATTAATAAATACATAATATTAATTTTTTAAAAATAAATAATTTTAAAAATTGAATAATAATTTTATAAATTATTAAATATTAAATATTATGCAGGTACCTTCTGAAAATAAATTTGACAAATATGTTCTATACGAACTTTAGCCAAAATTGCTACAGCAAAAAGGTTGACAATATTTGTATGATCCATTTACGCACAGGAAAGCATGTCAATGAAGAATGATCGATGATCCCGATTATCTTTTGAACAAATCTTAATGTCATCACCAATAAAGCTCATGCATATTATTTATGTGAGTTTATCTTGATTAGCTGAAGAAGTAAAAAAAAAAAAATCTCCCTAAACAAGGCTGCGGTACATCTTATCTCGGCCAAATCGCCAGATAAAATCCTACTGTTCCATCTCGCTATTCTCCCACGGCGCCATTTATACGGCGTTGAGTTCTTCTCTCTCTAATGCCGCCGTCGCCGCCTCCGTCTGCCGATCGCCGGTTTCCATGGCTTCCCCTTCGTCCCTGATCGAAGATCCCTCTTCTCCCTCCCTCCAAAATGGTGCCGCAGCGGAGCGCCGCCTCCGCGAGGCCGAGGAGAGGCTGAAGGATGCCATCGAGGAGCTACAGCTCCACTACGCACGACGTGGCGGCGGCGGTAGAGGATCCGTAGAAGGAGAACAGCCGGAGTGCGACCATGCCAACGAGTCATGTGTGGCTCACGCCATCGGGAACCTTTGCCAGACCTTCTTGCTTTCCTATGGGGTTAGGGTTGGGATTGGCATCCTCCTCCGCGCCTTCAAACTCGCTCGCCGACGCTCTTATTCCTCTATCATTGATCTCAAGGTTTATTCTGTTTTCCGATTCCTTTCGATGTTGTTTTAGGGTAGTTTCTGATGACCTATTTTCTTAGTGGTTTTGCTTTATGCCTGGATTTGACGATCTTACTACAGCTTTAATAGTAAGAGTCTAATGTGCTTAATACTGCCATTTAGTGGTTGACTGCCGTCGGAATTTAACAAGATGTATTCGTTTTTTAATTTGAACAATCCGTTAACTCATGCTTGTGTTGCCAATGCCAGCAACTTGTTTCTGAGAAGGACTTGATAGTGAGAGAGGAAGCATGCCGTATTGGTTTCCTTTTTGGTGGCTTTACTGGGTCCTATCACGCTCTACGTTGTTTCTTAAGAAAGTTCAGGAGGAAAGAAACGCCATTGAATGCGTAAGTTAACGAGTCACCCTTTTTTTTTTTCTTCAGTTGTGTTAGCAGCTCTTCTTAAATCCTTTTGTTTTATCAAATATATGGTCAATGTTTGTTTCCTCATCCATATTCGTGACTTAGTTTAAGGCGTGATGGAGCAGAATCTTAGCAGGTTCTGTTGCTGGCTTGTCTATATTGGCGTTAGATGATTCAAGTAGGAGACGCACTCTTGCTTTATACCTTGCGGCTAGGCTTGCTCAGGTGAATATATGTTCGTGTTAATCCATGCTAAATTATATTTATCCGATTCCTATACTTCTTTTTTATCACAACTCTATTTTGTAGTGCACATATAATTCTGCAAAGTCAAAGAATAAATTTCATCTTTGGGGAAGCCACTGGAAGCATGGAGATTCATTGCTCTTTTCTCTGGTCTCTGCTCAGGTGATAACATTTAAAACCTTATCTAGCTAATGCATTTTATAGTTTTTCTTTCTGTTTTTTATTTGCTTTTTTTTTTTTGGGAAATGATTGTATTATTAACTTTGTAGATTTTTCTAATATGCTCTATCAACATGATCATATCTCCTCTTCTGTGGATTTTTAATTGCAAATTTTTAATAAAATTGTAGGTCATGTACGCCTTTGTAATGCGGCCTGAGAGCTTGCCTAAGGCATATCAGGATTTTATTCAGAAGACAGGACCTGTTGAAGAGTCTGTATATAAGGCTGTGAGAGACACTTGTAGAGGTTCTCCGGTGGATGTTATTTCTCTGTCTGCTTACCTGTCAAATATAAAGGGATCCAACAATTTAAACTTGACTGAATATCCTTCCATAATACCTTGCTCTATAATTCATCCCAACAGTGATTCTTGTATAGCTCATAATGCTGCAGCTGCATCATTAACTTTCAGGAAGACTTTTCCACTATACTTTTCACTGACATTTGTTCCATTTGTTGTTCTCCGTCTTCAAAAGGTATCTTATGATGTTGATATTAATTTATATCTTAACTCATATTTTTAAGCCCTCAAAAAACTTTAGTACATTTTCTTTTTATTGACTCCAAATGGCTATTCCATCTGGATTGATATGAATCATCATCACATGAAGAACCATGGTGTAACTGTCATCATGTCTCTATTATAATACATGCATACATTCTGATGGTTTTATTTACATTCTCAAAGTTTGGCATCTACCCTGGTTGCCTTGACTTTTGTCGCTTATATTGTATTTTAGCCATTATGTTAGTCAATTTCAGAGTCCTAACTCAATGGTTTAATTCATTAAAGATTTCAAAAGTTTGCCTTGTGCTGTGAGTTATATGCCGCTGGGTTGAAAAAATGATGTTCTTTGTTTTCCCACCTTTAATTCGGTAATGTAGGTATTTTCTTTCACAATTTAGATACTAGAAATGCACGTATTCTAAGTAATCATCTCACTCGAGCCTATTATTACCTTAAGGATCAGTTCAATAGTGAGAAATCTCATGAAGCTTCCCGCCAAACATGCAGCAATGGACAATCAATTAAGTATTACTACTTTTCTTAAATTTCTTTATAATTCTTTATTTACAATGTCTTTTAATATGCTGTTATTGGTGACATTGACTCAATTTATCAAGTGGTCCAACCAATAACCAATGGTACATAACGTGCTGAAGATGTTATTGATCCCTTAATTGGTTTTATACTATAGGTAGAATATATCTTACAGTTCATATACTATTTGTACAATATTGGTCGTGAACGTAGTGGTAGAGGATTCATAAATCCCAGCCTGAATTGTTTTTTTTTTTTTTGGGCAGGGGGTGGGGGTAAATATTGAGGGCCACACTCAACTTCATTGGTGTGAGCCTGTGAGGGTATTATATTTTGGTGTACATGAAGATCAAAAGATGATGCTAGTAACCCAAAGAGACTAGCATAAAAATTTGAGATTATTAGCAATACAAGAAACTGATTGAGAATAAATAAACAACAATGTAACAAAAGTAGGCTCAACATTGGAATATGAAGAAAGAGATGTCGTTAGTCATGCAAATATATTTTTTAAACAGTCCATAATATGAAGGCAGTTCCACCAAAGCATCGGAGGTAAACATCTTTGTCATCACAGTCTTGATATCCCGTAACCTTCTATCTCATCAAAGCAAATCTGTGTTGAAATAGAGCAAGGAGAAGCACATTCTAAATGTATTCTCTCCAAGTTCCAATAATTGAATAATATATAACATTTTAGCCCGCAATAATATACCTCCTAGAATTTAATAAAGTTAGATGGAACCGAGCCAGACCATATAATAGTGGCCCATAAATTAAATTGCAATTCATAGGTATAGAGTAAACTCCAGTAAAGCCCCTTTCTCCTCATGACCAAAAACATTCCAAAAGCAAATAAAATAGCAGCAACACAGGAAGTCCAAGAAAATCAAAATATTGGGAAATCACCCAACAAGTAGGAGAAAAGAGCCAATCTAGAACAAGCATTAATTATAGTATAGATTCTTGATGCTTTCTGGTAAGTGAGTATTTAATTTTCACTTCTTACTCTTTAATCAAATGGAAAAATAGATTCTTGAGGTTAAGATCTCAAAAGTAGTTTGTTTATCAGAGAAAATTCGTCCATTTCTTTCCGTCCATAGACAAAAACAGTAATATAAGATGCCAGTAAAAGTAATTTAGATGTAATTTTGCAATTAAAATCTTCAGCATGATAAAAAGCTTGGATAAAGGCTCATCTCAAATGAAAAAATTGCCGATCTGGAACACACCATTTGAAGACATTAAGGAGTAAATGCAATCAAAGAATAGTAAATAGATGGTTTTGTGTTATCTTGATAGAAAGTGCATATAGGATCCACAGAAAGAATTCTCAAAAGTAGGGGATCTTTTATTTTGAGCCCATTTTTGATGATTTTTGAAGCAAACATTGCATATTTGATGGCACACCCTTTGAACCAAATTAGTTTTTTCCAATCTATTTTTGTCTCAGCATAAAATAGTTTGGCTCAACATAAAATAGTTTAGAAAAGGAGGATGTATATGAAAAAATAGGTTTACCCAACCAGTTGCATAAAGTGGTGCTAGTGTTAACCCCAATCTTAAGAATATGTTGCAAGCACAAATTGTGGTCAGAGTTAGGGAAGGGGCCATATACCAACCACCATTTTAAATGAAATTGGTGATTTTAGAATGCTTCTCACAATTGAACCAGTTGAGGAAACTTATACCAAATAGCTTCTTAAGCAACTTATCATCAAGCTAGGGATCGTTGAAGAAGGAGAAGTTGCAGTTATCAGTCACATTGAAGGAATCTGGGATTTGATCTTTCTAGCCACCTCATAGACAGATTTAAAAAAATAAGTTGGTTTATTACTTGGTTTATCTCATAGAGGGCCATAATTATTAAATAAGCAAGTGGTAAGATAAGTTAAGTCTTCATATAAGCTTGCATTTACATAGGAAATGAAGATGATCAATATAGAGGGGATATGGAGACCACCATAAGCAATGGGTTTAGCAGTGTTGCATCAAGATATAGTTCTTAACTTCTTATCCTCCCCATCATTGTACAAGAAGTTACTTATGAAACTAGAGATTTTCTTTTGAACTCCTTTAGGTAAGGTGTTAGATCTGAGCCAATAATATATGCAGCTTCAAATAGAATGTTTGATCAATGGAAATCTGCCAGTAAAAATATGGATCTTTATTGCCAACTACTAAGCCAAGTGTTTGGCCTTTCCACATTCATGGACATCAAGCTTAGTGTTAGAAATAATGATTCCATGATAATACCATGGAAGTTTTTTTTAAAAAATTGAAAACCCAAAGTATTATAAATGAGGTTTCTTTCATTTATACTAACGACCTTAGAGAAGTAGATGGTGTATTCGAGAATATTAACTTGCAGTCCATATGATTGTTTGAAGGTATGAAGGATATTGAGCAAACAATCAATAGATATATTATCAGCTTTGTCAAAGACAAAAAGATCATCAACATCAATAAGATGATATATAGACTCTCCCATCATAGCCTCTAAAGATAAGCTTCATGGAAAACACGTCTTTAAATCTAGAGGAATTCTCCATGACGAAGGTAAAGAAAAATGGTGATAACGGGCATCCCTGGTGCAGGCCACTAGAAGAAGGGAAAAATCCTCTAAGCTTGCCATTAATGATAACATAAAAGTAAACATTAGAGGTGCAAGCAATGATCGAATTAATGAATTTAAAGGAAATCCATATTTGCAAGGCCTATCATAGAAAAACCTTATGTTGACTTTGTCAAAAGCTTTTTTATTGTTAATCAAAGCACAGAAATATTTGGGAGTATTTTCACGTTGAAGTCATGTAGGAGTTCATTAGCCAGAATGATGTTATCAACAATATCTATGTCATGATTGAAAGCATACTGGATAGGATGAATATGCTTCTGGAGAAGAGGCTGGAGTCTGCCCATAACGAGTTTGGTAGTGTCCTTATCAATAGTGATTGCATAGAGAAATCAGACTATATTCTTTTAAGTTTGAGCTTGACATTATAGAGTCTAATACAAAGAGCAAAGATGGATCTCCTGAGATATGGATGTTCCATGCCTCATTAATAATGTTGAGGAAGTTGTGAGAACTGAGAAGCTAGTGGTGAGGAATTATTGGATTCTACTCCAATAATTCTTATTCATGAATCTCCTTTGGAGAAGCTAGTGGTGGCCAAATGTGAGCAAAATTGGTGAATGATATGAATTGCAAGGATGAAAAACTTTGAAATGAGAAAAAGGATATTGATTTAACCATTACAAATTACAAAAGGCAGGCATTTGATTGTATTATTGAGATGCTGATTGAACCAACTATAGGACAGACTAATATTTGATATCTCCAAAAGGCCATAATTAAATATGAATGTATTAAAATTAATGAGTTTACACAGTTGAAGGGGATGACCCCCTTTTTTCTCCTCATTATTCCGGATGCAATTGGCATGTCTAGTAACAACTCAAGGTTCAAAGATAGTGGTTGAAAGCTCAAAGTCCCAAACTATTTTCCTTTCAGTTGCCCCATTCTCCGCATAAACAAAGGTAGCCAACATTTTTAGTAGATTGAGAGTATCTAAGCTGGCCATGAATTAACTGAAGACGGGCAATCCTTGCAAGCCTAGTTTGTTGATTAAGGCTATTTGCTCATCAGGAATCCTTAGCAAGAATTTGAAATTTTCTTTACTTTTCTTGTGTAGCAATTAATTTCAGAACACAAGTCTTTGTTGTTCTTTGTATATATGAAATTTTGAAGCTGTTGAATTTTCCCTGATTTTTTATTTGAAGTAAACATGCAATTTGTCTTTTAATTGCAAAAAAAATATGATTTATTGGTTTCTATGGATTGTTTTCTAGTTTCTTAAGGCTCCTATGCAGACCAGTTGGATTGCTGTTCTTGGTGCTGTCCGCTCCACATCTTTTCTATCTGCTTTTGTTGCATTATTCCAGGTAAATTTTACTAATTCTCCATCGTGTATGTAGATCATTCAGCATGTTCTTGATGTATTTATGGATGATGGTAGGCTGTTATATGTTTGCACCGAAAGGTGGCAACTAAAGATCACAAACTTGTATATTGGATTGCTGGAGCATTTGCTGGACTCTCCGTGCTTCTTGAAAAGAAGGGTAGGAGATCTGAATTGGCATTGTATGTTCTTCCACGGGCTGGAGATTCTTTGTGGTATATCATAGTAAATCGCCACTTGCTACCTAATGTGAAGAATGCTGAGGTATAGTTATTCTGCATGACACTTATTTCTACACTCTTATAGCTGTTAATTATATCAACTGTGTTGAAGGATTGGCGACTTTAGATAAATCTGAATCTAACTACAATATGAAGTAGGGACCATGGGGTATAAACATGCACCATCGAAAAGTATATAGGAAATGGAACACATGCACCAAGGACGCATTGTTTCTCTTTATTAATAAATTTAAAGTAGAAAAAGAATGTGCATTGAAGCATGTATTAATACAAAAAAAAAACTTATTATCATAAATTCATAATGTAAAGCACAAACTTTGAAAATATGCTACGTCACTGGCATGAAGTTAGAAAGAGGGGGAGAATTGAGATCTGTTTAAATTCCACTTTTCACGATCGCCTAAGGCTCCATTTAAAACTTTTTTTTAGAATTGGTTTCGGTTGATCCCAATTGAAATAGGTCCTTTTCAGGTTTAGTGGAATATAAATTAATTGGTCCCATTTAGTGCGAAAACTTTGGCAGAAATGGGCCAAAATAGTTGCCCAAATGATTAGGGCTAAGGCCAATAATTATCATAAATTTATGTGGGAATGCTATCTCCAAGGCCTGATCATGGGTGACCAATAATACTTGGATATCTTCCACTGATCTCAGAAGCAAATCTTTTTTTTTTTTTTTTTTTTTTTTTTTTTTATCTCAGAAGCAAATCTTACTTACACATGGATACTTATTTTTTTATAACAAACATTAATTATAAAAATAGCAATTTTAGTAATGTTAGATTAATGCAAATACGTCCTAGAAAAATAGCATTGATTTTCTTAATGTTTCTAAATATTCAGGAACCATTTTATTACGTGTTATTCTAATTTATAAGATTATAATATGATAATATGAATATCTTTGTTTCATTTTCTTAAAAGCACCTTTAATTGTAAAATTTATCAAACAGTTACTTTTGATATAGTTTTTTAATATTTTATTTTTATGATGTAAAAAACTATTCTAATTCAAAATTGAAGTAGAACACCAAATCTGTGGAAACTTTTAAAATTGAAAATTTATGACGTAATTAAAATAAAAGCTAAACCAAATTTACAAACCTTTATTAAAAAGGATATTGCGATATAACCAGCTTCTAATAGTGTAGTTTTGGCTAAGGGTATTGAAGAGGTGGAGATGTCCTTTTCGCTTGTAAAAACTGGAATGTGTCGTCCATTGTGTCCAAACGTTTTATCCCAAAAGATGTTAGGCACAACAGCTCTCTACACGTGTTCATTTTTCATAGTTTGCAGCAAATGAAACTTTATGTAGCCTTGGATTTTGGAATGGTTCAGAATTTATACCAAGTGAGCTGGTTAGACAACCTTTTTACAAGTTTGCATGAGATTGTTCACCCTTCGCTTCTTTTTTGGTAGCTACAAGATAAGGAAACTTGCTACCGTTATGTCAGTCAAAATAGTTGAGCGATGTATATGTGGGCTTGGTTATCCTTGGCACTTCCCCTCAAACAAAAGAAAGTCAAATTAGATCCTAGTAATTCATAAACCACCTAAATGATACGGTTAGACTATTTGTATTAAAAACTCATTGAGTAATATGACTGGATTAAACCTTGTGCAGTGCAGCCAATACATACTTAGCCATTACGTGTGGGTAATTATTGAAATTATTTGGCTGTTCAGCTTATTATAGCATATGTAATGTGAAAATAAATAAATAAAAAGAATGATCTTTTAATTTATGAATTGAAGACATTTCTAAAGGTCTTTACACACTCGGACTTTTGGACATTCTCAACCACACCATGTTTATATTATACACAAATTATGCTACTCTTACTCAATTTTATATCATATCAAACTTACATTTCTCCGCTCATCCTTCCTCCATGTTATTCTATATTGATGTTTTTCTTACTTCAAGTATATTTAAGTTAGAGCTTTACCATATGATTGGGCATATTAGTTTATTTACTACTATTATTTGTCATAATTAGTTAAAAAATTGAAATTTATGAACGATTTTAATTTGCATATTAAAATATTGCCTTTTTTATATATCGGATTCAATTGTGTTATTGCTCTCTATTTATCAAAAATTTCATCACCTTTGTGCATGGTTGTGTACCTCTGTTTGTGCATTATAATTTTTCTTCACAGTTAATTTCATTGATGGTTTGTTTGATTTGCTAAAAGAGAAATGTAATGTAAAGTAAATACTTTGATGTTGTTTAGTTATTGTAAAGTGAATGCAGGGGAACTGTTTTTTTTTTTTAATTTGGTTGGCAATGTGCAGAGTAAAGTAAAATTAATACATTCTAAATACATAGAAAATATTTGGGTGGATGTATACAGAATAAAATAAAAGCAATCAAATTAGATCAAATATCTTGAATCTCCTTTCAATTAAAATTATTTGAGATTTTGAAAAAAATTTATATACAATAATAATTGAAAACTGAAAAATGCAAAAAAGAGAAAAAGAAAAAAAATGATTAAAAGAGAAACATTTATAATAATGCTCCAGATTCTCCTGCATTGATTTTTTTATTTGGTTAATTATAATACTTATCATTATTAGGAAATATATTATTAAGCTGTTTGATTTTTGGCATCATGTGAAGGCGCAACAACTTCAGGAAGCTATAAAAAAAAATGCTAGAGTTTTCCACAGCATTCATCCATGTAATGTAGAATGGAGATCAAAGCATTTTAGATTGGTCTGTGGTTCAAAATTTCAAAGCACTTCTCATTGAAGGTCGTGGGGAAGCAGATGATGGTTCTTGAACAAGGAAGATCGTGGCAGACACCGTGAGCTGGCCACCTGCAGGGATGATCGTGATTGCGAAGGCGAGCTTTGTTGGGTCGCAAGCTATAGGGCCAAGACGGGTAGGGATGTTGGCGAACTAGGAAAAGAACGTTCATGTCGACGCATTGTGCGAGGTAAGCCGTGACGGTCGAGATTCGCAAACTTCCGCGGTGGCATTCGGTGGTTCGACTGTAGAAGATGGATGCAGAGGTTAGCGATTATGGAAGAAGGATGTAGCGACCTCTTTCTTGACTTTTCTTTGACACGCGTCATGTATAATTCTCGAGTGATTTCCTTTTACGTGGTAAATAAGCTAAAGCATTTAGAATACCCTGATTTTACTTCACTTTACTTTTGCATTTAAACCAAGCACTCAAAAAAGTTAAAATTCATGGGTTTGGTTTACTTTACACGCAAAAAATTTCCAACCAAACTGCCCCTAAAAGAAAATGATTTATCTTGGCTTTTGGTAAAAATTAGAAAATTATCATCCAATGATTAGCCATTACAAACGAATTTTTCTTTAAGTTTGCTTGAGTGGGTTGTATTTCTGCTTGTGAATTCAAGTCCTGAACTACCTGGCTGTTGACCTAAGTTCTCAAAAGATGCCTAGCTTGGTTCGTTTGAAAAAAAAAAAAAAATCGGCCCTTTTTATTGGGTTGCGATAGATAAAGCTTAGTTATTAAATGTATGAGAATTTCAAGGGTATTATACTATAAAAGTATCATTCAGAGATGATTATAAATTTTTAAATATGCAACTAAAGACTGTGTTTTATGGATCTGATTATTGGACAATAAAGAAGGATATGAATGCAAAGTTTATGAAAATATCTAAAATATTAAGGTCCATGTGATAAAATTAGGAATGATACAGTTAGAAATGATCATATTACAAGAATCATGAGAGAATCAAGAAAAAGGAGTGGATTGCCATAATTTAAATTTCTGTGAGAATACTCGAACAAATTAAACACTTAGTTGGAAACAAGGGGGGAATGAGAATTCATGAAATTGGCTTGAAATTGTTCAGATATAACTAACGATGATTTTGGGCTAGGGTAGTTGATTATTAGCTATTCGTTTGGCTTATGGCATGCTAGTAGAGAGAGTTAGAGAGGGAAGTGGAGAGATATAGAGATAGTAGGGGACTTGGGGTCTTTCAATTCTCCCAAAACAAGTACTATGTCAAAATGCTGTATAGTAGTTATTAAGAATCTGATGCTAAAAGCCTAAAATAGTGAGTGTTGGAAGCTTAAACACAACAACATTGACTCAATAAACCCTAAATAACATATAAACTTGCAATCGTGAAAATTACCAAGACAAACTTGAATGCTATAACTAAAATCCTTAAACTAAGCAAATCTTCGGGCATCTTGCAAGTCTTGATTGAGTCATACTTTAACTTGTCTCCAAGGTGTACGTGCTTCAAGCTAGCTAGCTTATAACCTCGTACATATTTTTCATGATTAGTCTCTTGGATTGAAAACTTATTAGCACTATAATCGGATTGAATACAAAAAGTCATTCTCATGACACCAATGAAGGCTTACACTATCTCGATAGAGTAAACCTTTATATCATCTAAAACTTAGGCTTCGTTTGGAACAATTTTCATATTGCTTTTTAAAACGGCTTTCTAGTACAAAATTTTCAAATTCAAAAAATTTTTATACTAGAAAGCTATTTTAGAAAGCAAGAAGAAAGTCATCTCAAACAAAGCCTTAAATAAATATTATCACATCTAGATTAGAAGTCTGAGGTGGATCAAATATTTGTTCTTGCCTTTTCAATACTGTGGCTGGTTTGCTGTGCCTTAAACTGGCTAGTTTGAGCTTATTTTGGTTCATTCCTTCTTATATAAAGAATGCACCAGTTTTAAGGATTGAGTATTTAAAATATTGTTCAAGTTTGTTTATTTAGGTAATTGAACGATCACAAACAAGTTTTAATCGAACCGAACAACGAATAGCTCATTGAACGTTTAGCTCGCTTGTCGCCTTTGTTGTGCCTTAAACTGGCTAGTTTAAGCTTATTTTGGTTCATATGTTGTGATCCTTCCAGGTTGCTCTCTTTTGCATGTGTATGGGTGGAATAATGTATTTCTTAGAGCATGAACCAGAAACTATGGCTCCACTTCTCAGAGGTCTCATTCGTAGGTTTCTAGCAAGCAGAATCACCAATCCAAGCCCACCTTCCAAACGGAGTGCTTCGTATTCTTATTTGCAGACTCTTGGCTCAATCGACAACTCCAAACTTAAAGAGGTGGTGGAAAATGAAGCTACAATGTCGGCAAAATACAACCTTGAATCAATCCCTGGTTTATAGGTATTTCAATTTCTAGTCTTTCTGTAGCAAAATGGGTCTGGATTCATACTCTTTAATATCAAATTGAGCTGAAATTTAACAAAATAACTCACGCCGGATATTCTTAAATTGAATGTTGTATTATTAAACTTCATTATCAAATTTCTTCATCATATAATTTTTTTAGTGATGCCTGTGTATTGTTGGTATTTTGAGGAGGTAAATGGGAAGCAGGCTTCTGTAGTTGTCTTCAAAATATGTAATTTAGAATTTTTTGTTATTATCTATTGGTATTATTGCCTAAAATTTGAAGGCTTAAATTCCAACTTGTTATAGTTTGTGATAGTGAGAACAAGAATAAAAAAGTTCTGTTTGAATGAAAAAATAATGTAAAGATTTTTTTCTTGATTGTTTCAAATTTTATTTTTGGGAAGTACGTGATTCTGAAAATAATTAATTCAAAATTTTGAATGTTAAAAATAGAAAAATGTTAGTAATAACAAACGAAGTTATCTCACTCAACTATTTCAAGTTACAATCACAATTATAAAAGTTAAATAGTATACATTTGATATTTCCTCTGTTATTTTGGGGGGAATTGTGAGAGTTGTAGCTTAAATATATCAACTAATATGAAAATCAGTTTCATCCTAAGCCCAACCAAGGGATTCTATACTTGACATACACTTGACATAGCTCTACATCTGGACGCCAATAAAATATCGTCACGTGCTCTTATTCTTTACCGCGCGGCCAGACGACCCGGACCGAAACCCAATATTATTATGTATTAGTTGATTTGTACAGACGAGGGTATTGCTAGGTTTTGCTCGGTGACGAGAAATACCATTATGTCAAGATCAATATCAAGCAATACCAAACAATACCCAGATTTTGTTAAGTATTGCTAGATATTACTCGATATTGCTCAGTATTGGTCTTGATAGAGCGGCATTTCTCATTATTGTTAAGCAATACCTAGCAATACTAGGTTTCCGTTTCAGGTCGGGTCGTCGGGCCGCGCAGTAAAGAGTAAGAGCACGTAGTAATATTTTATTGGCGTCCGGATATAGAGCTACATCAGGTGTTCGGACCTAATAAAAATTCTCTATACAAAAGCTATAGTTCAAGCTAAGAAATACAAAAAGGAGATCCTACAAAAAGTTATTTTAAAAATAACAAAAACAAGTCATTTCAAATATGGACTTGACATTATCCATTTTGAGGATTAAAAAAATAAAATAAAATCAGCTCAGAAAATTTGTCGATAATAGCTACCCACTTAGGTTGGTCATAATAACAGGCACAACAGATTTGGTGATTTAAGTACTAAAAACTAAGATAATATACTTATTTTGAGTAGTTTCGTCAATCTTTTCTTAAAACTAAGGGGGCAGCTTTTCATCCAATCTGCATAATTATCATAAGTAAGAATAATTTTATCAAATAATATTAAATGATACTCATTAATATCATAAAAATTGTATCATATACTAAACAAACTAACTAACAAAAAAAAAAAAAAAAAACAAAAAAAAAAAAAAAAAAAAAAAAAAGTGGAAGTAATACCCACCATATGCAATATCATATCATAATTCGATAAGTAGAATTCATGCAAGCAAAATCCACCAAGTCATTTTGCCGGATTAAAAAGAATAAACATATACCTGAAAAAGCTGATCCTACTTTAGAAGTGCGTTCTGGTCACAAAATAAGGCGTTCTCAGCAATTTTTGCACTTGTAGAGAGCACTCATTACTAAAAATTTTACATCAACGTTTCCTTGTGTTTGGCAATCATTATCAAGGAGACAGTGCTTAGATAGTTCATTAGCTAGCTATCCAGAGAATCCATATCTGTAACTTCCATAACCTCCGAGTCCTGTAGATCCATATCCACTGAGTGATGCTGCAGAGAGGGATGAAGAATAGCTAGACCCGCCAAAATGAGAGTACGATGACCTCAAACCTGTATCAGCACTTCCATAGCTGCTCGGCGCTGGGCCTTTATGCGCAGCGATAAAATCCTGTAAAAAGAAAAAAGCGTATATAATTGCTAGGATTTTAAGATGTGTGTTGGCGCAGTATGGAGCAGGTTTATTTTCTTTTGGAATTTTTGTTTGGGACGGCTTTCTTACTACTTAAAGTAGCTTTCTAGTTTAAAAGTTAAAATTTTTGTACTAAAAAGCTACTTTAAAAAGCACTAAAAAAGCCGTTCCAAACGAAGCCTTAATCATATACTCACACAAACACCACATATGCCTCAAGTCCAAAAACTCTTGTTTGAAAGCCTAAGCTTCCGACAAGTTAAGGTGACTTGCATAATAGAGCAGCATTATGCAAACAAAGTTCATAAACTGGAATGTACAAGGGGAAAGGAACGATTATTATATTACTTGAATAATTTGTTGAGCCTTCTGAACTTCGGAAGCATTTCCTTTAATCTCAACAGTAATTTCATCAGGCACGCCTCTTGTTTCCTGAACAGTAAGAACTGCCCCACTAGTACGACGGATATATGCTATATTGTCCCCTCCAATACCAATGATGTCCTCTGCATAGGATAATGGTATTTGCATTGTCTGCGTCACCTGAAATCCAAAATAAATAACAGCCCAAGTAAACAACTCAAAAAAAAAAAAAAAGGAAAAAAGTTAGAAACAAGAGCAGCTTGATCAAGCCCGTCAAACAAGAGAAATCACTTCACTTCAAATTTAAGAAAAAGAACGTCTATAAGTGGGGGCATACGATGTTACATGCAGATTAAGTAAAAGTGATAGAAGAACAAGAAGAATTCCCTTAACCAGGGCGGGCAGAATCTGAATACCCTGTTGCAAAAATAAAAAAATAAAAAAATAAAAAAAGGTAAACTATAGGTTCATCAACAATTGGATAGGTGACAATTAGGTTCTCTTAAAATTTCAGTATTAACGATGACCTACGTCAAGGTTTTATAAATAGTTTACATGATAGTCCTTGATTTCAAGAACAAAAAAAAACAAAAAAAGGTTTTTTAAGACCTTTAAGAACTTTATGGCGAAACCTCAAAAGTGGATCTAACCATATGAGCTAGTTGTTTGATGGTTTAAATGCCGATGTAAAACAACCGCAATTAATTTAGATACATTTACAAGAGATTTGCGAAGGAAATGAACTACAAACCTTACTTCAAACTAAAAACCAAAAGTTAAATTTTTGTATCCATATACTTTAGTGTATATCAAATTTCACTCGAGGAAATTGGATGGAATTTGTACAATATCAAGCAACTGAAATTAAAAATAGAAGCCAATCCCAAATGTGAAAAAAAAAAAAATAAAGAAAGACACTAAAAATTATTCAAGTACATTATTAAAAAAAATGCAACTGTATAACCAAGCTTAAAGAAATTGCATTTCATTTTCTAACCTCTAATTATCATGGCCTAAAAAAAAACAAAATAAACAAAAGAAGAACAATATAAAACAAAAACCTGAGTAACTAGAGCACCAGCAGTACGGCCCAGCCCCATCCCAGATGATCTCAGCCCAGATAAAGCAGGATCTTGCCCATACAGTGAAAGATTACTGTGCGGAAACTGAGAATCAAACTGGTATTCATGATCAAGGTATAAGGAATCTCGCTTGCCAATTCCAGTATGAGATGAATGCGTCAAGGCCTGCGTTTTCTCACCCCATGCTTCCGGTTCAGAATCTTGAGCAGCTGGCATTGTCAACTAAAAAATATGTGCATGTTTAGTAGAGTAACGCCAAACAGATATCATTTACCATGGCATATAGCATGCCAAGCTAAATAAAACGGCATAGAAATATGCTTACAAATTTTTCAAACAAAGGTAGTACACTGTGATGAACTAAAAACTTCCGGAGATGCCCCACCACAGCCTCAAGTGCTTTTAATACCTTCTGATACTCACCAGTGATTTCTACGATTCGCTCACCCGCAGTTGCATAATGTGGGAGTTCATCTAGTGAGAAATGTTATAAACACACAATTAAGTTTTTACAGACACTAAAAAAGCATTTTTTTTTTTCAAATTCAAAGACCCCTTAAAAACATTATGAAATGATAGTATCAAGGAGATTGACTTGACAGCATTTAGAAATCTATATTAACATTTTCAAGAAATCACTTTTTTGTCTAATTTATCTCATCTATCATGTTAACAGCTCATTATCATCTATGATATAAATTATTCATAAAAACACAACAACAACATTAAGCCAAAATCCCACTACGTGTAGTCGGATGCATGAATCCTTTTTCTCCATTGCGCCCTGTTAAAAGTTAAATTCTCATTAAAATCCAATAAAGAAAGGTCATTTCTAATATTTTCTAAACAAGTCTTTTTAGGTCTACCTCTACCTTTCTTAACATAAGTCAAATCTAATATATCTACTTTCTTAACTGGGTCATCGGAAGGCCGCCGTTTTATGTGACCAAACCATCTAAGGCGACTTTCTCTAATCTTATCTTCCAATGGAGCTACTCCGATCTTTTCATGTATGTTCATTTCGTATCTTGTCTCTAAGAGTAAAGCTACTCATACACCTGAGCATTCTCATCTCACAACAAGAGGAAGGAGGAAAAAGATTCCCATGGTAAAAAGAAGAACTTGTGGAAAGAAGAAGCAAGAACTTGTGGAAAGAAGAAGCAGGAGAGCCTATACCCTCAAAATCAAGCTACTAGTAAGATTTTGAAATATAGTGCTATATCCAGTAAATCAGCATTTGACAAGCTATAAGAGGTTTACATACCTCAAAAAAGATGGATTTGGAACACGTCCCACCTAAATTTTGTGTAAAAACAATGAACATTAGCCAAGCTAAAGCTAGAGTTCATTAGTATGGTTCCTTTTATCTTATTAAATGTTTTACGTGGAAATTATCATCCGCAGTAATATAGCCTGATCCTAAGAAAATCAGGAACATTATAGTTAACTATAAACAAAGAAAAAAAAAAACTAAAAAACTGTAACATTACAAAACTAAAATGTTCCGGGGCAGTAATGATCTTCATAAAAAGCAAACTGATAATGAACAAACCCTTGAGAGTTTAGGTAAAGACTGCAATATGAAAGCATCAAATTTATAAATGAGCACGCACGAGCTGGGTCATAAACACAAAGATAATGCTTATGTGGATAGGTTTGTAAAAAGGATCGAACTTACTACCAATGATGACACAATTTAAAAATAAAACAATTATATATACATGTTCAGCTTAGCTAAACAACCCAGTGTGGATAAATAATAAACATTGCCCTCATTCACCAAAATCATAATAATCATAATAATAATAATAATAATAAAAGCAATAAAAGATAAACCACCGTACAATGAAACCAATATTATTCTTACAATTAAATGGGCAGAAAACACAAACTGAAAAAATAAAAACATCATTTCTTGATGGTATCATTAGCTAAATACAAATTTATGTATATCTTCCGGATCTCTCCTAGTCTAACGAAAAACAATAAGAATGTGGATGCTATCTTTGTTTAAACATCAATTGCTATACTAAAAAAAAAGGCAGCCTCTAACGGTAGACATTTAGAAAGGTCATCCAAGTTTTCATAGCTAATTCTCCATAATAGTTCAAAAGAATATATTCAAGATACCTCCAGATAGGACTCGTATGGTTGCAGTAGTACTCTCCTGAATAGACTTGATCGTTGTGCCCTGCTTTCCAATTAAGTTAAGAGCCTGTGAAGATGCCACCAATAAGCCAATAGAAGCAGCAGCAGATGCCTGATCTGCACCATCTTCTGCACCATCTGGTATGTCATTGACTCGTTTAAATACTCGTAAGACTGCATCCATAGCAGGTGATAATTCGGCATCTTGTTCTTCTTTGGCAGATATTAGAACCTGAAATTAAGAAGAAAAGCTTCTTGAACGGTCCATACATGAAGTTCCTCTATTTCATCAGCTACTGTTCCATTGATTAGGTATTAAGAACTAGCAGCTGAAGTGATGAAAAAAGAAGAGTCATATTACGTCAAAACAAGTGTCAACTTAATTCTGACGGGAGCATGGCTAGAGAATGTGGGATTTTCATGGCAAAACAACCTACTGGCATTTTTATCAACTCCTCTGTAGTCCAAAAACTTTGAGAGGAAATGGTCAATCATTAGTTTGAGATTGGGCATGGTGTGCTGACTGTAATTCCTGGGAAAATCATATGGTCTTTTTGACTGATCTCAAGCATTTTTTATGCCTAGCACAAAGCCAACTTCACCCATGTTTGTCATTTGAAATCTAGAAGACATAATACTAAGTGGGGACAATCTTCTCCATATCATTTCCAAATATTAAAAAGTTATCAACCAATAATGATATAATCACAAAGTTTATATTGAATTGTTTAACATACACAATGGTCCACTTGTATATAATGGCCTGATAAAATATATGATTCCATTAATTGGATGATTGTTTTAATCCATAGTCCATAAACTAAATTTGAGCTTACAAACTCAGCATCATTTCCCATGTCACAATGCCATCATGGAGAAAAAATGTCTTAATATCCATCTATAAAAACTCAAGGTCCAATCATGGAACTAAGGCTGGAATTAGAAGAATTGATGAAATCCTCACCATCGAGGAGAGTGCATGTTCATAGTCCACACCTTATTGTTGAATATAGCATGTTGATACATTGCACGTTTTATACGTGTCAACTATATCATCCACCCTATGCTCAATTCTTTTACAACTTGTTTCCAATAGGTTTTTGTCCAACGAAAGGATTGACCAAGTATCTTTATGGAGCTACTATCAACCTTTCATGAGTTTGTATGGAAAGTGATTCTTCATAATAAGCTAAGTCATCCAGATTAAAAGGAGACAAATAAGGGATTCAACCTCAACCAAAAACCAATGACATGAAATTATTGTACATTGACTTCTTCTCATAATAAGATCAATTTGAGTCATCAAATAATGAAATAATATCAATAAAAATGTGTCCACTAATAAGAAAGTGTCTAATTATCATTTGTAATTTCAGGATGGGTATTGATAAATGATGGTAAAAATTATTCATAATCAATCAGCTAAAATAAATTGAGATCCGCTTTTACTTCCCCCACACTTAACAAGAAATCCCCAAGAAATTAAACATCTAATGGTTTCAAATCAACCATAGCCTATTAAAGTGGAATCCATCGATTAAATACCCCTTTAAAATTTTCAAACTTATAAAGGCATGCTTAACTATCATTGTGTCTACTTTTTTCAAATTATGAAAAATACCCTGAAAGTATCCAATAAATCCCCAATGACTTAAATTGTCTAAATTAGATTTCTGCTAAGCCCATAACCCATACAGAGTGAAGGGAACTTCACAATTAATTATGCAAGCACCAATAACAAGTGTGTATCTCTTGACTATACTGGGAGTTTGGTTGTGTTAATTTCTTCTCTCAATTATGTTATGGTGCATAAGAAATTGCCACTTGTCAATATGATCCCATTTCCTCACATAATTATCTGAATTGATTAAACAAATAGTATTAACCACAATATATGTGCAAAACCCTTTAAATCATTATTAGTATGATCCTTTGCTTTAGCTAGTACTTCAAATAAAAAGCACTTCAAACAATCTAATGATTCATTTTTGAGAGAAAACAATTTACATAATTATATAGAGAATAATCATCAATAAATGTTTAAAAATATATAATTTAAGGCGAGCCCACACATTCAAAGGCCTATATCTATCAAATGAATAATATTCAAAGATTTTTGAGCTTTTAAAGCCTTGCAATAGAGCTTTCAACATGCTTTACCAGCTAGTTCAGCTCAAATGCAAGGAGGTCGAGCCTAACGAATGGGATTAATAAGTCTACTCAAGCAAATCTAGCCTTCCACTTTTGACCAATATCACCCAGATTACTGTCATTTTACATGATCCAAATTAATGCCAACAAACATACATTCAAACGCAATTGAAATAAAATTACAATCCAAAATTAACTTGAATAATTCATAGACAGAATTATCAATAAATGTAATGAAAGAAACAATGTTATACAAACCCACATACTAATGGGCCTATAGATGTCAAACTGAACACACTACAAAGAGTTTTGAAACCTTAAGGCATTACCAAAAGGTTTTCAAAATGCTTTATCAACTAGAGACAACTAACATGTAAGTGGTCGGTCCTAGAGCCAGTGGGTCCAATGATCTTAATCTAATTAATCTAATCATCCCCTTCTAATCAATATCACCTAATCTAGAATTTCAATATAAACAATCTGAATTATAGAATTCAATCATGCATTAAGAGGTAATGGAAATAAAATTATCATTCAAAATAAATTTGAAATAATTCATCTGCTAAAATATCATGTCCACATAAAATTTCATCTAAATAAAATTCTAACTACTTATTTTTCAACATAAAAGAAAAACCAAATTCTGCAAATGTACTAAATAAAAATAAATTACATTGTGCATCAAGATTGGCTTGAAGTAAACCCAAAACTAACTTATTTAAGGATCTTATATTTTATGACTACAAAAACTTACTACTCGTCTATCAAAGAATTGCCTACAACATTGAATGTTTCAAAAAGTTCAAATTTCAATGTCAAAGCCTGCAACCTGGTAGATGTGGTTTACCCAAAAATCATTTTATCTAGTTCCATATTTCATATAGCAAAGTCCTCAAACAATAAGATCATTATCCATGCTAGTAATCATTATAAAGCTCATGCACTAATTTTTTGTATTCCATTTGCGCCCTCTCCTTATCACGACAATATTGGGTTGTTTGTCCTTCTCAATACTCTACGAAGGCAAGAGTCAAAGTGTCTAAAACTTCAAGCTCATTAAAATGATTTGACTATTCAGATAGCAAACATCACAACTTGCGCCACAAGCTTTTCACCATAGATAAAGTGATGTAGGCAAGTCATACCCCCCTCATGCAGCCACATGATGCTTAGGTTCCCCTCCAATCAGTTGTATGGATTTCTCGGTTTTTCCTCCCATGGTTGATGAAAAAATGCTTCGTTTTTCCCCATGATGGTTCGTTTTTTTCCAATTGACAGCTGCCCTTTTCGGTTTCCCCTTTATCAGTCATTTAATGCTTCGGTTTTCCCCCACTTTTGGGACTGTTTTGATGCTTTGGTTTCCCCATGGCGGCTGCCCCTTCGATTTCAATTTTACATCATATTTTGAGGAGTTTTTATGTCTATTTTGGGATGTGCATTAACTCACTATATGTATTGTTCTTTTCCGTTATTTTCTCTCATATAAAAAGGTTGTCTGTGGTAGTTTTAGATATATTATGGATAAGATAATTTGTGGAATGTACAACCTGCGGGTCTTTTAACTTGCAAGCTAGCCTCCTTTTCCCTTCCCCTCTATTATTTTGTCTCGGTCTTCTAACCCCTTCTTCTCTATCCACAATTCCCGCCCCATCTGTATCTTTCTTCTCTTTAAATTTTGTAAGTTGCAAGATAGTTGCGTTGTGTCTTGTCCTAATATAATTTGAGGTGGCTTCTAAGAGTAGTTAGACGCTTTGTTGTGTCCTATTTAGTGTGTGTTTTGTCATTTTGAAGGAAGAAAAATCTTTTTATTATGCAATCATAGTTTGTGTTCGTATATAATTTTTTTGGTTGCATCATAAGGTCAATAATCAAGCTTTTGAAACTAGTTTTATCAAAGTTAAATTGCACATAATAGATAATCTAGATTGCACAGATGCAACTAAACATATATTTATTTAAAATCCAATACTTTTTCATGCAACTTCGGATCAAAAATTTATTGTGCTCATAATCATCACCCAAGTATACAATTTCAAATATCAAGATTTAGATAAATAAAAAAACATCTAATAAAAAAAATATAATTTGGAAATCCACTAAAGGCAACTTAAAAAAAAAACGTGCACCAAAAAAGATATTCAATCATTATTGCCGAAATGAGATAAAGATTGGGAAAAAGAGGATGATCCATAGATCAAGTATACCTTTCAACCTAAGCTTTGATACCATTGTAGAAGAATAAAACGCGTCATAAAAAAAAAACATGGATCAAATAGAAAGGTTTCCCCATCAATCTCGTCTACTTTGATTCACACTTGATCATCAAACTATAATTTAATGGAAAGTAACTACATGTGCAACCCATGTTTGTTCACACTCTAAACCCGAAGGCTCTCAGATGGTGACAAATGAATGGAGAAATGTAACTTCATTATTAAGACTTTTAGACAAAATCCCCCTACGTAGAGAAACATTTGGACACAAAATCCATATTTTATAATGTCGAACTAAGTATTTGTTTGGGACAATTCTTTCACTGCTACGCTATTCAAACCGCAACCACATTTCTATTTGTCTGCTGCTATCTCACTATCTTCTATAATTTTTTTGTGTTGGAAAGCTACTTTTTCAACTAGAGTTGCTAATGCGTGGTAGTTGCTCCATTATATATATATAATACCCTCAAGAGCTTTCAAAAGAGTAATTTTCCCACAACTGCTTAACAACCACCTTTACAATACGATGCACTCTTCCGTCATCCCAAACATACCTTATGTAATCTTTCTTAAAAAAAGGGGGATTTAGCCTAGAACCAAACTGTGTGGAAGAAATAACAGTTTTAACCAAGTCTGTATTAAATCTAAAACTACCATGCCTATCTTTATCTAAAATGGCACCGCAGAACCTCTAAGAAAGTGTACCAAGGATACAACCAAATAATTTGCATCTTCAGTGAGCACTCATCCCGAAATCTCATGCAAATCATTTCAAGCGCAGGGGTAAAACACTAATCTCAATGTGAAACCAGAAAAACAGGAAATAGAAAAATAAACTACCAGATAAAAAAATATAAACGCAAATGTGGCTCAATAAAGTAATCAAGAAGCATATACAAAGAAATCAACGAAAACCCTAGAACTTGGAAAAATGGGCATTGACGACATAAAAGATCACTTACAATGCGTTCGTTGGTACCGATGATCCCTTCGAGTACGCGAACGCGAGCGCGCGTCTCCTCACATATTTTCTTGATGTGCTCCCCCTTCCGTCCAATGATGCTTCCAACCTTCATAAGCGGCACGACGAGCCGGAAGACACTCTCCCCGGGCCATCCTGGCCATTTCTTCACTTCCTCTGACGCTGCAGACTCGAAATCGGCTGCGTTAATTTGTTCTACATTCGAGGGCGCCTCCTCTTCGGCCTCCAACCCCTCTTCCTCGCTTTCGAGAGGCTGCGATGATGGAGAGTCGCTTTTGTTGTCCGATAGAGACGCGGAAATGTCGCCAGAGATGCCCGTCGTGGTTGCCGCCATGGAGGAGAAGGTTTAGGGTTTTGAGAATAGCGAGAGGTTTAGAAGAGTTGAAGAGGTGAGCATGAAATGAGAAGGGACTGTAATAAACAACGGAATGGATGAAATTTCGCTCGTGCGCTGCTTATACGCCGAGGGCTTCGGATTATTATTAATAGTTCACATGTACACTAATAATATTTTAAATTTAAATAATATTAAAAACTTTAAATATTATTTAATTAATTCAAAATTTATTATAAAGATATTAAATAAATAAATGTATCATTACAAGTAATTATAATACTAATTATATCCTCAATTTAGAACAAATGCATTTTTATGATATTAGATATTGCATTTGTATTATTTTAAATATTTATCTAATCAAAATTTAGATTTAAGTGCAATTTAAATTTATTTATTGTAATAAATAATATTATAAGGGAGAAATTAAATATTTTTTTTATGATGTTAGATATTGCATAAGATCATGAATTTTTATTTGCTAAAGACATAATTTTCTTCATCACATGCGTTTAGTAAAACATTTAATAAGAACGCTGTACTTAAATGGATATTAATATTAATTATTATTTGTTATACTTAAACTATTTAATTTGGATACTAAAAATAAATAATAAAAAAATAAATATATAATTCAATAAAAAATACCAAATTTTTAAATAATTTTAAGAGCTATAAATTTTTTTAAACATTGTATATAAATGAAATAAAAAATAGACAAAATCAAATCTTATTCATCTAAATATTAGATGTTATATTTATATAATCTCAAGAATTTTATTCAATGATAATTAATTTATAAGATGAAGCTTTGGTTACTTGCGAGGTAATGAAGCAATGGTGTTGATGATGATTGTGGCAGGGGCCATGGCTCTCAACTGTTTATAGTAATTTTAAAAAATGCTCAAAACATTTTAAAATTATTTTTAGTATTTTTTTAAAGAATTTATTTATTTTAAAATAAATAAAAAATAGTTAAAAAACACATCAACTAAGTTTTTTTTTAAGTGATCCCAAATAGGTCATTTGCAAATGCAATATAATTAATAAACAAATTATGAGTACAACAATCAAGAGTATATATTGATATTTTTGTGCACATCTAGGATCATAAATAAAGTTACATGCTACTTTATTCTTTGCATGATCTATCATATAAAAGATTTATCATCTTAATAAAAATATATATAATTTTTATGAGATTAATATTTTTAAATAATTGATAAGCATATTTGAAATGCAAGTTTATACCTACTGTTATATT
Source organism: Dendrobium catenatum (assembly GCF_001605985.2). Lineage (NCBI taxonomy): Eukaryota > Viridiplantae > Streptophyta > Magnoliopsida > Asparagales > Orchidaceae > Dendrobium > Dendrobium catenatum. The sequence continues at coordinate 3,591,784 of NW_021318852.1, forward strand.
CGAACAACTTTATTCAGCTTGCAAACAACACTTCTGATAGTTATATGTATGAAATCTAAATAATTGTGAAAAATGATTTAAAACTCTATCAATCTCTAGACTGTGTGGTTACGGGAGTAGAGCAAGTGCGTAAGCGAGTGCGAGAGGGATAGTTTTGAGCGTGGGTGTGACCCAAGTTAGTTTCAGGTTGATATTGGGTTTTTAGGTTGACTTGAACTCAACCCGAAATTAAAAATGGGTCAAAAATTGAAACATGAACTCGACTCGTTAGCAAACCATGTTGATCTGAACCTAGAATTTTTCGGGTGGGGTCCGATTTTAGGTCGACTCAAATGTTGACACGACGATCTATTATATATACAAAGTTATGCGATGAAAGTTTGCTAAAAACCAAACATCGCAAGTTTTGCAAGTTCTGACTAAATTAAATTTATAAAATCATTAAAATCAAATGTAAAGTAATTATAGCTTACCTCGAGACGAGCAAATTTCCGAACTAAACCGACATGCAAAAATATCACTACGGCTCTTTTTCCCTCTCCTCTCTTTTTGTTATTAAATTAAGTGGCACTTGATGGATTCTAATAGTGGAATAAGATATTTTATAATTAATATATATATATACACACACACGACACTTCATCATAAAATTATCTTGATCGGGCACGAATCTCGAGGAAAAATCAAGTTGGAAACTTCAAAAATTAAATATAGGATCATTTGAACTCCAATTTCAGCAAACTTCCAGTCGAATTGATCATCTCGGAAATACAAAACCAACGACACCAAATTCAACTCAATCCGAGCCCAAATAGGTCCGAATCAAATATCTAAAGCGTTGTTGGAAGGTTCGAATCACAATTTGAGTTACCAAACGGTTTCCAAACATAACGATCTTATAGTCAAATCGAGCGGCTCAACGAGACGAATCCAACGAGCCCATGATCACCAAATTCCGACATCATTAAGACGTTTGAATGTCTGATTAACGATCCACGATAAAGGTATTCAATATCGGCAATCCATTCAAACCACTCCTGATTCACCCCTGATCCTTCACCTATTTACAGCCCATGCCACTTTAGAAATCTATAAATAGACCCCTCATTTCTCTTAAGAGGAGGAGGTTCCAAGCAAAAGAAGAAGAAGAGAAGATAAGAGAAGAAGGATAGGAGGGAAGAAACTCCTCCTCGACCACCGCCGGAATTCCGCCTAACCTCCAAGTGACGCCGAAATTCCGTTCGACCTCCAAGTGACGCCGGAATTCCGCCTGACTTCCACGGGACACCAGAATTTTGTCTGACTTCCACGGGACGCTAGAATTATATCTGACTTTCATGGGACGTGAAATTCTGCTTAAGTAACGACATAGTTCCCTCCACTACAGGAAAAGCACCCATTTCCGGCGGCTTTTTCCGACGAAATTTGAGCATTTTTCGGCGGTTTTTTTCATTTTCCGGCGGTATTTGTGCCGCCGGAAAAAAACGGCGTAGGAAAATAATTTCCGACGGCTTTTTCCGGCGGCTTGCCGGCGGACATAAACCGCCGGTAGCCGGTTGAATTAAAAAATAAAAAAAAATCTCCCGCCGCCCCCTACAGCCGCTCCCGCCAGCCCATCGGCGACAAGCCAGGTACCGCGCTCCGGCGGTCACGCCGGACCGTTTCCGCCAGACCCAGGGACGCGCCTCGCGTGAGCCTGACCTAGCCCGAGTGCGCCAACTAGCCAGCTCCGCCTGTCGCCCCCTGAGAATCGAACCCTAGACCTCCCCTTCCCCGCGCCCACGCCTGACCACTGCGCCGATCCTGCAAAATGTATATATTCAAGTATTATTTTATTTATATTATAATCTGCTGAATATTATGATTAAAACATTATTCATTTAAGATTTTTTTAATTGATAATTAAAATAAACCAGTTAATTAACAATTAATTAAAATATGTTATTAAATTATTAATTAAATAATTAATTAAAATATACTATAAAATGATTAATAATTTTAAATTTAAATCCTTATACTTAAATTAAGGAAAAAAATAATATTATTTTTAGTCATTTTTTAAAAATTAAAAATTTAACAAATAAAAAATTTAAAAATTCCGCCGGAAACCTTGAAAAGCCGCCGGAAAATTTTGTAGGATATAAGCCGTCAAAAAGCCGCCGGTAATCCGTCGGAAAGCCGCCGGAAAACTGGCCGCCGGAAAGCCGCCGAAAAATTCCGCCGGTAATTAGTGAAATCGATTGCAAAACGCATACTTGTTGGTTCCAAAATCGCCACTTCTGCTGACAAATGTCAATTTCTTAAGAATTTACACCAGTGTCCAAAAATTGTAGAATTATTATTATAATTGAAATACAATAAAATCTATCTTATGATGAAAACAATTTTCAAATTAGACATATAATGATTCCTAAAAAAATATTATATTTGCATGTGTTAAATTCGTGCTATTACATATGTAGTGTTATTTTATGAATATTGTTTATAATAATTAGAGTCAGAGAGTCTAGGCATTTATGAGATACCAAGATTTTACGTGGAAACCCCTGAAAAAGGGGGAAAATCAAGGGCCTAGCCCAATTTGAATGAATCCACTAAGTATAGCTGTATTACAAATGAGGCCCTTCCTTGGGAGAAGACCTTAGCTTGATGTACATTTTATAGAGTACATTACATATGTGAATATAAGAGTCACTATTGACATGTTCGTATTGGTTGGGTGGACCATAGTCTGGTGATGGAGGTCAGAATAATTTGTAGTCTGTGGGGATGTAAGTCAGGAGGGCCGTAGTCGGCTGGCGATGGAGGTCGGGAAAGGCTGTAGTCGTGAGCGACGTAAGTCAGAAGGGCCGTAGTCAGCTGGCGACAGAGGTCGGAAGGACTTTAGTCAGTGAGTGACGTAAGTCAGAAGGACCGTAGTCGGCTGGTGACGGAGATCGGAATGACTGTTGTCTGACGACGAATGTTAGAAGGACGACGTCAGGGGTAGAAGTCCAATAATGGAAAAGAAATCCATCTTCAGATAGTGTCCAATGAAAGTCTGATAACCGGTAAGATCCGGCATCGGTAGAAACTTGAAGATGAGTGAAGGTCAGGAGTCGGGTAGAAGTCGACATCTGTTGGTGGCCGAGGAGAACTCCGATGTCACTTTGGGTAGAGTTCCAGCGTCAGGGGAATCTATCATTACTAAGCAGAATTTCACGTCCCATAGAAAGTCAGATATAATTCTAGCGTCCGTGGAAGTCAGACAGAATTCCGGTGTCCCGTGGAAGTCAAGCGGAATTTGGCGTCACTTTGGAGGTCGGACGGAATTCCAGCGTCACTTGGAGGTCTGGCGGAATTCCGGCGGTGGTCAATGAGGAGTTTCTTCCCTCCTATCCTTCTTCTCTTCTCTTGCTTGGAGCCTTCCTCCTCTTAAGAGAAATGAGGGGTTGGGTTCAAGTCAACCTAAAACCCAATTCAACCTCAAAACTAACTTGGATCAACACCCACGCCCAAAGCTATCCCTCTCGCACTGCTTCCGCACTTGCTCTGCTCCCGTAACCACACAGTCTAGAGATTGATAGAGTTTTAAATCATTTTTAACAATTATTTTTTAATTTCGGGTTGGGTTCAAGTCAACATAAAAACCAATATCAACCTGAAACTAACTTGGGTCACCCCCACGCCATAACTATCCCTCTCGCACTCGCTTCCACAACTTGCTCTGCTCCCCAACCACACAATCTAGAGATTGATAGAGTTTAAATCATTTTTCACAATTATTTAGATTTTATACATATAACTATCAGAAGTGTGTTGCAAGCTGAATAAAGTTTTCGAATATAACAGTAGGTATAAACTTGCATTTCAAATATGCTTATCAATTATAATAAAAGATCATATAATTTAAAAACAATGTCATAAAATTATATTTTTTTATTAGATGATAAATCTTTATATGAATAGATTATGCAAAGAATAAAGTAGCATGTAACTTTATTTATGATCATAGATGTGCCACAAAAATCAATTTATACTCTTGATTGTTGTACTAATAATTTGTTTATTAATTATATTGCATTTGCAAATGACCTATTATGGGATCACCTTCTAAAACAAAACTTATTTGATGTGTTTTTTAATATTAATTTTTTTTATTTATTTAAATAATAAATTCTTTTAAAAAATACTAAAATAATTTTAAAAAGTTTTGAGCATTTTTTTAAAATTACTATAAACAGTGAGAGCCATGGCCCCTGCCACAATCATCATCAACACCATTGCTTTATTACTCGCAAGTAACAAAGCTTCATCTTAAATTATTATCATTGAATAAAATTCTTT
>NW_021318852.1:3596209-3640406 GCF_001605985.2 Dendrobium catenatum
TAAACTCCCTAAAATATCTCACATAGTAAACACAATTGAACCTTCTAAATAGCATAAACATAATTAGGAAAACCTTTATAACAATTAAAACATTTCATAAACAACATAAACACAATAGGAATGCTTCCTAAAATTTAAAACTTTTCTTAAACATATAATACAATTAGGAAACCTCCTAAACATTAAAAACCTTCTTAACATTATACAATTATGAACATTCTAAATAGCTCCTCTTAGATTCCAACTCTTAATAGAATAATACTCCTCTGGGACCATAATGGGAGGCATGAAATCCTCCCCCCCTTTGCTATCCGTGTATTCTACTGAGTCAAAGGGCTTGTTAGCAAGGGTTCGGCTAGCCTGAGCAACCTGGATGGGCTTGTCGGGGCTTGGTGTGCCCACCCCCCCTGTCGTACCACACCTTCCAAGTAGATAATACCAAAATCTCCCGCTACAGAGAAAAATCACTTAAGTATTTTTTAAATAAATTGGGTTATTTATGGATAATTTTCTATATTTTTTGAAGCCTCAAAATAATTTATTTAAATGTTATACTAAAAATTATTTAAAATATATAATTATAAATTATTATATTATTATTTAATACAAAAATCTTAATCCATTAAATGAATTTGTCGAATGCCATTTATTCCTCTTCCCATTCATTTTTGACTAAACCAAAACACAAAACTAAAATTAGTGACAAATTAGAGGAGAGAAAATAGAACTCGGGATTGTAGAGTGATTTTTGCTACTCAGTCATGTTGGGTGATTTGCTAGTCTCATGGTAACGAACCATTATCCTATTTTGAATTTTAATAATTTGATTTTTTTTAATATTTTTTTGATCAAATTTGTATTTCCGTTATCGAAAAATAAGAATAATTTTATATTGAAAAAACTTTATCGGCATAACTTTTGGTATGTGATAATAGATCTTGTCAATATAAATATTTTGTCATGAATATATTGAATTTTCACTGATTAAATTCTAAGTTATGTTTTTTTAAGATAAATGCATAGTAGATAAAATTGGTAAATTTTTTTTATATTTTATGAATTACAACATTTTATATATGATATTGATAAAAATCTAGCATTTGTATATAAGTGAGGCTAGATGAAAGGTTGGTTGTTAACATGAAAGATGATGATCGATACCAATAGGTCGACAATTGGACCTAATTAAGACTGATGCCCAACTAGACAACAATTGGGGTAGACCGATACCAATTGGTTGCTAGTTGGGTCTAATTAAGACTGATACACAACTGAGTAATAATTGGGGTTGACCGATACCAATTAATTGACAGTTGGGCTTGATTAAGATTGATACCCAATTGAGCAATAATTTGGGTGAAAAAAAAGATATTATATTCATGATTGCATTTACATAATAATACATTTTAATTGATTTATAATATAATTAAAATCATACTGACATCAATATTAATATAATATATTATAGCATACTAAAATGATTTATTTGATGATAGTATGATTTATCATATGTCTTATAGTTTGATAGATCTATTTTGATTTCATTGATCACATTTATTTTATTATTGAATTTTGATATCTTTCTTATTCATATTAATTGATGGTTGATATTAACTATAACTGAAACATACATATTAATTATTTTGACTTGCATTGAAAACACTGATAGATTTTGGTTACATGCTGAATTTTCAGGTCATTATATGAATTTTAATTATTTTAGGTTAGGAAAATGTTCAGGATCATGAGTAGTAATATTAATAATGATCTTAAGGTTCTTTAGATTTTGTTCTACATTTTTTTTTATTCTTTTATAGTCAAGAGCCTGTGATCGATTAGTGATTGTAGTAATCTCATGGCTAATGTAAATAACATTATAGTGAATGAATAGTAAAAATGTTTTGATGTATATGATTTTAATTGCCTTCACTGATAATTATTTATATTGATGATTTATAGAAGCTCTAATATATTTTAAAATGACAAATAGACAATTCTTCCAAATTTGATATCTGGGCATTACAATATGTCTATAAAACTTTGGTGAAATCAATTTGAAAAGTAGACACCTAATGGTCCAGAAACCACTTTGTACCGACATGTGTTAGTTTTCTACGTACACTGCTCATAAATTTAAGAGAAAATAGTCATAATTAAATTACAATAATATTTATATTATGACGAAGACGGTTTGCAAGTTAGGCTTATAATGACTCCTAAAAAAGTATATGACTGACTCAAAATATTGACTATTACAATCACTATCAAAGTCTACTCTCATTTTCGCCACAAATGACAATGCTCGTCATCTCCAAATAGTCATCATTGACAACTCTTACACCCTCAAGGCTCATACCTTTTATCATGAAAATAATCCACCAAAATTCCCGTCTACTATATTATAATAATTCTTCACCAATTATGAGAAAATGCACCATTTGTAATACACGACTTACACTAGTTAAATCATTTCAACTATGTGAAACCCCATTGTTTTTTCCGTATGACTTTTCAATATTAAAAGTCTTTAGTATCATATGACATGATCATAACTTAAGTCTCTTTGTGCTTATAAAATTTTTGTACAATACTAAAATGATAAGCCCTCTCGTCATCGCTGCCAATATTCCATCGCTACACTATTTGCTCGATAATCATAATTTATATATCGATTGCGTAGAATTTTAAGTGCCAGTGACTCGAAAATGAATTCACACGATTTCTTGGACTCTTTTTGCATGATATTTAATAAGCATTTCATTTGAGGGCAAATTATTATCAATTTGGTAGTCCCAATCTCCAAATAGCTAGATCATAAGTACTTGCGATCCATAAGAGCATATCTTTTGACAAACTCCTTGTAATTAATTACCCTGACCTAAATCCCATAGATGATTAGCTGTCTGTGAGCCATTAACATGAAAATATGATAAAAAAATGAATGATGCAATAAGCCATTGGTAGGATGGAAAAACAAGGAGGAACAAGCCAGCAAAGCACATTCGGTTGTTTGCATTATGAGCAAACCTCACATGGTTCTTTAACTTCATTAATTTATTTCCATTTTCTTAAGCTACATATTAAGAAAACACACCAAAATTTTCTCTCTCTGACATATTCGGGTGGGAACCCCTCATACCGAGTTCGATTCCCTCAGGCGGCAGTCGCCTCTTAAGTGGGGGCCGTTAAAGCACTGGCTACGGGTACAACATAGGCGTGGGTGGCCCAGTAGGTTAGCCGGGGTTTACGGACTGCCAAGCGCCCTGGCCAAGCCCAAGTGGCAGCAGACGATTCCTCGTCAAAAAAAAAAAAGTCTCTCTCTATGCATCTTAGAGAGAGAGAGACTTATTACTTGCATGACATGATCTAGATATACATTTATTATTGCATATATTGAATCTTGATGCGCACATCAAAAAGTTGGAACACTGGTGATATTATTCTTCCAGATATCCTGGCCCCTGGCATGTGCTGAATTACCAGTACTTGTCAATTGATTGCAAAAAAAAAGAAAAAAAAAAATCCTAAATGATTGAGAATTAGGAACTTCATAACAAATTTAGGATAGTTTTGGAAGTGCTGCAATTTTTTATAAAGATAATTATTAGAGAGAAAATAATTTTTTTAAATGCTAATATTGAAAGCAGATTCATAGGAAAAAAAATTATTGAAAGCAATGAAATAACAACGGCTAAATAAAAATTATGTTTGTAATCAAAAAAATAAACTAGTAAGAAAAATGTCTCAAACAAAACCTTAGAGCCTATTTGAGGAATTTTTATTAGGTCCGGACACCTGACGTAGCTCTATATCCGGACGCCAATAAAATGTCGCCACGTGCTCTTACTCTTTACCGCGCGGCCCGATGACCTGACCTGGAACGAAAACCCGGTATTGCTATGTTCGTGTATTGCTAGGTATTGCACTATTGCTTGACAATAATGAGAAATACCATTATGTCAAGACCAATACCGAGCAATACCTAGCAAAATCGGGGTATTGCTCGGTATTGCTAGGTATTGTTAGGTATTGATCTTGACATAATGGTATTTCTCGTTAACGAGCAAAACCTAGCAATACCCTGGTCTGTACAAATCAGCTAATACAAAGCAATATTGGGTTTCGGTCCGAGTCGGGTCGTCGGGCAGCGCGGTAAAGAGTAAGAGCACATGACGACATTTTATTGGCGTCCGGATGTAGTAGAGCTACGTCAAGTGTCCAGACCTATTAAAAATTCCTATTTGAGGCAACTATAACTTTTTTTCATAAAAGTGATTGTAAAATTACAGTGGAAAAAAATAGCTTTTTCAAAGTTGCTTATTTCCAACACAAAAATTTATTGAAAGCAGTGAAAAAAATATTAGCCAAACAAAAATAATGATTACATACTAAAAAATAAAGCACTAAGAATTGTCCAAAATGAAGCTTTAATTTAATATTATCAAAGCATAAAAAAAATAATCTGTTATGTATGGTGATAATGGGTTGAGTTATAATGTGCCCACTTTAATTATTCTCTAAACATTTTTTTTTAATTTTTGGATCAAGCCAAATTTGAATGAACAGTTAATGATTTGTTTGAACTGATTTGGTCCAATTGCATTGCTTCTTGTTTCTAAATACATATTGATGCTTTTTCGTAAAATTAATGTATAAAAAGTGAAAGATATAAAAAAATGCGTGAGGGCCTGCCTATTCATAGAATTTTTATTAGGTCCGGTGTCCTGACGTAGCTCTACGTTCGGACGTCAGTAAAATGGTGCCACGTGCTTTTACTCTTTACCTCGTGGCTCGACGACTCGACCCGGACCGGACCCGGGATTGCTATGTATTGGCTGATTTGTGCATACCGGGGTATTGCTCGATATTTCTCGGCAATAACGAGAAATATCATTCTATGAAGACCAATACCTAGCAATACTCCGATTTTGCTAGGTATTGCTCGGTATTGGTCTTCACAGAGCGGTATTTCTCGTTATTGTCAAGCAATACCTAGCAATACCGAGCAATACCTAGCAATACGCGAACATAGCAATACCAGGTTCCGGTCCGGGTTGAGTCGTCAGGCCGCGCGGTAAAGAGTAAGAGCACGTGACGACATGTTATTGGTGTCCGAACGTAGAGCTACGTCAGAACACCGAACCTAATAAAAATTCCTATTCATGTTAGCTGGTTCACTCAATATTGAAACAAAGGGGCTAAAAAAGCTTACACAAACAGCCGAAAGAAAGAGATTCACAGCCACTCTGAACCAGCAAACCTTTGTCTCGCCCAACTACCGATGCAAATAAAATAAAATAAAATGTAAGGATGTTATGATTAGAAAATAATAATAATAGACTTTAAAGCCATTAGAATTATTCTGATATGAATGCAATGTATAAATAATTTATATAAAACGTAAATAAAAAAAAATCAAAATTTTAATGTCTATTTTTAATAAAAAATTTGAGTAGAATGCAACAATAATAACATGAAGCCTTTATCACACTATGTGGGATCGGCTACATAAATTCTTTTTCTTCATTGTATTTTCTTAAGAGTCAAATTCTCATTTAAATATAATAAAATAAGGTTATTTCTAATATTTTTTAACCAAATCTTTTAAAAAAGATCAAATCTAATACATTTACTCCCCTTAGCGATTCATCAGAAGGTTGACGTTTTATTTGACCAAACCATCAAAAGTGACTCTCTCTAATCCTATCTGCCATTAGAGCTACTCCATCCTTTTCACGTATATGCTTGTTTGACATTTTATCTCTAAAACTAAAGTCACTCGTCCACCTGAGCATCCTCAACTCTGCAACACTTAATTATATGTTTCTCTTTTAATTTGATCATAATATTATTACATAATTTTTTTCTTATAATTTTCTTAAAAATGTTCCTCCAAAATTTTTTTACCACAATCAAATGGATTATAAACGGCCTTAATATCACAACCTATCAGTATTTTACTTGTGCTGTTCTTAGGCCTAATAAAGAGTGTTTTATGTTCAAATTTTGTTTGAATATATTTTTATTTTAACTACAAAAAAGATACTTCATATATAGAGATACATCGCAGAAAAATATGTGGAAGAAGATTTTGCTTTATTTTTCTATGAAGCTGGTTTTCTACATTAAAATTTAGTTACTTTAAATTGATTAAAATTTGAGCCATCACCGTACAAATTTCAAATTTTAATCACTTTAAACAGCCCTATTTCCTCTCTCATTTGAGATGAACATTCCTTAATCTACTCAACACTCTATTAATCAAGATTAAGATTTCATTTGAGACGAATTTCTTCCTGTTTTTTGAAACAATTTTTTATTACAAAAATTAAATCCGTCCCAAATTTTTGTACTAAAAAATTATTTTAAAAAGCAGTAAAAAATCCGTCCCAAACAAAACCTAAATTTAGAGCTCAGCTAACAAATGAAAGCACCGCATGATTCAACGACTGTAGCTTACAGAGGTAACCATCATAAAATAGCAGATTAATATAGAAGTGGCTCAAATAAAATCATTCTTCACATTCACCTGCCCAACTGTTCTCATACCTAAACAAGTCTTCTATCTGCATTCATCTATGAACAAAAAAGACCCAGCTCTCACACAATGAGTTGCTTCTGCTTGCAGCTGCTACTGGTTTCATCTTCTGTAACAAAGCAATGCACACTGGAAGGAGTGTGAGGGTTAGCCATTTTCATCTCTCTCTCAAGGATTGAGCAGTAAGAGCCGAACACGATCGGTGTCACATTGAGATCGAATCGCAAACCGAATAAGAAATCGATCTCCAAGTGGTTCATCTCAGCCAGACTGATCCCTCCCACCTTAGCAAAATATGCATTGTTGTAGCATCTATAACCAAGAAAATTAAGAAACATAATCACTAAATATCCCTAAAATGATCTCTTTATAATGCAAATGACTTCTTAATTTTATTTCATTTGAAGATATTTGTAGTTAAGGAGGAGCATCAATGGCACCTAACATGTAAGTAGCCTGTAACAAGTGGGCCAAATGCTACTTTCTTTTAAAATTCTCTTACTTGATGACCTCAATGATTAGTTATGAAGCGTTATCATGATAATTACAGGATTAACTTTTCTTTTATTTTTCTTCTTATTGTGTATGGACCATTAACAGAAAAGGATGACAATGCATGGGTGGGGTTGCCACTTGCAAGCCATGATTATTACGGTTCTATGAAGGAAGGAAACAAATTTATGTTTTTTATTAAGTTTTTTTCTCAATTCAGCTCTAATGGTATGAGAATTTAGAGAAACGATTTTTTATTTTTTTTGGAAAAGTTAAGTAGGCATCGCACAATAGTTGTCAAGTTGGACAGTTGAGAAAGTAGGAACCCATGAAAGGTACTCAGCAAGCAGTAGACAGCAAAAACTCTGCTGTTTGCAGTGTGTTTCTCAGCTGGATTGTTACAGCTAAGAAAATTTTATTGGAGAAGACAAAGAAGCTTGCAGAGAAATTGTAAATACAAAATATGGCTAGAAAACCTTAGAAATTCAACCTAAAAAAATAAAAACAAGAATATGAAAAAGGAACAAAGCAAAATCTCACATTCTAAATCACAAAAAAAAAAAAACCTCTTTTGAATATCAAATTTTTTGTGGGAAAAGTTAAGTAGGAATCACACAATAGTTGTCAAGTTGGACAGTTGAGAAAGTAGGAACCCATGAAAGGTATTCAGCAAGCACTAGACAGCAAAAACTCTGCTGTATGCAGTGTGCTTCTCAGCTTGATTGTTACAGCCAAGAAAATTTTATTGGAGAAGACAAAGAAGCTGGCAGAGAAATTGTAGATACAAAATATGGCTAGAAACCTTAGAAATTCCACCTTAAAACTAAAAACAAGAATATGAAAAAGAAACAAAGCGAAATCTCGCTTTCTAAATCACAAAAAAAAAAAAACCTCTTTTGAATATCAAATTTTTAAAAAATACTGTAAAAGAGAACAGAAAACTGAAAACAGAGCTCACCTGTCATCTATGAACTTAACAGCAGTAAGAACCGCAGTGATAAGGAAGCGATGAACATTAAAAGAGTCGACAGAAATTGAGGGATGAAGAAGGAGGAAACGATCAAGGTAGATGTATGCAACCACAAAGCAGGAGGTACTGCAATGAGCAAAACGAAATATGCGTTCCAGATAGCAAGCGATGGAGATTTCTGGTTTCTCAAGGCCGAAGAAGGCGGAAATCGCGCTTGCTGGAGAGTAATGATGAAGGCCGGTGGCAGTCAGATCATCGTTCCAGTTGGCAACGCGCTCGAGGAGAGAGGAGAGAATGGAGATAACGCGAGGGAAGCCATTGTGGTCTTTGGTTATCAGGAAGGCTTCTGCCATTGTTGCTGGCCCGATTGATTTAGCTGTGGAGCAGGGAAGAAGGAAAACAGGGGAGGAACAGGGGAAGCTCCTCTGTTTTAAAGCCGGATGGAAGGGAGATATATATCTTGATCTGTAGTTCTGTACCGTATCTTTATTTATTATTCTTATCATATCGGTCTACAGTAGAAAATTATTGAAGGGTATAGCTTCCCTGTGTTAAAACTATTTTTTGCACAACTGCGAATAATTTTTATTTAAGGCACGCTAACTAAATTTGCAATAATAGCAATAGGAATATTTCAATAAACTGACTTATTAATAGAGTTATATATTATTCACAAATAAATTTGAATCCAATAATTAAAATATTTTTATTATTGTTAGGTCTATTTTGATTATAAATTTATTAAAATTGAGATTAAATAATCTTAAATTTAATTTCAATGATTTCTAAATTAAATATGAAGTCAATATTTATTTCTTAAGAAAATCTAAATTTAACCTGATTTTAAAGAAGTACATATATATAAACGGTTCATTTTGATATATTAGTTGGGAGCTGTGACTATCAACTAAGAGATCTTGAATTTAAGTGCTACGTACGTATGATAATATTATTTTTGAGAGAGGAAAAACTTCATCAAGTTGGACTTCTTTTCCTCTCATGAGAGAGATTTATTCATTTTAGTAGAGATTTAATCATCGATATATGAAGAATAAAAATATATTTTTTTAATTTCATTTTATTGACATTTCACAAAGAAATTGTTTTAAATATGAATAATAATTCCTTAAGCATGAACTATTATATATCAGAAATCTTCTCTATCATATCAACAAACTCTATCTGAATTCATTATGTATGTTCCACAATTGTTAGGCTTCTTAAAGTAGTTTTTTAGTATAATTTTTTACTAAAATATAGATTTATGGAGCAATGAAAAAGCAGTCTCAAATGAAGCCTTAGGACATCTCCAATGAATCCGCAAACACTCGTTTGCGGTGCTTTAGAAGGATCCCACCTGTGCTCCCTTCCTCTTGTCCAAACCTGGCGACTGGCTGCTCACGTACACAAGCCAATCGATCCAACATGCTCTCTGTTTCCTGAAGCCAACTACTCCAATCCTGGTTCCAGCTGAGCTCGCCTCCACTTAGGCAACATAAACCCTCTACTCAGCCCAATATTCCCCTAAATTTCTCCCTCACGTGAAGCTTCAGTTGTCGAGTGGTCGAACCACCTGCTGAACCCAAATCACCCAACAACCATCTTTCTACATTAATATTTTTTTAAAATAATTATTATTGTTATTAGTATTAATATTACTATTATCAAGTAAAAAAAAAAAAAAAAAAAGGCAAAGAAAGGAGAAGTAAAAAAAAAAAAGAATAAATAAAAAATAAAAGAAAAGAAAAGAGAAGAAAGAAATATTTGCATTTTGTGATCATCGTCACCGTTGCCTCAATCTCGTCATCGCCGCCACTTCGCTCAGGTATAAATGGCTCATAACCCTAAAAACTCCAAATCTCGCTCGCGGCGTGCCAGGGGACCACCCATACATGTTCTTCGTAGCGTGGTGGGAGGGAGCTCGATTCAGCGCTTGCGGCTAGGCGGGTAGGCCTTGTACATACTCTACGTAGCATGACGGGAACAACCCTAAGTATCGGTACATGTGTTGCCATGCAGGTGGGTAAAAAATTGTGCTTTTCAAACATGTGGCTTGAAAGACCCATGCACTCTCTTCGTAGCGCGGTGGGCTTAAAAAAACCCACGACCGCAATGCCACCCAACACTCACCATACACACTTTTTATAGCGTGGTGAGAAGGCCCAGCTCCCAAAAAATTTCCCCTAAATGAGGAGATGGTGTGAGACTGCTGAAATCCGAACTAAACATAGGACTTGAATTTGAATCAAATAAAAAGGGGCTTAAAGTAAAATGAACACCATGGAACCAAACTTAAGTCAAACGACATGGAACATCACTTTAAATTAACAAACACATGATCACAACGAAAATTCAAACATTATAAAGCAAGTTCATTCAAATGAATGTCAATGAGTAATACATAAAATAAGTGTTGAACCAAACCCCAAACATGATTTGCTTGTCATTATTGACCTCATTATTCGAGGTCAATTTCCCCGATTCAATCTTTAGCGCATAGGTCTTCGTAACTTAGTGTAGATGCAACCCATAGGATTTCTCTTAGATGGATACCCATTAACGTAGCGGTGACTCAACTTCCTAATTTAGCCTAAATCGACACTACTCTAAACAAAATTGATTAGAGCATGAATTTAATGTAACGATATAAGCTTCTACCTGATTCAAATTGATTTTCCTCAATTTAATTGAATCCAAATAATTGTAAATGAGATAAAATTAATAAATTTAAAATTATTTTTTATTTAAAACTAATATAAAATTGATACGTCATGCAAAAATTATCTTGATCGGGCACGAATCTCGAGGCAAAACCAACCCGAAAACTTCAAAAAATAAATCTGTAAGCACCTGAACTTCGATTTCAGTAAACTTATAATCAAACTGAGCGTCTCGGAAATACAAACCCAACGACATCAAATCCAACTCAATCCGAGCCCAAATAAGCCCAAATCAAGCGCCCGAAGTGCTGTTGGAAAGCTCGTACCACAGTTTGAGTTACCAAACGGTCTTCGATTTTAACGAGCTTATAGTCGAATCGAGCAGCTCGACGAGACAAATCCAACGAGCCCAAGATCGCCGAATTCCAACATCACTAAGGCCTTCAAATATCCAATGAACGGTGCACAATCAAAGGATTCAATATCAGCCGTCAATTCAACCACTCCCTATTCACCCCTGATCTCGCGCCTATTCACGAGCTATGCCACTTCAAAAAAACTATAAATATAGCCCTTATTCTTCACAAGAGGGGACAGAAGCAAAGATAAGAGAAGAAGGAGGAGAATCAGCTCCTCCACGACCACCGCCGGAGTTCTTTCCGCCGCCTGAATAAGCCAGAATTCTGCCGGATATTCGGGAGACGCCGGAATTCTGCATAACTTTGTAACTGAATTTCAATTGAAGAAACTTTTTGTAATCTGATCGTCCTAACTTGTGAGACGAACCTGTCTCTATACTTCAAACAAACACTAGTGTAATTATTTCAACTGGGCGTGACCCCGTGGTTTTTCCCCTTTTCAGAGTTTTCCACGTAAAAATCATTGTGTTTATTTTCCTTTCCTGTTTGTGTGCTGAATATTCCTACAACGCTAAGACAAAAGTATTTTAACTCTATCGCCGCGTATATTCTAGCCCGAAACATAAATAATTATTTTAAATTATCAATTATATTCTAAATTAATCCCTGAATCATTCTTAAGCTTTGAATTACAAATCAACTCTCGATTTTATCTTTAAATCATGATTAATCTGAACTGTCAATTTGAATGGGAATACATTTGAGTAAGGCACCTTTAGGACCGGTTGAGCCAGGTTAGGGCCGGTTCAAAGACGACCCCGTCTCCTCCGCAAATCGCGAACTACCCTCCCTCTCAGCTCGCAAGAACCCAGGCGAAACCGCCATCATCCCGTGGCCCCTCTTCCAGTTCGCGAACTACCCCAGATCTCTCGGCAGTTCGCTCCCCTCCAGGTGATACGCACGAACACCCCCCCTCTCTCTCTCTCGCACTCTCTCAAGTTCGGAAATCCCCTCCAAGCCTACATCCATCGCTCTTTCCCCCGTTGGCGTGAGCAGCCCCAGTCGCACCCTCCGATTCCAGGCAGGCGGAATCCCCCATTCGCACACCTCCAGGCCGCACCTCCCTCTCGCGGGTCTCCGACACCGATCGCTAGCCCTAGCCGCAGACCTCCACGGTGGACGTCGAGACGGCGAGAGAAGGCCTGCGCGAGAGGGAAGGGTCCGTTCGTGATTCGCGACTGCATCTGGCATCGGGAGATCTAGGTAAGTTGAGAAGCGATTTTTGATCTTCTTTGCTTAGGAATAGATAATGGCTGCTGTTATTTTTCTTTTCTCCCTCTTAATGACAAAGAATATACTTCTTCTTCTTCTTTTGAGGATTTGATTAGCTTTTCTAGCATCTAACAATTTACTTTAGATTTTCTTGGTAAATAGTTGACAGATTTTTGTATTTTTATTTATCTATATGTTTTTCTTTCTTATTGCAACCATCTTCAAGATTTCAGTAATTAATTAGGCCTTTAATCCAAAAAATATACTTCTTCTAAATCCATATTTTTTTTTCAGTTTAGATGTATACAGTTTACTTAATTACTTGTGTACGGGTAATTAATCATTTTGACTTCAGTAATTTGATTTCAGTAATTAATCATGGCAAACCACATGTTCTAAACTATAGAAGTTTAACTTTTAAGCATTTTGACTTCAAGATAATCTATATACAGTTTACTTAATTTCAAAAAAATGTGTTTGGTAATTGGGTTGAAAGGAAGAGAAAAATAGATTGATAAAATTGTAATGATTTTCAATTTTCCTATCATAATGGAATAGAATATTTCACTTTGAATTATGTCCTCTTTTTTTTTATATTAGTCTATTACTAAGAAAATTTTGCCCCCCCTAAGATGAAAGGCTGGTTCCGCCCCTGACTCTACCTCGTCTCTTTCTATCTGTTGGGGAAACCCAGGCCGATCCCCCACATATCTCCTGCGACAGCCGGATCGCGATCTCCTACGGCGTGCGGGATTTCGGCGGAGCCGATTCGCAACTATTGGTATAAGGTCGAATTCTTTTCTTTTCTTTCACTGTTTCCATAGAAATATAGAATGACAAAGGTTTATCACTGGTTTCTTCACCTCTTTCATGTAAATTATTGCTTTGTCCCAATTGCGATTAAGTTCAAGCGACTGCAGTTCATTCTTGTTTCTAGAACTCCAATGCATTTTGTATAGAAATCTGAAGTTTTCTGTGTGATAATGACATCCGTGGCTTTCCCAATGATGGTGCATTGTAGATTGGTTCACTTGCAGATAGTTTTGTTCTTAACTCAAATAACCTTGAGTTTATAAGTTTAATGACTGCATTATTCTATTTGAATTACTTTAGTGGCCATATCGGAGAGCTTGTATGCGCAAACATGATTCAAATATTTTATATATTTGTGACAGTGAAGGGTTTGAGAAGTTATTAGATGGGTTATAGGCATTGAAGTATAAAATCACTACTTGGCAAGCATTCTCATATCCTTTATAAAGTGTTTTGGAGAAGAGTTGGAGATTTTCAGGTGCTTCAAATATAAGTTTTAGCATAGACCCACATATGATATTACTTCGTAATTGTTGGAATACTTGCTTGCATTTTGAAAAGAGTAAAGTTCTATCAGTTCTTCTATTTCTTCTAAATTACATCTGATGAAAATTTTTGAGTTGGAAATGTGATCTTTGCATTGCTTTGCTTAAATCAAGTGGGTGATTTTGAAAGGTAGAGCGTCTTGAAAAGAATATATATTGAATGGTGAAATATATGAACTTTAAATAGTGAAAAGTGTAATTTTGGAGCGGTAAGATGTGAAAATTTTGGGAAAATAAAACGTGTATGGGAAGAGTAAATGTATGGTTTTGTAGGAAATATGTGTATGGTTTGAAAAACGAATTTTGTGATTTGGGAAAGTTAAAAGTATATGTTTTCTTTGAATGGTAAAGTGTATGAATTTTTGAAAAAGTGTCTGTGTTGGGAAGTGCGTCAAGTTTGATTTGAAAAAAGAAATGATGTATATATAAGTTAGAAAGAGAAAGTGAAGTGTTTTATAATTGAAATTGAGGTGTGGGTGTTGAAGAGCCAGTTAATCGGGTGATTATTAAAAAAAAAATAGAAAGTACTTAAGAAAATAGAATTCCTCTCTCTCTCCCCCCTTCAACTTTCTTGTGCCCGGGGTGAATGTTGGAAAAATGAAGTTGCTTTCAAAAGGAAAAATATTCCAAAAGCAAAGTCTACAAGCCAGTGTGCAAGCCCGAAGAAATGTACGTTTTTCTATATTATCTTTACTAAAATTTAATTAATTCATTATTAATTATTAAATGTGCTTATAATACATGTTTTTTCTTATTTATTTGCATGAACTACGAGTAATGGTACCGGTGAGTGAACAAAAGGACAAGAGACTAAAGGTGTCAGTCGCCTCCATCCAACCGAGTGGAGGTGCTACGGGCGGAACCACCGGGTTGTAACTCCCGGTAACTGTAACTATTCTAAAACTTAGAAAGCCCCTAGGAGGCCCTTGGTGTGGCTTATGCAAACCTTTCCCCTTTTGGTCATTATAATAACTTCAATTTCATTAGGATTATTTTTATCTTATTTTAGATCCTTAAACCCCTTTTACATGTGTACAATGTCTTAAGGGTTAGTGATAACAAACTTTTTCATCCCATATAATATTAGTTACATTTAAGGACAAAAGTTAAGAACTAAGTCTTAGAAAATTTAGAGTTAGGATGCATGCACATTTTAGGGTAGAAACATAAAACATAGAAAACTTAGTGACACCTCACCTTAGGATTAGTGAATACCTTTAACTTAAATGCAATCAATTATAAATAATAATCAAAATAGTTATTAAAATCCTATTTTAAGAATTAGAAATCATAACTATAAACAATAATTTCAATCAATATAAATCAAACATATAAAATGATAAATAACATATATTGTTTAAAAAAAGTAAATCAACCATTAAACTGAAAAATAAAATAGATATGTAATGTAATCTTAAAAATCATAAATTGAATTAACGTAATTTGATAACATATATTTACCTTTTTTTCTTTGTTAGGCACCTCCCCACCTGCGGATTATGACATACCACTTGGTCTATGAGGGTGCAGCTCTGTCAGGAGATGTTGTGCAATCTCTAGGGAAAAATTTATTTTCTAAGCTTAATTTTAAAACTGCTTCATACTTATTGTATGTATTCGAGTCAATCAGCATGCATTGCATTAGATACAAATTGAAAGAATAAAATATTAATTGCATTTTATTTCTAGGCATCATTCACCCCACATATGCTGAGGGGCCAATTAGGATCTGTCTCAGATATCGGCTCCTAATTCCTTAAAACTTAAGCAACGTCCTTACCCATCTTTCATAAAGAGACTGGACACATGGGTTTAAAGTGCCTAAGTGGTTAGCTGGCTCCCCAATTCAGGCCGGGGTAAGTCCAAATTTGCACTTCATTAGTTAGGTTCGGGTTACTACTTTGTAGTGCCCAAATTAGATTTAGGTTCTGAGGCATATTTTTTTAAAATTTTAAGTCCTCGCCCTCCGAGAATATAATCTCAAATTTCTAATAAAATATTAACTTAAACATAAAAAATTCTCTCCTAAAATGTAAAGCCCAATATAGGATAGACTGAGGTTGCCTCTGAGCTTCTAAGAATATGACACCTCCTTTTTCTCATTTGACTCGTTAATAAATATTCAACATTGAACTTTCTCCTTGAAAAATTCCTACTTATGTTCCTTATCTTTTACTTTGTAGTTAAAGAGTATGAAATCACTGTTTTAATCGAGAGTTTTCTTATGAGCATCACTCTTAGGATATAATTAATTATAGGGGTTTACCCTTATAGGGATTTGAGAACCCCAGATTAAAATAAACAATGTTTTATTCCTTGAAAACAAGGAAAAAATCTTTAGGAACGCATATTTCTTTTAAAAACTTTATTTCTAATTTTAAATATACTTATATAATAATATTATTATCTTTCTAGGTAATATAATATTCTATTTTGTTATATTCAATTTTAGAAATAATAAATTTTATAAAACTCATTCTTTCTTTTGGACATTTTAAAGAATGTTATGCTCGTCTTTAGATCCAAGTTCACTTTTACGGCATCCTATTGACTTCTGACATAAGTTCGCTTTTACGGCAGCCATTCTGGTTAAATCCGTCTTTAGGTCTAAGTCCGCTTTTACGGCATTCTATTGACATTCTTGAAGTTAGGTGTAAGTAGCCACTTGGTGGCATCCTAATCTCCATCCCGAAGTGAAGTATAAACATCCCTAGCGACATCTTCTCTTCATTAAATTTTAAATCTTAAATTCGTTTTTAGGTTTAAGTCCTCCTACGGCATCCTATCGACATCCTTGAAGTTAGGTGTAAGTAACCACTTGGTGGCATCCTAATCTTCGTCCCAAAGTGAAGTATAAGCATCCCTAGAGACATCTTCTTTTCATTAAATTTTAAAATTTAAATATATCTTTAGGTATAAGTCCTCCTATGACATCCTATCGACATCCTTGAATTTAGGTGTAAGTACCCACTTGGTGGCATCCTAATCTTCGTCTCGAAGTGAAATATATGCATCCCTGGTGGCATCTTCTATTTATTAAATTTAAAATCTTAAGTTCGTCTCTAGGTATAGGTCCTCCTACGGCATCCTATTGACATCTTTGAAGTTAGGTGTAAGTACCCACTTGGTGGCATCCTAATCTTCATCCCGAAGAGAAATATAAGCATCCTAGCGACATCTTCTTTTCATAAAAAATTTAAAGCCTAGATCTTCTAAGTTTAGTGGTATACATTCACACATGTTTCATTTTCCTTAGAAGATGCCCTCTAGTTTGTTGAGTTAGGTGTAATAGCCCACTCGGTGGCATCCTTCCTCTTGGACTAGAAAGAAGACTTTGGTCTTATCAAAATCACATCAACTCTTACATTCCTGTCAAAATACATTCAACTTTTCCTTATCTTGACTTTACCAAATGATACTAATCTCCTAGTTATTATTTGTTAAAGCCATCATTGCCGTTGTAAACTTTTAAATTAATTAAACAATCTAGATCTTTCAATCAATCAACTCAAATCTTTCTAAACTTTTATCTTGATTTTCTATCAAACATCAAAATCCCTTCATTTCATATACTCAAATGCTAAATTTCAATTTTGGACCTAGTTTATTGTTTCGGTCAACACCAATACGCACGATAAACTTTGGCAAATTTATCATGTATATTGGGGATCCATTTGTTGACCTCATTATTCGAGGTTAATATTCCCTATGCCGACTCTTAGCATATAGGTCTTTGTAGCCTAGTGTACGCCACCTTCAGGATTTCCCCTTAGGTGGACACATAGTGACGTAGCATTGACTCGACTTGATAACTCGATCTAAATTAAAATCAATTCAATCCAAATTTAATTCAACTCCAAAACTAAACCCAAATCAACTCATCTAAAACCAGTTAAAATCAAATCAACATTAATTGCGATAAATTGATTAAATCAAATATTTTAAAATCAGCTAAATAAAATCAAAATTAATATTCATTAAACTTGATATTAAGTGGATTTAATTTGATCAAATTGATTATAACCATGGTTAAAATAATCAACTCAAATTATTTTAAATCAATCAATCCATAGATCCCAATCGTCCATTTGAATTTAAGATGAGAAAGAGAGGGTGTGGTTAGGGCAGTTCGCACGTTCACCATCTCCCTCTAATTCGCAAAATTTAATCCCACACAACCGGTCGCGCTTTGCAGTTCGCAAACCCCAAGAAGCCCCCAGGTCCAAACGAATTCCCCTCCTCTCTCGGCTCGTGAGAAGACCCAAGCGGAAGAAAACCCCAGCCCTCGTCGCCTGCTATGTCTGGCGAAATCCCTCCCAATTCGCAAGAAAGGAGCGTCTCTCCTCTATTTTGCGGAAGTCCTCCCGTCTCACTCTCTCATTCGCAAGTAAGAACCGAAGGGTCTCCCTGCTCTCTTGCAACAAACTCAGGCTCCGATCCCTCTCTCAGTTCGCACAGCCCAGGCCGAACATCCCCTCTCCATTCGGACCTCTTCAAAGATGATGCAGCCCTAGTCGTTGCCTACCTTGACCGTTGCCTGCCTTAGTCCATCCGCTCTTCTCTCGCTGACTTGCTCTAACCACCGGCTCTCTTGCCCTAGGTATATTTTCTCATACATCTTCTCCTTCTCTTCAACCTTCAAAATCAAGCATTGAGGGTTTGAGTATTGATCTTCTTGATTAAAAATTTGAGACATTTTGAAAAGCATTAGCAATAAGAGAAACGATGAAAGTTTGGTTGGAATGTATATACGAACTTACATGTTTTTTTTTTTAATTTTATGGAGGACGAATGGCTGCACCTATGTCATCTTGTTTGGTTGCATTGTCTCTTTTCTCCGTCCTTATTTGTTCTTTCTAATCAGAGAAGTATTGGAGGCGTGATATTGTATCTTGCATGCCATGTATTTTGTCCCACTAATAGATTGTGAGCTCTTAGAAGAAATAAATTTCTACTAAATCTTTCTATCTCTCAATTATATGCAGATAATTGAGTTAAGTTTTTGTTAATGCAAGATTGATTTCAAGACATTTGAAATAATGACAAAATGTGTTTCATTCATTAATGTTATGTGTATTTGTAAATGGGAAGCTCATATGTTTAATTTGGGAATGGATAACTTGTGATAGCTTTATTCTTACTTGAGATTTGAAAATGGCATGAGTGATTTTGTTCAGAGTTAGAAAGAAAACCATGATGGCATGTTTTCATTTATGTGAAGAAATTAAAGAGCATTAGAGAAGATGTGGAAGGGTGTATATCATCCTTTTGCGGTTGTTGGAGAGATATATTGATGTGCTGAAATTTATTTCTTGAATTCCCTTCTTAGAAAATTGGAGGCATTGAGTTGAAAGATTTCTAAGATATGCAAAGCCTATTTGAGAAAGTGAATTGACTTGTCGGTAACTTGTCTTGCATTTTAGTGTTTATATTTCAAATGTATCAAATTGTTGGAGATATACTTGAAGGTGAAAAATCTTTGTTCTTCAATAATCCTTGTGTGTGTCTCTTTGAAGGGGTTAGAAGCTAAAGTGTATCATGTGTGTGTGAAAACGGAATTGTGAGTGTGTTGAAAAGATGTTTGTGTGTAAGATTGAGGAATGTGTGTGTTTCAAGAGTAAAAGTGTATGATTTTATAATAAGTGTGTGAGTCTTGAAAGTGCTCTTTATGTGTACATTAAGAAGTGAAAAGTGTGAATTGTGGAAAGCAGAGTGAGTTTATAATTTGGAAAAGTAAATTTTGGAATTTTGGAGGTTTAAATGAGAAGTTTATTGTGTAATCTTTGAATGGTGAAGTGTGCTTTTTTGTAACTTGAAATATGTAAACGTGGAAACAAGTGTGTGTTTGGTTTGAGAAGTAAATTTTGGGATTCTTGAAAATGAAAGGTGTATATTTTAAAGGTGAAAGTGTGTGATTTTTGGAAAAGGAGGTGTGTGTATGTTGGAGAGTGTGTTAGCTGAATGTCTATTAGAAAGTGAATGTGTTGAAAAGCAACATTCTTATCCATCTTTCATAAAGAGACTGAACACATGGTTTTAAAGAGCCTAGGTGGTTAGCTGGCTCCCCAATCCAGGTCGGGGTAAGTTCAGATTTGTACTTTATTAGTTAGGTTCGGGTTACTTCTTTGTAGTGTCCAAGTTAGACTTAGGTTATGAGGCAAAATTTTCTTAAATTTTAAGTCCTTACCCTCCGAGAATATAATCCCAAATTCCTAATAAAATATTAACTTAAACATAAAAATTTCTCTGAGCTTCTCAGAATCCAGCACCTCCTATTTTTTCTCATTTGACTCGCTAAGAACTGTTTAACATTGAGCTTTCTCATTGAAAAATTCTTACTTCTGTTCCTTGTTTTTTTACTTTGTAGTCGAAGGGTATGAAATCACTGCTTTAATCGAGAGTTTTCTTAGGAGCACCTCTCCTAAGATGTAATTAACTATAGGGGCTTACCCCTATAGGGATTTTAGAATCCCAGATTAAAATAAACCTTATTTTATTCTTATAAAATAAGGGAAAAATCTTTGGGAATGCAGATATCTTTTAAAAATCTCATTTTTAATTTTAAATATACTTGTACAATATTATTATTACCTTTTCGGGTAATATAATATTCTATTTGTTATATTCAACTTTAGAAATGATGAATTTTAGAAAACCCATTATTGCTTTTAGATGTCTTGAAGAATATTGCGTTCGTCTTTTGAGATGATATAATATTCTCCTTGTCATATCTAATCAAAAGAGTGGATAAAAATTTCAAAAAAACCCTATTTCTATTTTTAAACACATTTTATAGAATTTCTTGTTCATCTTTCGAGATGATATGTTATTCTTTGAATGATGTTTGATCATATAAATATCATTTTTCAAAACCCTATTTTGATATTGAATCCATTGTAGAATATTGTGTTAGTCTCCCGAGACTGTACTTTGTTCTCAATGCAGTATTCAATTATAAAGTAGGAGAAATCAAAATGTGCGTGGCAGCGACACATATTTTTTTCCCACCATTCATGAGTGGCATACTCCGTAAATTTAGAGAAGATCCGGGGCAAGTTTAGAGTGTTCCATCGGATTGCTCGTATTGATTCCCTCGATCATTGAGAGTTTTTCAACTATATAAGTGCCTTAACGATGTCGGAATTCAGAGATCTTGGGCTCCTTGGATTCGTCTTGTCGAGCCGCTCGATTTGACTAGAAGCATACCATATTTGGATATCATTTTATCATCCAAATAATGCTTTGACCCTTCCAAATATGGTACGGGCCCTTGATTCAGACCCATTTGGGCTTGGGTTGGACCAATTTTGGTGTTGTTTGGTTCGTCTCTTTGAGATGTTTAGTTTGATTATAAGTTTGCTGAAATTGGAATTTAGATGATCCTGAATTTAATTTTGAAAGTTTCCAACTTGAATATGTCTCGAGATTTGTGCTCGATCAAAGCAATTTTTGAGGACGTATCAGTTGCCCCCTATTTTTGAACGTTGAATTTGTATAGTAAAAAAAAGATATCCGTGATTTTAGCGTTATGCGAAGTCAGAGCATTAATCGGAGCAAAAATGTCAAAAAAGTTCACTCCAATTTTTTTTAAATAGCTCAAAACTTATCTTAAAGGCTCTTTTGAGCTTTAGAAGTGTTAAAATTGAATCCGAAATATTGAAAAATAATTTCGTAGACTACAAAAATGTTCAAATCGAACTTTCTGGGATAAACATATAATTAATCATTTAGGGGTTGTTTGGTATGCAGAATTAGGAGGGTAAAGTAATTAACTTTCGTGCATTTCGTAAATTCGGTCGTTTGTTTGATTTTGAGCTGAACGTAAGTAATTCCTCCAAAGCATTAACGGTGTATTAGGATGGGCCATTTGCATGACTTCAAAACCCGCTCAAATTGAGGAACTTTTATTTTATCCATTGAACGTACGCAGAGGAACGTTCGGTTTTAGGCAAAAAAGCGCCTGTACCGAGTACCGAGATGTACCGAGTTTTTTCAAAAAATTCGGTACAGGCGTTTTTTGCCTAAAACCGAAGGTTCCTCTGCGTACGCTCACTGAATATAATAAAAGTTCCAAATTGAGGGGGTTACAAAACCTCTCGCCCTCGAGCTCGTCCTCACCACCAGCGGAAAAAACAACCAAAACCCCGTCAAAGCCACAAAACCTAAAGTCATTGCCGCCGACACAACTGGATTCACCCTCATACCCTCGCCGGCGCCTCCCTTCGCTGCCCTCATTATCCACCTTTCCACCGCCATACACACACCGTGGAGCAGAAAGAAGATCGACACCTCCCCGATCGGCGGCACCGATGTAATATAATAGAACATGAATCCTTTAAGAAATTGTGTTAATGCTAGGGCGTCCCCTGGAAGCGACGCGCTGTATGGCCTGAATACAGTGACAAGTGTGCAAGGGCCGCTGCACCGGCGCCCGGGTGCAGTGTTAAATAGGCAAGGGTTCCCACATCAAGGACGAATGTGGTATGCGTGGCAGCGACACATATTTTTTTCCCACCATTCATGAGTGGCATACTCCGTAAATTTAGAGAAGATCCGGGGTAGGTTCAGAGTGTTCCATCAGATTGCTCGTATTGATTCCCTCAATCATTGAGAGTTTTTCAACTATTTATGTGCCTTAATGATGTCGGAATTCAGAGATCTTGGGCTCCTTGGATTTGTCTCGCCGAGCCACTCGATTTGACTAGAAGCATATCATATTTGGATATCATTTTATCATCCAAATAATGCTTTGACTCTTCCAAATATGGTACGGGCCCTTGATTCATACCCATTTGGGCTTGGGTTGGACTAATTTTGGTGTTGTTTGGTTCGTCTCTTTGAGATGTTTAGTTTGACTATAAGTTTGTTGAAATTGGAATTTAGATGATCCTGAATTTAATTTTAAAAGTTTCCAACTTGAATATGCCTCGACATTTGTGCTCGATCAAAACAATTTTTGAGGACGTATCAGCTGCCCCCTATTTTTGAACGTTGAATTTGTATAGTCAAAAAAATATATCCGTGATTTTAGCGTTCTGCGAAGTCAGAGCATTAATCGGAGCAAAAATGTCAAAAAAGTTTACTCCAAAATTTTTTTAAATAGCTCAAAACTTATCTTAAAGGCTCTTTTGAGCTTTAGAAGTGTTAAAATTGAATCCGAAATATTGAAAAATAATTTCGTAGACTACAAAAATATTCAAATCGAACTTTCTGGGATAAACATATAATTAATCATTTAGGGGTTGTTTGGTTTGCAGAATTAGGAGATAAAGTAATTAACTTTCGTGTATTTCGTAAATTCGATCGTTTGTTTGATTTTGAGCGGAACGTAAGTAATTCCTCCAAAACATTAACGGTGTATTATGATGGGCCATTTGCGTGACTTCAAAACCTGCTCAAATTGAGCGGGTTACAAAACCTCTCGCCCTAGAGCTCTTTCTCACCACCAGCGGAAAAAACAACCAAAACCCCGTCAAAGCCACAAAACCTAAAGTCATTGCTGCCGACACAACTGGATTCACCCTCATACCCTCGCTGGCGCCTCCCTTCGCTGCCCTCATCCACCTTTCCACCGCCACACACACATCGTGGAGCAGAAAGAAGATCGACACCTCCCCGATTGGGCAAATTATTGGGTCAGGTGACCGGAGGCGGAAAATAAGTTCGGACATCCAATAAAAATGTCGCGTCACCTTGCACTTTAGTTGCGCTTTTTAACTTGCGCTTTAATTGCGCTTTGGTTGTGCTTTGGTTGCGCTTTGGTTGTGCTTTAGTTGCGCTTTTTGACTTGCGCTTTAGTTGTGCTTTACCTGCGCTTTACTTGCGCTAATTTAAAAATAATATTTTATTAACATCCGAACCTATCTCTGAGTTCAGTCACCTGACTCAATAACTTGAACGGATCTCCGTCAGGTGACCTGATGCAATAATTTGCCCATTGGCGAGGATCGTCGCCACGACCCTAGCAGTCGCGCCCCACCGCTCTCGGACGGGACCGTACACGGATGGTCGGAGGATTGCGATGACCATAAGGTTCCACCGCCGGCCCTAGAAATCTTGGAGAGAGGTGGAGAGATAGGGAGCGTTGAATTGGAGCTCGAGATCTAAGCCGAGGAGACTGCCGCCGACAAACACGGCGGTGGAAAGGACGAGCTCGAGGTTATCGGGTAAATGTGGAGGCAGTAGATGGAGAAATCTGAAGGCTGCGAGCCAGCCGAGGAAGAAGCCTGTGATGCCTCGGAAGTGGATGGAGGTGAAGGAAAGGGGGAGGAATAAGAGTGGCGAGATGGCTGGGAGGAGGGCGACGAAGCGGCGGCAACCTGGAGTGGGTTTAGATGCTGTGAAGCGGGCGTAGGCTATCAAAGCTGCTACTGAAGCAGACACCTTGAGAAGAGCTTCCATGTCCCCAAACATAAGTGCGTTTATAAGATTTCTTTCGGCAAATAATAGAGGTTGTTTATAATTTTTGGTTGTTTATAAGCTTTTCTGCAGTCAATTTTTGGTTGTTTATAAGTTTAGTAATTTTTTCGGGTTTTATAGAAATGTTGCTTTTCTTCGGTCAAATTACTAATTTTTGGTTGTTTATATGCTCTTCTTGAGGAAATAATAGACCAAATTGGCTACAAAGCTGCTATAATTTTTGTTCAGTTTGATTTACTTTTTTTTTTTTCTCATACTAGACACCATCATTTAAATTTTTGTTAGGAAGATTGCACTCAATCTCAATCTAATCTCAACCTAAAAACATTTTTTTTAATGTTGCTACAGTACAATAGACTTCTCACTCCAACAAAATAGCCATTATTCATCACTTTGGAATAATCTGAGTAAGAAAAGCTCCTCGATAAAAAAACATACATATCAAATCAAAAAAGTGGGAAGACAATGTAAATTTTTTTTTTTGGGACATTTAGGCCATTTAAGGCAAACTCACACACAACGCATACACATAGACTCGAACCCTGGACCTCTTAATTGGAAGCCTAAGCTCCCAACCAATAGGCCAAGGAAAGTTGTGCATGTAAATTATTTTAGCTCATTGTGTTAGGTAAACTAAACTTGCCTAATTTTGAGTGAGCATCAATTTCAATTCAAGCAAGCTCCCCAGATTGCATCCAACATCTGTATTTACTTTATACTCATTCAAACCAACTAAAAAAAATTCTATTACACTGAATTTTTTTAAGCCAACCAAACAAACCTCTAAATACAGGCAATGGCTCTCTATAATCACTAGAACTCAGACCAACTAAATAAAGTTGGACACCATCAAAATTCCAATGAAATGAAACTTAAATTATTTGAATTTCAATAATAGAGAAATCAAGAAAAAATAAAAGAATATAAAAGTTTCCTTGAACAAGCTTTTTAATTTGTTTTGCTTCTATTTGTCATCATCATTATTAGCCCAACTATTTTGGCCCGTTTATTGTTTCCTGAACAAGCTTTTAGTTTTTAATCTGTGAACTTTTTCCAAGTTCGTGGTTTATTTATACAAAATCGTTAATCCTAAAGCCATAAAATAATGCAAGTGCCTGATAGCACTTTGTAAATGAAAAGGATCTTGGAGCATGCATAATACTTGAAAGATTATGATTATTACGAAAATTCTGAATGTCCAGGAATCTCTATTGAGGGATAATCCTTAAGATGCGTTTATTTCATACACGGATGTTTTTAGCTCGCATTCCCTGAGAGAATCTGTCCATATTACTACATTTTATGCTAAGAATATTACTATGAAGTCAATCATTGAATATCATATTTCTTTGTAATAAAATTCAAAATCATAAAGTGCTTTTGTAGTCTCATAAATTTCAGTAATTTTCAAATATTTGGCATTGGTTTTGATGAAAATATTCACATATGATGCATGAGTTTCCATGGTTTCTTTCAAATTAATTCAAAAAAACTGCTTTTACTTTACTCTTGATCTACCTAACCAAATAAGAGAAACAATTCTCTTGCTTTTATTTTGCGGACAACCAAACATTTTCAAAATATTCATAATGCATTACATTTACTTTATATTGCATTTACTTTACGCTGCATTTTTTTTTCAGACAACCAAACAGCCCCTTAATGAATTCATTTTTAACGAATCTACAGTAATTAATTATAGTTAATATAATATCTTAACGTGATTTTAGCATTCTCATAGATGGCGTCAAACTGTTGCGTCCAGGAATATTCACGGCGATAGAGGAATATACAGTTTAACGTCTTACCATTGTACGAAGATCCAGCACGCAAGCAACTCTACTTAACACATAATATCCTAGCCTTACTCACAAATCTTGCCAAATCAGCAACAACAAAGCCTGGTGTGAACCTAGCTATCTTGAAGCAGTCAAATTTACCCCAATTATAACATTACGAGTCAGCATTGATAATATTTTTGCACGCGCATCTACATCGGGGACACCTAAAGCTATCTCTCTATCAAAGCGCCCAAATTTTCTTAGAGCTTGGTCAACTGCATCGGGTTTGCTTGTAGCTTCAATTACAAGAACGTATCTAGACATTCTATATGTTATTTTTTCGGATGCTTCTTTGCCAGATGCATTGCTCTCAGAATTTGTTGTGACTCATCCATGCAAGTCATAAGTTGCATTACTATTCTGCTTTTCATCTCCCTATGTAAGTTTTCCCTTTTGGAAGCAATGACATCTATATCGTCTATGAATATAATTGAAGGAGCAGTTTGACATGCCTTGTTGAAAAAGCCATGTATGTCTTTTTCAGATGCACATGAAATAATCATATTTTTCAGTTAGTCAAGAATAAGATATGAGAATAATAAAAAATTATTGAATAAGTTTAATTTAAAATTCAAGAATAACTTTCAAACTTGAAACCCACTTTAAATTAGTGAGTTAACAGACTAACGACTTAGATCAATAAGTAGTCTACATTTTTTCTTGTATGGTTAAACTTCACTTAGGAAATCCAAGTCGTTAGTGTGTTAACTCACTAATTTAAAGTTGATTTCAAGTTTGAAAGTTATTCTTGAATTTTTAAATTCAACTTATTTGATAATTTTTTATTTTTTTCATATATTATTATTGATTAATTGAAAAATATGGTTATTTTAGGTGCATCTGAAAAAAGCATATGTGACCTTTTCAACAAGGCATGTCAAATTGCTCCTTCCATTATTTTCATAGATGATATAGATGTCATTGCTTCCAAGAGGGAAAACTTACAAAGGGAGATGAAACGCAGAATAATGATGCAACTTATGACTTGCATGGATGAGTCACAACAAATTTTGAGAGTAATGGATAGTGATTATGGCCAAGAAGCATATGAAAAAATAATAGATAGAATGTCTAGTTACGTTCTTGTAATTGGAGCTACAAGCAGACCCGATGCAATTGACCAAGCTCTGAGAAAACCTGGGCGCTTTGATAGAGATATAGCTTTAGGTGTCACCGATGTAGATGCGCGTACAAAAATATTATCAGTGCTGACTCGTAACGTTAGAATTGAGGGTAAATTTGATCGCTTCAAGATAGATAGGTTAACACCAGATTTTGTTGGTGCTGATTTGGCAAGATTGGTGAGTAAAGCTAGGAATCTGGCTATAAAGAGAATAATAGATAAAAGGCCTCAACTTGGAGAAAATGTTGACTGGTGGAGGCATCTGTGGTTGCCTGAAGAAATTGAGAACCTTAGCATCACTATGTTTAACTTTGAGGTAAGACATTCATAAGTGTTAAACTTGACACTATGTAACCACACTGCTTTAGTATGTTGTATATAAAATTTATATTTTGTACCATGGAAGATATTAATACTTCTTTGCTTTTATGTTTTATGATTCACATTTTTTCTATTAAGATTTGTTTAAGGCTTTGATAGTGTGTGCCTGTATCGAATTTACATAACATATCATTTATGCCCTGAACACTGTTATGCGGTGTACATGTAGTTGATTTTTGAACCTATGCAAACGTTAGGCTTTGTTCTCTTATGCTTAATGCTATGTGTGGAAATGTATTACAAAAAAAGCATTGAGATGTAGTCCATGCAGCTCAGGTCACTGATAGGAAGTACTTGTATTCACAAGTAATCCTAGCTCAAATCAGTAATCAAACAGCAATATTATTGAACAGCCACAAAACAGAGGAAAACAAGAGAAATTCGCTAGAAATCTGAGAGAAAACGAAGCAAAGCTCTTGTATTCCAATAGTAGATGCAAGACAACAAACAAAGATACAATTTCCTTCAATTTGAGAGGAAGGAATAACTCTCCTAATCTTCGGCGATGCCAAGAGCCCAACAAAAGCAAAACCCTACCTCTCAAATCTCATTCAAATTCAAGCTGAGAAACAAATTCCCCCCAATCTTCTAATTAAAGCAAAAGGCATAATTAAAAATCCCTAAACAACCCCTTAATTCAAATTTTCCCTTCCAAAGATTAATACATTCATTGCTTGGGCCCACAAGGGCTGCTTTGGGCGCCCCCCGGGGGCGCCCCCCCCCCCCCCCCCCCCCCCTTTCTCTGCCTGATTTCCGCCCAGCTTGGGCCTGCGGGAGTAAAAGAGGACCGGTCCAGCCGGCCCCTCCTGGGCCGGCGGCATAACAATACTTCCCTCCCAAAAACTCACCTTATCCTCAAGGTGAAAGGAAGAGAATTGCTCTTTCATTCTTTCCATTGGCTCCCAAGTAGCATCGAAATCGGGAAGGCCTCTCCACCTAATCAGCACTTCTTTGTTGCCATATTTATCTGATCTTACTCCTATAAGCTCCAGAGGCTCTAATATCACTTCCAATTCCTCAGTTAGTGTCACAGGTAAATCCGTACTAGCTGCATGTTCTTGTGTTGGGCTTGGATAAATTTTCTTGTGGATATAGTATGCCATTGTATTATTGTGTGGCCTATATTAAATGATGTTCCTTACATCTCTGTTTAAATTTCATCTGTAAGCTTGGATAATTTTTTTTTTTGAATTGCAGCTGCTCATAAAACTGGATGGTGTTGATCAACGACATAGTGTTTATGTCATTGGAGCTACAAATAGGTGTCCTTGCTTATTATTGCAATTTATTTGGTTCCATTAATGTTTCTTCTAGACTTCTACTTCTAAATGATATGTCAGGCTTGAAGTGATCGACCCTGTTATTCTACAACCTGGTAGATTTGGAAGGCTCTTTTATGTTCCACTTCCGAGCGTTGATGAACAGGGTTTGATTTGAAAAGAACTTGCTCACAAAAAGCCTGTTTCTCCAGATTTTGATGACAATGCGTTACCTCTAGAGAGGCTTGCAAGAATCTCACTAGGGCTGATCTTACAGCTCTGGTAAGGTTGCACTATACATGTATAATAAAATTCACACATTTATAATGTAGCAGGGCATGTTGACCGACATAATTGCCTCTTCCACCACAACATCAATTCAAATAGATTTTTGTTTACACACTTGATACTACTGTTGGGAGCTGTCATCATCATTTTTATGCTCCAATTGGCTTGCAATTTTTTTTCCTTCTATAATAGGTGAATGAAGCTGCCATGACTGCCAAAGAGGAGAAACAAATGCATGTGGACCAAGGGATTTCATATGATAAACCATTGGTGATCAAGACATCGCACTTTGAGAAGGCTCTTGAAAAGATTATCCCATCAGTTTCAGAGAAGTATTAAAAAGAGAAATAACTAGTACATTACCTTTTTTATTCAAAAAAATCTTTGGAGCGTCTCCAGACCATTCGTGTAGAGCTAATTTAGTCTCATATTATCATGTTGTCCCAATTTAGTACATCGACTATGCAAAATTGATTCAAAATAGACTCTCATGTTGTAATTGTAATATAAAATTGATCACAATTTAGTCCATCAACTTTACAAAATTTAGCACAATTTAATCTCAAATTGATCATTTTGGATTGATTTTGTATAGTCGATGAATTAAATTGAAACAATATTATGCTATGGGATTAAAATGATCGTATACCTTCTTTTTTCATTGTTTGTGGGCCTCTTATGTTTCTCTGATTTTTGTTTATGTTGATTTTATTTGGCTAGCCATGCTAAACCTCATTACACAAATTCTGAACTTGTTTTCCCTCCTTTTGTATTTGTATGTTGCAGCAAAGGCATTACTATGAGGCCTTGTCACAGAACTTCAGAGCAGCATAAGACATAACCCTCAAATCAATATTGTACTTCAGAGCATGAAATTGTGGGTTAGTTCATTACAAAATATTTTTCTCTAATGAATGACTAACTTTTGGGATTGGTTTGAAAAACAAAAATTTCTCTCTTTGTTGTGACGATATTTTGAAAATCATAGAGCTTGGGGCTTATTCTCGCTTTGATCTTCCTTTAGATGCCACTGTTGATACTATCATTGCAAATGGGTATTAGTTCTGCACACTGAAGCTTTGAATGTTCTTAATGTTTCTTGTCTTCCTCATAAAGAAGCTTTAGTAGTTTTTATCATGCAAGGCTTATATTTTTTTTGCTTCTTTAATTTTCTATTTTGCGATATTTACTGTCTTGTTTGATCTTTATGGTTATATTACCTGCATGATGTTCTACGTTATCATTATTTTACGTGGTATCCTATAATAACTGCTCTAAATTGCAATAATATTATACATGTTTATGGCTCCTTGTAGACAAAAATTATTGAAAGCAGTAGAGTTATATGCTCTACTTTTCATTAATTTTAAATATCGATTGCAGTTCATTTGAGATAGTTTTTTTATTATTTTATTTTCAAATCGTACTTATAATTTTTGTTTGACAATTATTTTTTTTACTGTTTTCAACAATTTTTCTTTTGTGCATAAAAGTTACTTTCTACAACAGCTAAAAAATTTCTTTCTCAACATTAATCTTAACTTAAATTGAAGAATTCTAAGACCATTTTTATTTGTTTTATATCATTTGTCTTTTATTACGCTAATCATGATGCAAATCGTATGATTTTAAGATATCTAAATTTAAGTTTTTTCAAGATCGCTTTGTTTTAGGCTTTGTCTGCTAAAATTTTATTATTATTTCCTAAAGTATTATTTTTGCAAAAAAAAAAGTGGTAAAAAATTAAACTATCCCAAAGGAAACTTTAATAACCAGACCATTCACAAAGTAGATAAGGGATTTGAAGACAGGAAGGAGAGACTAATCTCTTGGAATCTTAAGATAAATTTATTTATTGTTTCATATAAATATCTATATCATTTTTTTTTAATTTGATGATTTCTTTTTTTTATTCCTCTCTAAACAAAGAGTTCTGTTAATTCATACAAAAATAAAGTTTTTTCTTCTATTTATTATTCACTAGCTTGACACATCTTCTAAATTGGGATGACTTTATTATTAGTTTTTAAAACAATATTTATTATAAAAAAAAATTAAACTAAAAAAAAATTGTACTACTATTAAACAAGTATTGCCTGCATCACAAACCTTAAAGTAAAACATAATATGAAGAGAACATAGATATGTAAATGAGAAGATGAAGCTGTAAATGGTTCTCCTTCATTCATACTGTAGCAATTTAATATAAGTGTATATATACATAAGAAGAACCAAAGCTGATAATAATCAAACCGTTGATGTGGAAAATTGTTTTAAGAAGCATTAAAAAATCCCGTCCTAAGTAAAACTGAATCTAAGTTTTAAGGCCTTTAGCATCAGGTTTTCATCAAAAAATTTCAACAACTCTCACCTGACTTTCCAGTAATAATCATCTAACCAAAACCAGACTTTGTAGCTTGCTCTAGTTTGATTATTAGTTGTTGGAGAATGCCATTTGCAAAAAGGCAATAAATCTTATAAAAAAATTTCATATCTAATAAAGAAAAAAAAAAAACTGGGAAGATTTCAGAAGGAAAAGAGCTGATCTTAAATAAGCAGATAAAATAAACAAGACAGTTTGATTATATAAGCAGACAAATGTGCGTATATTTGAATAAATAAAAGCTCAACAAACAAATATCTAAAAGGTCCTAAAGGCATAAACTATAATGAATTTGAAAGATTTATGTGCCTAATCTAAGAACATGAAGGATCCATTTGTGATCAGAATCTAAATGAATTTCTTGCAAATGTTCACTTTCTAAAAGTATAAAGTTTTAAAGTTTAACAATGGCTCCATAGAAGAATAATGATTTGAAAAACACAATATCTTACAATAAAATGTGTAAATCAGAGAAGGATTAAGCCATGCAAAGAAAAAGAGGCAAATATGAATGGAGGATTCATAAAGCCTTGGTATATAATGGAGGATCAGAATAGATCAGAGAGTAAGCAAGAAGAGATGAAAAACTCAAGAACAGAGAAGTAAAAGCAGACACTGTTATTGTAACCACCAATTCCATAACTTTGTCTATTGTATCTAGTATTCAACCAAACATAGATTACTTAACTTCT
The DNA here is from genome assembly GCF_001605985.2 of Dendrobium catenatum. Classification (NCBI taxonomy): domain Eukaryota; kingdom Viridiplantae; phylum Streptophyta; class Magnoliopsida; order Asparagales; family Orchidaceae; genus Dendrobium; species Dendrobium catenatum. Next base: position 3,628,245 of record NW_021318852.1, read on the forward strand.
TAAAAGAAGTTTCTTTTGCTCCTCTGAGCCATATATTACAGCTATAGCCCTCCATATACAAGAAAGCAACAAGTTATTACATCCAATCCATGGCAATTCCAAGGAAAATTGCAAGCTCTCATGTAAAGCAGACAATAAGAGGAAAGTAAAAGCAGCCTTATGGCAAAACCAGAAAATGGGAAGGATTCAACAACTTTTAGACCCATCACCTCTAAGGTGGTTACTTAGATCGGTGGTGATGCCTTTGATAAACCTTCCACAAACTAATGTCCCCATCAGTCCTTGCTTATTATTGCAGTTTATTTGGCTCCATTAATGTTTCTTCTAGACTTCTACTTATAAAAGATATGTCAGGCTTGAATTGATCGGCCCTATTGTTCTACGACCTGGTAGATTTGGAAGGCTCTTTTATGTTCCACTTTTGAGCACTGATGAACGGGGTTTGATTTTAAAAGCACTTGCTCACAAAAAACAATAGTCCTTGCTTATATTGCATATTGTAATCAAAACATGGAGAAATAGGCTTTTTGTGAGCAAGTGCTTTTAAAATCAAACCCCGTTCATCAGTGCTCAAAAGTGGAACATAAAAGAGCCTTCCAAATCTACCAGGTCGTAGAACAACATGGTCGATCACTTCAAGCCTGACATATCATTTAAAAGTAGAAGTATAGAAGAAACATTAATGAAACCAAATAAACTGCAATAATAAGCAAGGACACCTATTTGTAGCTCCAATGATATAAACACCATGCCGCTAATCAACACCATCCATTTCTATGAGCAGCTGCAATTCAAAAAAGAAAATTTATCGTAGCTTTCAAATGAAATTTAAACAGAGATGTAAGGAACATCATTTAATATAGACCACACAAGAATACAATGGCATACTATATCCACAAGAAAACAAACATAAAAAAATAACCTGATCCAGGGCCCGTTCCACAACCGATGCTCCCTCTCTTCCTCGCTTACATGTTAATGCATCCACCTTAAACAAATAAATAACATAAAATCAAAATAACTACCACTCAAAATAGGATTTTTTTTTAACTTTTAGCATTTGATATTCGCTTTAGTTGTTACCTGATAATTAGTAGATATTAGTTAGTCTTGACACAACTAAACCCTAAACGTTAGATGACACTATAATAAATTTAGTTATACTAGGACCTGCAATTGCAATACTAAGAACATAAATGACTTAAATAAATAACTGAAATAATTAAATGATAGGAATAAAGCACGCACTTCATCAAAGAAAATTATGCAAGGAGAACAAATCCTAGCACGGCTAAATATTGCTCTAACTTCTTTCTCACTTTCTCCAGCATATTTCCCCAAAAATTCAAGAGCATGCATTTCAGGAATGCAAAGAAGACAATTATTTTGGACGATGAGCATTACGAACAAGATTTTGTTTAAGTGCTAAGTTTTCATAGTATTGATGACACTGGTAAAAGAGCATGAAGAATTAAATAAAAACATCACAGTTTACACGCACCTTAATATGTATAAAGTTGGCACCAGCCTCATTGACTAGAGCCTTTGCAATCAATGTTTTACCACATCCGGGAGGTCCATGAAGAATAAAACCAACCTCCATGTCCACCCCAAGCTCCTAAAGATAACATAAACAAAACTTAGTAGTTTTTACTTGGAAGCAATAAATTTACATACAGTAAAACCAATACTGAGAGCAAATGACAATTGAGATATATTTCAACCCCTGTTGAGGCCTTGCATTAGTAGGATCTCCATGCACAAGGTACGCCCCTTTTTTATTTCAATGTCGAAGTTTAGCTAGCATTTTTATAAGTAATGAACTACAGATTATTATTTCATAAAATTCTTCCATTCATGCATGAGAAGATGTTGCTATTGATAAGATAAGAGAGCAATCTATTTTTCTTACATAACCCAAAGAAGCTAAACCAAAGGATAGTAGTGTTCTATTAACCAGTGAGAATAAGTATGAATTATTAGATACAAACGTAATTCATGGTAAAAGAACAAATGACAGTTTAGGCATGCAAGATTATCGTGGGAAAGTTACAGGAGAAAATGCCATTAGACTCCCAACTGCAAGAGTTGACAACGCATGTGTTAAGGGAAAGATATTTGTTAATTTGATAATGTTTTCAGTTCTTTTTGCATTATTGTTTACAATTCTTTGATCACTGATTATGTTTAACAAACGTTATTCGTGATAATAGATACGTCAGGTGATTGTAAGAAAAGATGTAATCAGCAGATATAATGATATACCAAAACATAAAAAAACTTACAAAAAAAAAATTTTTCTCTCTCATCTGTCTTTAACTTAATTCATTTTTATTATAGCAGCATTTAATCAAAATTACCAAAACATAACAACATGATCAGTCCTCAACACTTGCCAGCACAATTGCAAAATATAGATACCCTCAATAATAACTTCATAAGGATAACCATTTAGAGTGGTATTCCGTCTAAGAATAAAATTTTATCCAGAATAAAGTGACACAATTGTATCAAAATACTGAAAAAGCAATAAGAATCAAATTTCGTTTACAGCTCAACAACACAAATTTTTAACTTATTTTGATAAAATTTCACATGAATATTTTCAGGCAAACAAACAAGTTGAGTGGTCCAATGACCTGAATACAAGCGAATTGATTATAATTACCAATTAGTTTATTCATGTAGATTACCTCATAATCCTCTGGATGCTTTATGCGCTGAATAATGCAACGATTAAACGCATTCTTCAATGAATCAAGGCTAACAACATCTTCCCATTTGATATTAGAAATCGAGGAAAACCCCCCTCTTCTAGTAAAGGGCTGGACCAATTTTGTAGCTTCCTGAAAGAAGTAAAACAAGAAGCCATTTTTAAACATAAATGATAGATGCCTGTGCGACCTGAGCTGCATGGACTTCATCTCAATGCTTTTTTTGTAATACATTTTCACACATAGCATTAAGCATAAGATAATATAACCTAACGTTTGCATAGGTTCAAAAATCAACTATATGTACACCATATAACAGTGTTTAGGGCATAAATAATATGTTATGTAAATTCTACAAATCCACACACTATCAAAGTCTTAAACAAATCATAATAGAAAAAATGTAAATCATAAAACATAAAGGCAAAGAAGTATTAATATCTTCCATGGTACAAAATGTAAATTTTATATACAACATAGTAAAGCAGTTTGGTTACATAGTGTCAAGTTTAACACTTATGAATGCCTTACCTCAAAGTCAAGCATAGTAATGCTAATGTTCTCAATTTCTTCAGACGTCCATGGATACCTCCACCAGTCAACATTTTCCCCAAGTTGAGGCCTTCTTTTATCTATTATTCTCTTCATAGAAAAATTCCTAGCTTTACTCACCAATTTTGCCAAATCAGTACCAACAAAACCTGATGTGAACCTAGCTATCTTGAAGCGGTCAAATTTACCATCAATTCTAATGTTACGAGTCAGCAATGACAATATTTCTGCACGCGCATCTACATCGGGGACACCTAAAACTATCTCTCTATCAAAGCACACAAGTTTTCTCAGAGCATGGTCAACTGCATCGAGTCTGCTTGTAGCTCCAATTACAAGAACGTAACTAAACATTTTATATGTTATTTTTTCGGATACTTCTTGGCCAAAATCATTATCCATTGCTCTCAGAATTTGTTGTGACTCATCCATGCAAGTCAGAAGTTGTGTCACTATTCTGCGTTCCGTCTCCCTTTGTAAGTTTTTCCTCTTGGAAGCAATGTCATCTATATCATCTATGAATATAATTGAAGGTGCAGTTTGAGATGCCTTATTGAAAAGGTTATGTATGCTTTTTTCAAATGCACCCGAAATAACCATATTTTTCAATTAGTCATAAATAAGATATGAGAAGAATAAAAAATTATCGAACAAGTTGAATTTAAAAATTCAAGAATAACTTTCAAACTTGAAACCAACTTTAAATTAGTGAGTTAACACACTATCGACTTAGATCAATATTGAGAAAACATATTTCCTAAGTGAAGTTTAACCATACAAGAAAAAATGTACACTACTTAAGCTTGCGATTGTAAAAATTTTGATTAGAGTCAGGGTTAAAAGTTGTGAGCTGCTTGTTGCTAAAAAGCTAAGGCCATCAGATCTATTTTCTGAATGATAAAATGAATAATGTTCCAAGAGCTATAATAGCTGGGTAAGTAATGAATTAAATTTAGGGAATCTGTTGAACTCTCACATGCTAATCATCTACCATTATTGCTCTGTGTCAGTTTTGCAGCTCTCGCTATTGGATGGATTGTCGGTTCTAATGTGGTTCCCATGATTCCATCAGTTCTACTGCAGCAAACTTGGAGCCTTGAACTGCTTACCTCATTGGTCTCTTACGTCTTCTTGTTCGTTGCATGCACTTTCCTAAAGTAATGAATCTACTTTTGATGAGTTAAATGTAGGATGACTCTGAAATTTTTGATTGAATCTTGCTATAACTAAAAATTATATAGAATTGGTTAATTTCATTTACACTTTTTTAGTTTTTTCTTAGTTCCAAGTCATATAGCCATGGATTAAATATAATTGATTAATAAATTAGGAGGAAATACTGATGGACAAGTTGTTTATGCAAAGACTGTTGTAAATAAAATGATAACTCAGTCGAATAAGTCCGAAATTGGTGTTCCACTGATGTGTTAGAGTAATAATTATAAATTATTCTCGCTTGTTGGTCCAATACTTCGATAACCCTAACCTCTCAGATTACAGATATCTCTTGCATGTAGTTTCAATGAATCCTTTGAGTACCCTCAATTAGTCAATTCGAAAAACCTGATATGTTGTGAGCTGCTTGCTGCTAAAAAGCTAAGGCCATCAGGTATAGCCTACACATAATAAAGACTTATTTTTGTACTTAATTCAAAGCATGAAAATCATCCTAAGGAATTAGAAAGACTTTCTCTTTGCAATAAAATTTGCATCGAGAAAGAGAACTAATGGACACTCTACCTGAGACACCAGAAATCACTTCAGCAAAAACTTTGTAGAATGGCAAGTCAGTCTCATTGGCAATTGCATGAGAAAACTTTGTCTTTCCACACCCAGGCAGACCATGCAGCAATAGCCCAGTCATCGATCTCAACTCAGAGCATAACAAACCAGATAAGAATCAAAAGAAAGCCAAAAACCCAGCCAAAAAACAGAGACCAGCAACCCAACCACCAGCAGAAACCAGAGACCAACACAGATAAGTTAAGAACTAACATAGGGACAACCACAAGCATCAAGATTGAGTAAGCCACGAAGATGGGCAAGACAAGTGTCCCACATAAAATCAGCAAAATAAGACCGACTGCAACCCCACATCGCCATCCAAGAAGCACAAGCATTCTCATCCTTACTGATATGGTGAAAAGAGAAGTTAAGAGACAACAAAAGAGTTTTAATCTCCCTAACCAAATAGAAGAGGTAAGGAGAACAACAAGTCTCATCAGCAGTAAGAAAGAGATTATAATCCAAGCCAAAATTAACCTCAATGTGCAAATTAAAAACGTTAAGAGAAGTGCATAACTGAATACCATATAAAATAGCATTAAAAATAGCAGTATGGTAGGTACCTTGAATAAGACCAGAACAATTAGGCCACCATTACAATCCCTAATGACACCACCGCAATCAACAATACAATCAGTACTAGTGCCGTCCACATTAAGCTTAAAGAAATTAATGGGAGGTTTATGCCAATAAATAACATTAGCAAAATTAGGGTCACTCTCCAACTTCAAGCCTAAAGAATTACCAACAAAGTAACAATTTTTAAAGTTCTTAGCAGAAATCAAGTTAACAGCCAGAAGAGCTAACACCTTATCCTTCACTTTCTGAATAACATTCTGGTGGTTCATTTTCACATTATTGAACAAGGATTGATTCCTTTCCAACCAAAGAAACCACAAAATGATAGAAGAAATAAGATTACGAATGTGCCCTTTAGAGTTAATAAACCATAATTTAAGCATGTAATTAATAGACAAATTAGAGTTAAAACAGTTTAGTTGAAACAAATCATCGAAATAAATCAGGTTCTAATAGCAACAGGCCCCGATAAAAAAACATGGTGCATACTCTCTTTATAAAAACAACATTGGCATTTAGAGGCCAAGATATAACCTTTCGTAATTAGATTATCATCTGTAGGAATAAATCTATGCAGAACTCTCCAAACAAACACATAAATAATAGAAGGAATGCTTTTATGCCATATATTAAGGAAAGTGTTATCTTCATTATTTTTATCTCTAAAGGTATGCCAAGCATTCTTTAAATAAAAGCCACCATCTTTGGAAAGATCACACATCAAAATATCTCTAGAAGCAGTATTGATCGGTAAGTTAACAATTCTCTGGAGGATACAATCAGGAACCTCATTAGCAAGCTTATTGTAGTCCCACTCATTATTATTGAAAAAGGTATTAACCTTAATAGAAGAAATAGAAACCGAATTGAGAAGGGAATCAATAGAATTTTTATCTAACCAACGATCTTGCTAGAAAAAAAGTATTACCTCCGCCAATACCTCAAAAGATGTAAGGCTCAACCTCCCATTTAATCCTACACAGCCTTTTTCAAACTCTAATTCACTTTGTTTAGAGAAGCAATTAGTAGTATGCATAGCATCACAATACTTAGTAGTCATAAATTTGGCCCAAAGAGTTACATTAGCACGAAAGTTATATCAAAGTTTAAAGGAAAAAGCCTTAGCAAGGTCCTTAAAGTTCTTGCACCCAAGACCACCTTCCTCCAGAACACCACAATATTTTTCCCAAGCAGCCCAATGAATTTTAGCACTAGAGGAAATGCCTCTAAAAAAAAAATTATTAATAATCTTGTGAAGTCTATCACACACAGTTTGAGTAGGAAAAATAGATTGAAAACCAGTGCTTTAAAAACCGGACCGGACCGGTAGGTTCGACCGATTCAACCGTGAACCGGTCACAAGGCCGGTCCGGGTCAGCCCTAAAACCGCTTCTGCAAAGAACCGGACTGAACCGGTCAGAATCGCCGGTTCAACCGGCGAACCGGTGAACCGGTCCGGTTATTTTTGAACCGGCCGGTTCAAATCTCACAAATTTTAAGTATTTTTTTAAATAAATTAATTAATATATATTAAAAATATTTAATTAAAGTTAAATACATTTTATATGATAAGTACTTTTGTCCTCAAAGCATCATGAAACATCTTCACATGATCTCCCCATGTGCTCTCTTTGTTCCAAGAATCTATTTTTTTTAATTTAATTTTTTATCTCATACTTTGAATGATAACATTATTTTTATGTTAATCGTATTAAATTTAAATAATACATATTATTTATTACGTCATCCGGTTCGACCCCGGTTAGACCGGTCGAACCGGTTGAACCGTGAACCTCTCCTTGTTTCGGTTCGTTGTCCGGTCCGGTTTTCAAAACCTTGTTGAAAACTATAAACCGGAAAAGCACAAAGAAAACTTTTAATAAGAATGATCCTACCACCAAAGCTAAAGAAATTAGACTCCCAAGATAATAGTTTGTTATGAACCGAAGTAATGAGATAATCAAACAAAAAAGATTTACCTCTACCAGCAAATAGAGGCACTCCAAGATATTTAATAGGCATTTGAGCATGCTTAAATCCTAAGCATTTATAATAAAATTATTCCCAAACAGTTATATATTCACATTCAAATTAAATTCATCAGCCATACATGACCACTCTTTTTTATTTGAGGGCTAAGCAGCTGAAGCACATGTAGCCACCTTTTTATCGCCCTGCACGATGTGGTCACTTGCAGAAAATTTTGTGAACAATCAAATCGCTCCTAACCTATGAGTAATCTAATCGTCAATCAAATCACATCACAAATAACAATAAAAGTAAATAAACACTCACATCAATTTCAAATAGCATGCAGTGAAAACCGAGAATGCCCATCACACAGCAGTAGGAAAGTAAATACTGGCCTAACCTAAAGCTAGAGTCGGTTATCCTAACAAACAAATCTAAGTGTGTGTAGTAAGCTGTGTGGTTTGGATATGTCTTAGATCAATTATTGGTTAAAATTTTCTAGTTGATTAAATTTAGTTTGTTGAAAGGTTAAATGGAATTTTATGTTCAGGTTTAAGTTTTAATATCTTTAATATTTTTAGAGTTCATTTTAGGTAGAATTTTAATTGTTAAAGTTGATTAATAATATTGGTTCTTTAGTATATTTTAATTAATCATTATATTATTTAATTTAATTATTTATTGAATTTTTTTAATGAGTTAATTATATTTTAGATGATTTATTAATTTTAAAATGATTTATAAAGTTTTTTAATGATTTATTTAAGTGTTAATGTTTTATTAAATTTTTAAGAATTTTTATTTAATATCTTGATAATTTATTAATTTTAAATGATATATTGAATCATTAATTGATTTATTAAATCATTAAAGCTTTATTATATTTTTTAAGATTTTATTTATTTTTTAAAGATTTATTTGATTATAAGATGATTAAAATATTAATTAGATTCAATTTTAAATTTATTTTCAAATTTGATCTCTTAGTGGTTATGTGTATTAATTATGATTTGGTTATTAATGATTATGTAGTTTTCGTGTATTTTTATCTGAATTATCATTAGTGTATTTAAATTTTTTATTTAATTGATTGGTTAATTTTGATTAGATTTAATTAAGGTTATATCGATAATATACATTAATATCTAAGGGGAATGTTACTAAGTATTCTATATTTTATGTTTCTATCATAAAATGTGCATGCATCCTAAATCTAAGTTTTCTAAGACTCAGTCCTTAATTTTTGTCATTAAATGTCACTAATGTTATATGAGATGAAAAATTTTGTTATTACTAACCCTTAGAGCATTGCGTGCGTGTAAAAGGGTTTATAGATCTAAAATAAAATAAAAAAATAATCCTAATAAAATTGAAGTTACTATAGGAACCTAATGGGGAAAGGTTCACACAAACCACACTAAGGCCCCCCCTAAGGGTTTTCTAAGTTTTAGAATACTTACAGTCACCGGGGGCTATGACCCAGTGGTTCCGCCCGTAGCACCTCCACCCGGTTGGATGAAGGCGACTGACGCCTTTAGTCCTTGTTCTTTGTTCACTCGATCGATACCATTCATCGCAGTTCATGCAAGTAAAGAAAAGAAAATAGGTAGTAGAAGCATATTTAATAATTAAAATTTATTAAAAAAAACATGCCTTTCTTCGAGCTTGGACGCCGATTTGTTGCTTGTCTTTTAGAAGTATACTTTATATCTTTCCAACATTCACTCCGAGACATAAGAAAGGGGAAGAGAGAGAGAGAGAGAGAGGCATTGCTTTCTTTAAAACTTCCATATTTCCACTTTTCTTTCTAAACATCCACTTCCACTCTTCCAAAACTCACACAACTTTCACAAAACAAATACTTTACCGCTCACACTTGCACACTTTGCTTTTCATCCTTCCCCACCAGCACACACAAATTTTACTTTTATACACAAATGCAAATCATTTTTCCTTACCAAACAAAATTCTTTACTTTTTATTTACATGTTTCATTTTTCCAAAATTTTCATCTCATTTCCCAAAATCACTTTTTATCTTTTGCAAGCATCACCTTTCAAAACAACCTTTCACTTTCAATATTCATCCTCTCAAAGCACACACAAACCTCTCTTAAGACACACACATACGATTCACTTATCAAGATCACACACTCAAGCTTCACTTTTTAATGCAAACACATCTTCACCATTCTTAGTTTTTCAACATACACCTTTCTCACCTTTCCAAAATCGCATAATTCATTTTTCAAATCATTCAACACTTTTCAAAACATATAGTCATCAAAGCACTTTTACTTTTCAAAATTACATACTTTACCTCTCAATCATTTTATTTTCCCAAAATTCATACATCTCACCTTCCAACATCACTCTTATATAATATATACTTTTTAAAACATACACTTCCCTTTCACTTTTAAACATTTATACACTTCACATACACCTCACATTCCAAAATTACTCATATACACTTTACTTTTCCACATTTCCATCTTTCCATTCTTACCAATTCATTTTCATTGAAAAGCTCAAGAGATGACAATTCAAAAATATTAAAGAACTTCTAAAGAACAAATGCTAAAACTTGAGGATGAAAGAGGCACATTCATAACACTTCATTCACTTGAATTCACCAATGAAACGACACATTTAATACACTAGGAAGTGATCTCTTCAAAGCATTTAATCAAATATCTGTCATGCACTGCTTAAAAGATTGCATGAAATAAACCCAAATAACAATTATACTACAAAAGTGATATGTATTTTATTGGATTTACCATCAATATTGTCATGAGCAAACTCTCTTATGGTCAAGGATATATATATATATAAAAACGCCGCAATGGTCACTGTGAACTTTGTAGGGATCAACTTTTAGGCGCCCTGAGAACTCGATGATCCTTCAACTGTTCAAATTCAGAGTTGAATGGAACTTGTAGGGGCCGACATTGATCACCATATATATGTTTTGGCGAAAATTTGCATCTAATTGATACTCTCACATCATTTAACAACATTAAAGGATTTTGTGGCTGTGCAAAAGCTCATTTTAAACTACATTTAAATTTGAAAGAAAATTTTTAAATAGAAATTTCAATAAATCATAAAATGTTACATAAAAAACTAGTGTTAAATATAATTTAAACTAAAATATTATCAGATTCAAGAATTAATGTTAATATATATCGTTATAAAAATTATCATATTAATAATAATAAGTTAACCAACAAGTTTATATTGTATTTCAATTTTTTTTATATTTACTACTACAAAAAAATTTTGGATATCTAAATAAATAAATTATTTACTATTAATTATTCTTTAAAGTTTTTTTTTAAAAGGTATGTATAATACAAGTATAATTTTGTTAATTTATACACAACACAAGTAACCAACAATCTGGCCAAATCGGGTAAATCTAAAGTGCACTAAGGACAAGTATATGCTTCTATTTACTTCCTAAATTACTCCTTAAGTGAAAATTTCAAAAATTATAGCTACATCACTACTAAAATCACCTCATTCTAACACTTTACACGGTGCAGTTTTCTTTTTTTTTTCCTTATTTTACCTTCTATTAAGAAAAAGGAATAACTAAATATAAAATTTAAACAAAAAAAATACACTAAAACATACCTAGAATGGCGAAATCCGGCTGTGAGCAGTATCTTGCGACGATATCGGCGAGGCAAATAGATCGGGTACGGGGAGAAGGGCTTCGGCCTTTCTTTTTAAATAAGGAAAAGTCGCCTGTCTAACGGGGGACTTAGGTTAATTGTAAGTCGTCATTAGACAGCGATTATGCCTAGTTTTATAAATTTTTTATAAAATAATGCTTAATCCCGTAATTAAGGTTTTAATCATGCTTAGTTCTAAAAATTGCCTAAAAGTGGATGGGTTAAGTTGGGGCCGGGTAACGACCCACGATCTCTCTCTTCTCTCCCTCTTATTTCGGGCGAATAGTGTTTTACACTCTGCTTTTCTTCCATTTCGCAAAACCGAAGGCCCCCCTTTCTCTCTGCAGTTTGGAAAATCCCCAAGGCTTCTTTCGCCTCCTCTACATAGCCCAAGGCAAGCCATCTTCACTCATTTCTCTGCCATTCGCAAGCCCAAGCCGGAGATCACTATCCAGCGCCTCGGTCTGCAAAACCTAGCCGTGCGCTCCCTTCGCTCGTGTGGACAGCAAACTATAACGACCTCCTCTTAGGCATTTGGTTGTATATTTTTCTCTTGTTCACCTTCTTTTTTTCTTCTTTCAATTTTGAACAATTTTACTCAATTGAATTTGAACGCTAAAGGCTTTGGATCTTGATGTTCTTCATTAAGTAGAAAAAAAAAGGGAGATTTACAATACATACCACCTTAATACTACATATATTTACATATTTACACGCTAAAACCTTAATATTACTTATATACCACCCATAGTTCATTTTCATATCAAATAATGAGTGATGAAATGAGAAATTTGAGTGGTAGGAAGAAAATATGGAGTGGCATATTTGAATATTCAAAATAATAAATAGGGTCGGTTGCATGCTTAATATTAAAGTTTA